>NC_056728.1:1410258957-1410583957 GCF_019279795.1 Protopterus annectens | reverse complement strand
TTTCTGCTACTTTATGGATATATTCTGTATGAGGATAGTTACTCTCCTTAAAGGCCTGCATCCAAAATTGCAGTCTCATTGAGCTTCCCCCTGTTTCATCATCAGCCCTTTCCACTTTGAATTATAGTTTTCTGCTTGTGCTACAAATAGGAGCCTAAACTGTGTAGCTTTGAAATACCCCTTCAAATTGGGTAATCCCAATCCGCCCCTCTTCTACTGGAAGAATCATCTTATCCCACTTAACTCTTGCCATCTTCCCCTCCCACATAAAGTCCTTCAGCTCTAACTGCTATCCACAACTTCTCTGGTCGATAAAAATATGCCTGACATATATACAAGACTAAAGGGACTAAAACTTTGAGTGCTTGTTATCTTACTATCCATATAACAAAGCTTACATTTTCTCAGTTTTTGTATTATCTTTTTCGTCTCTTCCCACAGATTCTTAGCTGCCACACCAGAATAATTTTTAATCCATACTCCTAAATATTTAATTTTATCATGTGCCCATATATACAGATATTGCTGAACCAATTCATGTGTGGGTACATAGTTTACCACTATTGCCTTTGTTTTAGCTTCATTCATTTTGTATCCAGAATAGATTTGAAATGGTCTCAAAAATGTTCCACAACACTGCAATGCCTCTTTATGGTTTTGTCAGGTATAAAAAGATCATAGGCAAATACAGCCAGCTTTTCTCGACTACCATACCAATTATATCCTTGAATTTCTGAACCCCTTATTTTCTTTGGCAGTGGTTCTACATATAATGCAAATAAAAGGGAAAGAGGACACCCCTGCCTGGTTCCTCTGTTCAAAAAGAAATTATCAGAGAGGACTCCACCCACTTTAATTTTCACTTCCAATCCCTCATATAACCTCCTAATCAACCTTATATTTTTTTCAGGAAATGCATATGCTTCCATTGTCCTGCTCAAAGTCCAAGCTTACTCTGTCAAATGCTTTCTCTGCATTAAAGACCCAACAACAACAATGGTATCTTCTTACATTCTGCTTCCCTCTGGATCATCAGTGTTCTTTTAATGTTGTCAAATGTTTGCCTCCCCTCCACATCATGGTTTAGTATTGAAATGGGCCTGTATGACGCCAAGTCTAATGGATCAGATCTTTAGCCTCTAGACATTACAGCTACCACCACTTTCTTCCAGGATGTTGGTACTTCTATTAAAATACTGTTAAACAAAATCTTCCAGATCTTTATCAATCTTTTCCCTCCTAGCTTTAAAACTTCCACAGGAATACCATCCACTCCTGGGGACTTTAATGTAGATTGGTTATACATCACATTTTTTAAATCTTATCTCCTCCTATCCTAACCATTAATAAAATATGCTTCATATAGCTCTAACCTTGGCATATTTAAAATTTTTCCATAAACATTTCCATTTGTATCTTTTATTGATTTCCATATTTCTCTGCTTTGTACAGACTAACAGAATTTCTGAAATATGTCTAATACCTTTACAGGATCTTGCTACCTTTCTTGTGATAGACTCCCTAAGTTGGCAACAGCCCTTTCTACGTTCTGTTGCCGGAGTCATTGTGCTAAAAGTTTTTGTGCTCTACTGTTATTGCCAAAAAACAGATGCTTAACAGCAATCTTTCGCAACTCATGCATATCATCAAGGTAATCCCTTACTTTCTGCTTAGCATTCTGCAGATGAGCCTCTTCTCATTCTTCGAGATTCCCCCATTCTGCAATACTTCAACATTTGTCAGTCCCTCTAAGTAATTCTAGTTACTTCTTAACCATACCTCCCTTTCTTTTATTTCCACCCTATTTTTAAACTCCACCTTAATTTTATCCCACTTCCTACCTATATTTCCAGAAGAAATTTCTATCCTCTTTAATAGCTCCTGAATCTCCACTACCCATTCTTTAAGTCCTCTCTTTTCAACAGATAGGTGGGAAAGTTCCAGTGTTTCATTTTATATATTATTGGTGTATGATCTGAAACAGTTATTGGGTGCATCTCAAGACCTTCAATTAATTGCACATTCCTGTGAAGTGTAAATTCTGTCTAGCCTAGCTTTTGCATCTTGTGGAATATGTAAATTCACTCAGAACTCCTAGTACTGAATTCACATGTTCCATGCCAAATATTTTCATAAATGTCTTCAAAATTCTACCCTCCTTTGTTATACTTTACTTTCTGTGCCCTCCAGACTCATCTTCACTGTTGCAAATCACATTCCAGTCCCCACCTATAAGCAATACTCCTTGATGAAAAATGAGGAATTTCTTCCACAATTTAAGCTAGATTATAGCAGTTTTAGGTGGAATATAAATACCATACCAGTGTAACCCTCCTCCCTTTTCCAGTTGCCCCTTAGCACTAAAATATGCCATTTTTTATCCTAGTCTATCACTGCTGGAGCTCCTCTTGCAATTAATACAAGTATGCTTTTCTTTATCCCAGGTATTCTGCTGAATAACCTTCCTGAAAACCTCTCTATTAAATTCACATGCTCAGTCTAAGTGCGTTGCCTGTAACATATATTTGCACTCTACATTTTTTAATATTCTTCACTACTACTCCTTTTTTTGTATTTATCTGTGATACAGTTGACATTTAAAGACATTACAGAAAGCATCACTGCATTAACAAGTTATTATTCCCACCTTTTATGTACATCATTTTGTGACATGTCTAGTTCCAGCATTTGTTACATGCATACAGTGTTTCACAGATTGAAGTTTTTATACAGTTGTTTCTTGTCATATCCATTTGAGCCTGTCACATCTTGCAAGACTTTGTTTTACTGAAAGCCCTCAACAAAAACACACAAACCCAAATACCCCCATAAAACCTATTAACTTAATACTAACACACACAACTGTATACATCTTCAAATACTGACGTTTTACCCTCCTAATAGGAGCAAAAGTCCCAAAATGACAGCCACATGTACAGATTTGAGTTAACCTAAAAGAAAGGTTAAACATGGTAGGACACATGGTGCAGCCTGTGCTTCTACTAAGTGCTAACTGGTTTTGTCTTTTCTTTATAGCTCTCCCAGCTCAGAAAACCTTCTGAATGCTTTCAGAGAACATTATGTCCCAGCCAATATCTCCTCTGTTTTTTTTTTCCTTCAGCCACTCACTCTCCACCTGCCTGTAGCCAGTTTCTCCATCAGACTGTCTCCATGGAGACACGAGAACCAGGCAGCCAACTTCTCTGCATCAGACTGTTTCCATGGAAACATGAAGACCAGCTGCAAAATTGCTACTGGGCATACATGGTTTTGCTAGAAAAAGGCCTCATAATATTCAATATTCTTTTTCATTTACTTGCTTACTCTTAAAACTTGTTCCTAAATCAAAGATTCTTAATGCAGTCATTTCCACATGCAAGAATGAGAAAAAGCACATTAATGTTTCTTTTGTCATGCTTTTAACCAGTTTTTTTTTCCCACTGCATTGCCTACTTTTCTTAAAGCTGAAGAAAGAAAAAAAAAGAAAGGGGGAAAAAACAGCAGCACCCGGTTTACAATCCACATCACACTTAAAAGAACTGTGAAAACTTTACCTTATAGCACCTACAAAGAAAACCATACACCAAAATAGGCAAAAAAAGTACAGAGTTCACCACCTCGATTAAAATATTCCAACTTTAATAAACAAAGTTAAAATTTACTTAAACTGTTGCAAAGCTTAAAAACAGATGAAGCATCAAACAATAAGCCCCTTCAGCAAGTTTGCCACCTTCAGACTGACTTCCTGTGCTTCATTCCATATTCTTAAACAAATATTCACCAATCAGGTGATTTCCTTGCAATGTTGGTCCCTCCTAACACAAGCTGTCAGTCACTTTCATGGAGGTGACAAGCCTCCAATATCAACCAAAGGAGAGACATTTCTGTTTCAGAATAGGTTTCAATGGAACCATTACATTTAAGCCTTGGGGGGGGGGCGGTTAGCTCTTCAATTATTTATTTAATTTATTTATCCACCCAATTTCACCAAGGAAAAATCACCCAATTGGTGAATATTGTTTTACGCTTTGCAACGGTTTTAGTGAGTTTTAACTTTGTTTATTAAAGTTGGAACATTTTAATCATGGTGGTGAACTCAGTAATTTTTTGCCTAGTTTGTACTTTGTTTGGAGTCACCTTTAGTAGTGGGGACTTTTCTTTTGCCATACACAAAAATAGTGCCAATAAGAAAAAAATTTCTTTAGTTAACTTTCTCCCTCCTCTTCCCCTCCCAAATGTATTTTTTGAAACATTAATGACATGACGTAGGGCATATGCTTTTGAGTCCCCCACAAGTTCAATAAATGCTGAAAAAGTCCAATATTTCCAGATTTACCTGTTCTGTCATATTTCACACACACACAATTATTGTATTGCAATACCACATTAAAATTACTGTTCATTTCAGTCTCCCAAATCCTGCCACCGTTTAATTTCCAACATACTCTCAATTCTTCTAGTCGGCTCTTGTGTTCCCTTCCTTCACTCAAACATTTTCTGTTGAAACACTGGAAAAAAATTCAAAGGCACAGTCTCTCTGTGGTCTTCATTACCAGATGAACAAGAAGCAGTATCTGTTTCACAGCTCACTTTTTGTTGGACAAACTTTTGTATTTCCTCCTTAGCATGCACTTCAAAAAATGATTTTGTCCCTGGAGGGAAGACGACAGCTTGGTACATCAGCTTGAATCTCACACCTGCGTCTCAACATTCCATGAACAGTGGAATGAATTTGCTTCACTTCTGCCACAAACACTCAGCTGTCTCCCACTTGTAATACATTGTCCTTCTGCCACATTTTTTTAAAAAAAACTCCTCCTCCTGCTGGTAGGATTGCATCTTAAGTATTAAAGGTCTAGGCTGCTTTCTTATAGCCAGGTTTGGATCATACACATGATGTGCCCTTTCAACGAACAACTGCTGCTGTGGAATACCAGACCAGTTGCTTATTTGTGTTTTCACAAAATTAATGCAGTCTGTTCCTTCCAGCTTCTCTGGTATAGCTGAAAATCTCAGGTTTTCCCTACAATGTTCTGTCCTCTACTTCTATTTACATTTGTTAACCAGGTAGTGTCCGACTGGGTTGGGAAAAAAAGTTTTCAGCAGAGACCCAGCAGAAAAGCTCCACAAACAAAAACATTATTAAGGTACAAGCAATAAATTTAGTTTAAGTAGTACATTGCTAACAACATGTAAATATGCTTAAAATATTGCAGCAATACCTAACAGAATACAATATAAACATGTATGTTGCAGGCATACAGGAATACTTTAACAATACACGAGGTACACAAGTCATGTAGCTTTACAACGCAAGTCGCTTTTGAAAGACCAAAATTGCTCATGTAGTTTACAAGTTAGGTCATCTGAAGGAACAAAGATTAATAAAAAAATAAGACAGATACTGGGATAGCCCTATGTGGGATGAGCATTATTTGGGCTAACGTGTGAGATGAGTGGGAAAAAACAGGAAGAAAATTAGTTGGGAGCAATACATTAGCATAGCCAATTATTTAAATAGTCTTTCATGGTAGTTTAAATCTGGACAAATTGGGGTTTTTAGTTATTTGATGAGGAAGGGTGTTCCAATATTTGGCTATTTTATGGGAGTAGAGGGAGTTTCCGTGATAGTTGAGAGACTGGGTTACCTTTAGCATTAGTTTGTTGGATGACCTGAGGAGTCTACAGTTTGTGTTTGGCTGGACTAGGTTTGACAGACCTGAGCGGTCGGTCGGACTGAATATGATTTTAATGGCGAGTGAAAGTTGTTTTAGTAATAGGATGGGAAGTTCTAGCCAGCTGAGCTGTCAGAGCAGTGCGGTGGTGTGTTCTGTGGGGGTGGGTGGTGACAAACGTAGCTATTCTGTTACAGCAGGAGTCTAATTTATTTAGGTTGGTTTTTGATAGGTTAGTAAAGACCTCAGAGCAGTACAGGAGGGTGGACAGCAAGTGGGATCTTGCAGTGGCCAGTCTAGCTTGTTGTGTAAGGTAAGGTTTAACCCTGTATAGAATGCCTAGTTTAGAGTGGATTTTTTTGATGGTTAGATAGATGCGTTTATCAAATTTTAGTGAGTCATCTATGGTTACCCCTAGCAGTAGATTGATGGGTTAGATTTTTGTACTGTTGTTAGATAGTATGGAGAGGGATTGGGTACTGGGGTTTATAAGATTTATTCGAGAAGATTATGAGCTTGGTCTTATTTCGATTTAGGATGAGTTGGTGGCTGGTGAGGTACTTTTCAATGTCTTGAAATGATGACTGCATTTTGTGTTGGAGTTCTTGTGCGGAGTGGGCTGGGCAGATAAGGGAGGAGTCATCTGCATATTGGAGAACGGTGGCATGTTGGGTGGCAGTACATAGGTTGTTGGTAAATATGAAGAGGAGGGGTCCAAGTATGGAGCCTTGGGGTACCCCCGTGGTGACTGGTAATAGTGGGGAGAGGCTTTTTGCCCATTCAGTGGCCTGTTGATGGTCAAAAAGATAACTGTGAAACCATCTTATGGGGTTGGGAAGGTGGCCTAATGGTTAAGGTGTTTGCCTTACAAACACAAGGTGCAGGGTTTGAGTCTCACAAGGGATAATTGGCTAGGCTTAAAATGGCTCACAAGGGCAGTTAGCTTAATACTAATCTGTGAACCTGTGTGGTACTGAGACTGTAAGTGGCAAGTTTGTTGAGGAGCTGCTGATGGGATACTGTCAAAAGCTTTTACCATATCTAAGAAAATGGCTGAGACTAGTTGTCCTTCATTTTTGAGGTGGCAAATGGTCTCTGTAAAGGTTATGAGGGCTCAGTAGTACTGTGTTTAGGTCTGAGGCCATGCTGGGTGCTGGAAAGTAGGTTGTTGGTAATGAGGTGATTTAGGAGTTGCTGGTGGATACATTTCTCTACAATTTTGGCAAGGGGGATAGCATGACGATGGAACGGTAGTTAGTTATGTCTCTAGATGGGCCGCCCTTATGAAGTGGTATGATATGAGAAATTTTCCATAATTTGGGAATGTACTGATCGGAGACAGAGTGGTTTATTAGTAATTATATGGGGTAGGCAATGGATGGAGCAATTAGTTTTAGGTATTAGTTTGGAAATTAGTCGGCAGCTAAGCAGCAAGGTTTTAAATTTACATAGCAGTTTTTTTTTATGTAGGAAGTTGGAATGGGAATAAAGGAGAAGGAGTTTGTGTCAGAGGTAGGGGAGGGGACAGTGAGTGGCGGGATTGTTTTGTTGTCTGGGAGAGAAGTGATGAAGTGGGAACTAAATTGTAAGGCTAAGGGCACAGAGGAGTTAGTAGGGAGGGAGGAAGGGGTAGGGGTTTTACTGGGGTTAAGGAGGTAGTTGATATTCTGCCAGAATTTTTGTTGGCAAGTGAGGTAATAGGTTCTTAGCATGTTTTCCAAGTTGTTTGTAAAGGGTAAGATCATTATTTTTGGTCATATGATATAGTGACTAGGCCTTTTCTCTTGGTTTCATTAGTTTTGTTTCTTTAAAAAGCCATGGCAGCCATTTGTTTTTCTGGCAAATTTTTCTGAGGGGGAAAGATCATTTAATATTTCAAGGAATTGGTTAATGAAGTACTCTACAGCTAGGTCTAGTTCCAAGTTTCTTAATGGGGACCAAGCACAGTTTTGTAGTAGCAAACTAAGTGTCAGAGGAGAAATGTTTTGCTATGGGTGTATTTGTACGAGATGCTGGTGTGGAGATATGTTTTCTTCCTCACTAGAACTGTAGGGGGCATGGTCACTTATGTGACTGGTAGACAGCCTGCCTGGTACCCGTGGTTTGGTTTGTTGGTTAAAATCCAGTCTAGAAATTATTTTTTATTGGTGTGCTTGTCAATGCGGGTGGGGTAGTTAATAATTTTGGTGAAGTTGTATAAGTTTATAAATGAAGTAGGGGAGTTGGAGGAGCAGGAGAACCAGTCTAGGTTGAAATCACCTAGAATGATGGTTTCTTGGGATAGAGAAAAAGATGACCAGGACAGGAGGGATTCTATGTTGTGCAGGTTGTTGCCTGATAGAAGGTGGATGGCTATGATGTTAATAGACTTGTGAGAATTAATTTGGAGGCAAATGATAAGTTCAGCATGAGAAATGTCTGGTGAGGAACAGTTTAGTTTTTTCTAGATTAAGTGATTCTTAAAACATAACTGCGACACCCTCACCAAGTTTGTTTATCCTGTCTTGTCTCATAATATTGCAACCATTTGTAGTAATTTCAGAGACTTTGATGTGGGGCTTTAACTAGGTTTCAGTTATGACTGCAATGTCTGGGGAGTAGGAAGCAAGGGTGGCATGTAATTTGTTAGCAAGGCTTTGGAGATTAAAGCATGCAATGAGAAGATCAGGGTTACAGGTAAAAGGTACAAATGCATAGGTAATGGTATCTGAGATTTTGGGTGGATGTGGAGGAACAGGAGCTTGGGGGTAATGGGTAGGTTACATGGGAGGTACAGATGGGCCCAGGAATGGGATGGATATCAGAGTGGAGTTTTATCTTTGTTAGAGAGTATAAAATTAGGTGCTTCAGTTTGGTTATAAGTTGGTTATACCTGTAGAAGGACAACTGAGTGTTGGTGTGTTGTACATGTCTTGAAGGGAGGACATTAGTATTAAATCTAGGGTAAGTCTTGGTGATGACATGATAAGGTTTGCATGGGAGGTGTGGTTATGTGAATGTTGGGGATGGGTGCTTGGCGAGTTAAAGTTATGGGGTTTGCTGGCATAGTAAGCAAGAAGGAGGATGCCGAATATTGTACAGCAAGCAGTTTTGGTCTTTCATTCTGATTGGAGAGTGGGAGTGGAATCAGGAAGTGAGGTACAGGAAAGTAGACTGTAGTATGTTATTGTGAGAGGTTGCGTCTAGGTGGGGTTAGTGGGGAGGGAGTTGGGTATAAGAGCTGCAGTTAGAAGGGGGTGGTTAGCGGAGGCAGGAGGGAAGTGGATTGGAGAATTGTACAGGGAGTGTGGTTAGCATAGGTATACAGGAAATGAGATAGGGGGTGGGTGAATGGAGGTAGGGGAGCGGAGCGAACCCAAGCAAAGCAAGGGGGAGCGGAGTGGGCTGGCCTCGAGTAGGAGTGAGTCAGACAAAAAAAAAAAAACAAACAATCACTCAATCCACAGACTGGTTGTAAGCATGTCTGTTTGGAGAAAAGGTACCTTGCCTTTCAGTTAGTTTTTGTTTTCTTTTGAATATATGCAGGACCTTACAGAACAAAAAGTATTATCTTTATTGCCTACAATGTGCTGTTTATCCAGTTCAGAAACCTTGTGCTGTGTATTTGTACTTATGTTAACTTCAGTGTGTTTGGCTTAGCTGGGAATCAGGAACTACTAAAAGGGTATGTGACTGTATATTAAATGATTTTTGCAATTAAAGATTACAAGAAATGCTAGCTTGTGAATGGGGGGGGGGGGGTCCGCTGCCGTCCCTGGCCTACAGTTAAAGTACACTATGCACTTAATACAGGGATATGGCCAAAATATTGTGGAATTCTGGTGCACCTACAATACTTTAGTCCTTCTTTCAGGATGATTGTATCATTTTATTGTTTAGTGGCCAGGTTCATGAAGTTGCTAGAGCAGGTAAAAACTGCCGTGGACCAGTAGGAGGGGAATGGCTGAGCAACCCATTCGTAGGGGCTGTGGAAATCTAAAAATAAGAATGGAAAGAAAGAAAGAAACAGCTGCAGTTAGTAGGGTCACTGAAGAAGCTGGAGAGAAGCACAGGAGAGGCAGAATACCATAGCTGAGAAATGCAAGCATGAAATGTTTAACAGACATTACTATCAGTGTAGAGTACAATTCTAATATTTAGTAGAAGTTTAAAACATACCAATGAATAAATGCAGGACAAATAGACCAGTGCAATACTAGTATGCGATAAACTACCCATATACGCTATACTAACATTAGTATCTGCACATGGATCTCTTCCTGAGCAGTCTCATTCAGCCAGCCTTTTCTTCATTTCGACCTCTGATTTTTGTAGCTTTGTCAACTCATCTGAAAATTTGTTTACAGCGTCTTCCATTTTTCCAGCCTTTTGTTGTTTGTGTTGATATACTCCCAACAATATTTCATTTATTTTAACCAGGTCTGTATGCAGTTGTCTTGTATCTTCCTGTGGGTTACTGAATTCATGTCTGGAGGTTGCATTGCTCTTTGCTGAGCAGCTGCAGAACTTTCCCCAGTCAGTGCTTCTTCCTCACTTTTTGTAACTCATCCCCCACCCCAAGTCCTATGTATTTCTTTTTTCCTAGCATCCAAGTACTACACTTACTTGCCACTTACAGAAATTTCCCATAAATATGAGTCTAGTGGCCTTCTCTGCTGAGTTTCTGTTTTCACACTGGGAGAGCTACAATTAAAGCTGTTACTCAATGTGCAGCCATCTTGGAAGACCATGCATCTTGGAGGGGTTTAATTAGGGTTGTTTTCCAAATCTGTGGCATGATGTTTTGTGAGAGACAGATAATATATGTGGCTGAGAAGACAGATGCTCTCTCGAGCGATGCATCAAAAAGGGATTCATGTTGCCAGATCCTTGAAAGGTGTCAGTGGAAATATTTTCAAGTAGGAACAGAAAGACTTCTTTGGGACATACTCATTTGAAGTGGAAGAGGGGATGAATGGTCGTCGTGGGCAATGCATGATCTGTGGGAGGTGTGATGTTTACTGATAAAAAAAGACTGCTAAATGCTTTAAGAAAATCTTCTGGAGAAAGATTTGCTGTACCACACTGAATGGTGTTTGTAGACAGGGTAACATGAGGAGGATTTCTTCTTGTAAGTGGGCCACTCTCTTTCCAAAACTGCTTGGGAGAATGTAGGAGGGTAATTTGTTTACAGATTTATTTTATGCCTTCTGATGGACTTCTAGGCTAGGTTATACAAGACTATAAAAGGAGGTGCAGTTGTCAATTCTGGGGAGTGTTTCTATTTTTGCCATGGTTCATCCCTTACAATTAAAGCATATTTGAGTTCAGTGGATAGCTATTCATTTTTGGTGGGTTTATAAGTCTGTCAGTAAGTGGGAATAATTGGTCTTGCAGCTGGATAAGAAAGTTGGTCAGGCTTACAACTGCTGTATTAGGGTCATATAAGGAAAGCATATGATTCCAGATGTGGGCTGTGAGAAAGGTTCTATATTTGTGCTACTCTGGTTTACTGAGATAGTAGAGACTCAGTTAGTGTTTGTCGTGTACCATGTACCAGTAACTTTGTCCCTGAAATTTATGGGGAAACAGTGATCTAGACAGATTACAGGTTTCGCTTTCATGTTCTAAGAAAGAGGGATTTTAGAATGCGGTTGACCCCAACTCCGAGTATCCCTCTCTCAGAAATGGCAGGAATAAGGCCAAACTCTGGAAAGGTGGGAAAATCTGAAATCTAAACTTAGGGTACAGATCCAATGTCAAAAAAAAAAAAAGATTTGGAAAAATAGTAACAAGAATGATAAGAAGGCCTTGGGACTTTTAAAAAGTGGAGACAGTATGGGATTGGCAGTGAAGTGGCTAAGGAATAAAGGACTTCGGGAAGCAGAACAAAGTAATAGACTTTTCTGGATGACCGGAGAGAGTGACAATGCACAGCACTGCAATTTCTATTTTGATAACAATCCCAGGGCTCAGAAGTCACCCGATAAGAGGGCTGGAAACAAAGACTGGAGCAACTAGTTACAAAGTGAGAATCCCCCACTTGGGGAGAATAAAACAATAAGCCAGATGGGATGCTAGAGCTATCGGACAGTTGTATGGTAAACTATATGGCAGGAAGGAGAAACCTTCAGATTCGGAGAAAGACCTAAACAGCTTTAAGGAAGATACAGACTTGCTCAGTTTGAGCAGGGAGGAAATGCAGCACTTAGCACAACCAAAAGCACTAAAGGGGCTCGAATCTGTGTTAGCTACACAAGGGTTGGGCAAGGCCCCACGAGGTTTGGGGGGCTCGAATCTGTGTTAGCTACACAAGGGTTGGGCAAGGCCCCACGAGGTTTGGAAGTTAGGTGGGAAAGCACTAATTATACAGTGGAAGGCACTACTTAATGTGATCTAGAGTAATGGTCATCTCTGCTTCATGGGGGGGTAAAGCTATAATTTCAGTGATTCGAAAGGAGTGTAAAGATCTTACTAACCCCATCAGCCTACAGATTCGCAATCTTTAACCTCAACTATAAAGTTTTTAGATTACCTTACTCTTGACAAAGAGGTTAAGCGATACCTAGAAGCATAAATGATTACCAGTGTGGTTAAGCAATACCTAGAAGCATAAACGATGACCAGTGTGGTTTTACTGAAGGGTATCAGATGTTTGAGACTATTAACTGAGTGGCCCTGATACAGCATAGTGCTAATTCACTGGGTAACCCCCCACTGCTTATCTTGCTTAAGAAAGGAGAAAGCCTTTGACAGAGAGCTACAACACCAAGCTGCAGCTAGAATTAAAGCTGACAGCTGGATCTCAAATAATATAGCTTTACACTGGGCACCAGTCAAGGTTGCCCACTGTCCTCTCTATTGTCTTTCATCTGCAGCCATAAGCTGAAAAGATTAGGAAGTCAGCAATTTTAGGCTATGTTTTCAGGAGGGTACAAGCAGAAAGTTGTCTCTTCAGCTGATGACATTTTTGTGGCCGACCCTGACAGAGAGGTGCTATTTCATAGATATCAAAACTACTCGGGCTACAAAACTGATGCAAGACAAAAGCAACTGCAGATAGGTATATGCAGACATATGATATGGTACACAAGTACCCACTCCTGTAGGGACAGAACAGGATGGCGCATCTGGAATTATGATTGACAGAACATTTGAAGGCAGCAGCAAGATTTACATGGAAAGAAACTTGAGACAAGATTTTACAGACAACTCAGGAGTATCAGTTTAGGCACTAGATTTAGACACGAAGATACAACTGATTTCACTCAGTCGTACCGGATGTTACACAATTACAGAGGGGTGGACTCATTCAAGGAGGGTTGGGAAATGTCTTTATTAAGGTAGTTATCAATGACTCAATGGGGCAAAATATGTGGGGTGCCCAGACAGGCAACTAAATCACGGCATTTTAGGATTATTGAATGCAAGTGTCTGCACACATATTAATGTACTCATGAAGTGAAATGAATGTTCCCTGGTTGCACAGGGGATTGTTAGAGATGTACTGGTGCTGCAGCACACAGCCTCATATATTTTGATAATGTGAGAGTTTGCAAAGTTTAAAATATGAGCTTAAGCAACTGATGTAAAAACATATAGGTAGAAATGATCCAGGTGACTACGGGGATGAATATCGGAGGCTGTCAGCCCAGTGTTCCAAAAGCCCTATTCAGTCTTTTCAGGCTGGCAGCTAAAAAGTCAAATAACTAGGAAATGAAAGTCAAGGGAAATTCCAAAAACCTCCAATATATTAAATTAGACATCCATGCAGCCCCAAAAACTTGAACTGGGTACTATTAAATGGGGTGCCCCCCCCAAAGCTTAATACTAAATGGGATTAGTAGGCATACAGGTCATTCACGCTTAAAATATTGTGAAGGGTCCTTATTGTTCCATTACTCAACGGGTATAAAAGCATACTGTAACAACCCACATGAGAATGAAAACAGGAGAACTATACTTTTTTGCTACTGTAAGCAAACCTAAATGGCCACCTAACTAAAACTGCACATGTATTCTGTGCAGTGTTTTTGATCTGTTAAGCATATTATGAAACTGTAATATGTACTGTGCAACTCCAGTGACAAAAAAAATAAATGAAAATACATCACAAAGTGTCAAAGATATGGAGACAGAGAAGCACAGTGTATTGTGGGAAAGGAGAAGATGGAAGCTAGGAAAATTTCTCCACATCGAGCTGACATGAGTCTAATGGTACTGAACAGGATAGAAAAGATCATTCTAGATACTGGAATAGAACATTATCCCTTTCTGATCTGGTGAGACCTAATGAATGACAAAAAAAAAAAAAAAAAAAGGAGGTTAGAGACCTCTATCCTTGCAGCATTATTCCGATATGGTGGGAAGTCCATAAGGTAGGCTCTGAAGGTACAGAAATGTTTAGGCTTGCAATAGCAAGCCCCAAAAATGACAAAGAAAATACTGGGGGGAAAATAAATAAAGGAGAATTGCAAACGTCTAGCAATTTGTCTCCTTTAAAGTTTTTTTTTGTTTTGCAGGGGTGGCAAGCCCGCCTTGCACCTCGAAACTTACATACACCAAATCAGAGATTAGCATACCTCAGAGAAAAGGGAATACTCAGCGGAATAGCAGTCTCAGACTTTGTGCAAGTCCTAGAAAAGTGAGACTGGATTATCAAGAAAGTGAATTTAACATACTAGCAAACCTTGGAATTTCAGACGGTTGCCCATTGGGGTCTAGGGCCATGAAGGTAAAATGGGAGGTATTATAATGAGAACTGTAAACCCTTCAATATTCTTGCCCTGCTCCAACTGTCCACTGTGATGAAGGTCCACACTAACAGGTGGAAGAAGAGACTGGCCTGTGTTCAGAGTTAGTTAGGCAAGACTTTCTCCATGTGCAGACAACAGAAGTGCTGGACTACTGCTTCACTGGAAATGCTGAAAAACTTTGCCTAAGACACTCTCAAAGAGCTGTGGTGGTTGTCTGGTGTTATGTCAGCTGCCTCCTACTTAGGCTTGTAGTTTTGGCATTGGGCTTCGACTCTTCTGCAACCTACAAAAACTGCACACTGAAGGTCAGAAGTTTACTTCCAAAGACACAGCAAGTCTTACTCAAGATTTTCAATATTCTGCTTGTTGCATGTTAACACCTATCTAGAGATGTGCAAAACCAGAAGAGGGAGTAGCTAAAAAGATCACCTTAGTATCCTTAGAAAAGTCCATCAGCTTAACCCACATGTGCCTGTGAATAGTTACGTTGAACCCTATAACTCTGTAGTACCTCACAGGAAGTTCACTCAAAACATGCTGTTATGTTTAAGGCAGCCAAGGCTTGGCACAGAAGTCCATCCAGCAATCCTCTACTGTACATTTCATCTGCAAGATTCCTTTTCAGGAACACTATAAAAGAGTTTTACAGTTTAGCAACCACACAGTTAATATGGTGGGCACAAAAAAAACATGAAATCTGTCCATCAACTGGGACTTAATGTCTGCATGATGGACAGCTAGAATCTGGGAGTAGATGCCCCCCACACAGACACACCTTTGGCTGCGACTAAGATCACATTATCAAAGTATGGAATTCATTGCTCAACCATAACATTCTTAGAAGTTGTGGCATCCTTCACCAAAAGAGGAACCACCCCAGAACTGCTGGGTGGACCTGCAGATCATACAGAGCTTCCTCTGTGAGAAAGTTCTATTCCCAAGCTTGGGGTCATTTGGAAGGACTATATAATCTCAAGTTCCAATCCTCCACACATGACTCTAAAAGGGAGTCTATGTTTTGCTTTTCCAAGGACTTTTATTTAGCTTCTTTGAAATGAAAGACTTGGTGAGGAAGACCTTTTGGAGGAAAAGTTGCAGTTCATGACCAGTGGTCCCCTCTATGCTGCTGGAAGGCAGACAATCCAGGGGCAGATGCACCTGCAGGATGCATCAGTATCAGTATTTGGGGACCTGTATTCAGCATCCAAACAGTGTTATCACACAGTACTGATTTAGCCCAACAAAAGCCAATGCCAAGAACTGGGCTAAAGCCAACTTCATTAGTGCTAAATACACCAATGACAAATAACTCATCAATGCCAAAGAGGATGGTACTGAATTCAAAACCAACTGTCCAGCACCAGGCATTGATATCAGTGTCAGCATCAACATAATCAAATTCACCAATATTTATGGCATCAACACGGAGATATATGGCACCGGCACAAAAACAGAACTCCGATAGCGACTGTTGCAGAGGAGGAACAGGAGGAAGAAACCTGCAACCAGGGGGGGGGGGGGGTTGGAAAAAAAAAAAAAAAAAAAAAAAAAAAAAAACACTACACACTGTACTGAAGGGTACCAGACCACTTTGAAATTTCACATTCCACAATGGCCTCTACCAACTTCTCAGTCAATGGCAAGACAGGAGGCAAATATGGGCATACCTTTCTTACAACTTTCAAACAGAAGAAACACCCAAGTCTTGAGAATCTACCACAACATGTAACTTTACATTTTGAGCCAAATTATCAAAAGCTTTGACAGTTACTCTGTTATTGCAATTGTATATTGCAATTATACAGAAACCTGGCAAAAATAAACTAAAGGTCTTCTCTTGACTTTAATATGGGAGAAAGAATTTCCAGATTCTGTGTGTGGGAAGGGTCTTTAAGCATCTGAGAAAAGCAGGAGGAGCTGGAAAACCCCCATCTGAATCAGACTGAGTAAACAAAGATACTTCAATAAGATGGAGCTTGACGAGGAGATTTCAATTTTTCAATGCAACCCTGCTGAAGGAACACCTTAGGATGGATGATGTGCACTTTGATCAAGCAATGAAAAGCATGTGCCTCTTGTGAGGATGAATATTCCTGTTACAGGCACAATGACTGAACATACATTTATGCATTCGGAATTAGGAGAAAGAGGGATAGCTCTGTCATATGTTCATACTAGGCTAACTGCCCTTGCAAGCTATTTTAAGCCTAGCCAATTATCCCTTTGAGACTCAAACCCTGCACCTTGCGTTTGTAAGGCAAACGCCTTAACCATTAGGCCACCCTCACACAAGGCTTGAGAAAAAAATAATTCACAAGAGAAAAAAAAAGAAGTGTGGGGGGCCAGAAAGGATGGATCAGGAAAACAAACCATTAAAAAAAAAAAAAAAAAAAAAACAGGAGGCTTTTACCTAAAAACGGTTTAAATCAGAGAAAAATAAAACTTGGACCATTTCTCACCAACTACACTGAATCAGGGCATTCATGGAGCATGATGCTGAAGAGGAAGGTTTATCAGCAGCCTAAGAATATTATCTGCCGGGTGGCTCTAATACCAGTGTCCTGGACTGTTACAGAGGATGAACCTCCTCTTACCACAATCTTCAAAGATGCATACACAATGCAGTCATTAATCCAGTGATCGTTCCTTTCACAAGAAACAACAAAATTCATTCAAGTGTACAACTTTTCAAAGAGGGCATAGAAAAAAGTACTTAATAGCTATGGGGTAGCAAAAATCCTGTAGGAATACATATGAAAAAAGCTCCAAACTATAACAGTCTGCTACCTACACAAATATTTTCCTTAGGAATCTCAAATTGGCTGCATTTTCTTTAAAATTAACCAAGTTAAAAGATAAAAGAAAAACATTAAAACTACTTCAAAGACTGGAAAGAAGAAAGATCTATTGACAAGAGACTGAAAAGATGTCCTTCCTATCAAGAACAACAAATGAACAGATTTACACACTGTAAATGTAAGTATTCAGAGTGCTTGACTGCTTGAAATGCAGAAACATTAGCAGGAAGGACTAACTTAAGTCTGATACAACGTGCAGTCAGTAGACAACAATAATACACTCTGTAGCACAAATCTACAGTAGAGGATACAGTTTCAAAAACTTTACTGCATTCAAGTGGAATACAAGCAAGAAGCCAAAACTATGTCCCAGAAGACCCTGGTTCAATTAATTTATTAATTCCCAACCTGGGTGTTGGGGAAGCACAAGGCACAAATACAGACATACTACCTAAAATATTCCATCTCCAAGTAAATTTCACAAAATATGCTGCTTACTCTATTACTCAAGAGAGACTAATAAACTAGAAATATAAAAGGTGAACTCTGCGACTATCAATAAATATCTTACCACTACTCTCTAGTATATAATGTACTCTTCAGCCACTTATGTGGACTCTTATCTCCACTTTGTTCTACATTGCAAACACTTTACAAGTCACACATGGATTCGATACTTTCTCAGAAGGCTACAGTAAAACAAGCTATGAAACATAGAGGTGTACATTTTAAAAAAAACAGGATAATAGAGACGAAGGCAAACAATGCAAAAGCTTACCAAAGTCCATAGAGCAACAGTGCTGCCAACTGCTAGTCCAACTCGGAACCAGTTAGGAGTTGTATAGTCTGGCTTCTTTGCCATGAAAGCCGAACGTGTAAAGGCTAACATTACCAAAAAAAAAAAAAAAAAAAAAAGATGACAATGTAATCTGTTAGATCTTTAAAACCTCCTGTCTTACAGCTGTGTATGTACATAAATCAGCAGACACACACACACAAACAGTCCTCTACTCTTACCACCTTACAAAACAGTGTTTGTTGCTGTACAGTCGCATAAAACCCCACCGAAATAAACAACTAAAATAAATGAACAGTCATCAATAAAAATACCCCTCTCAGGTGCCCACACCAGCTGTCTGCTTGTCAGATTCATTGGCTTCTCAACCTCCAATAATTTAACTTGGCTCTTACTTCTGACAGGCAGGCAAAAACTGGGCAAGCTCACCATTTCAGCTCCCTAACCCAGAACACACTGAACTCTCAGGCACAGGCAGACACCATCAACCAAACTGTCTCATGCTCAGAGCATGCCAGTGTCCTCTAATTGAGGCGGGGGGGGGGGACCATCCCTTCCCCAGGGTGATGGCTCTATGGCCTGTTCATTCCCTTGTTCCATGATCACAAGCCCTATCCTCATTAGTGGCAAGAGTCTGGTGGTAAGGCATAGGCCAATTAGTTGGTCAGAAAGACCATCCGTACAGAATCCCCATGGCTGACTCTTGGGGAAATGCTCACAAGCACCTGTACATGAAGTCCCTTGATTTAGGGCACAAGCATCACGCACTGCTGTCAGAGATGCATTCTCCCTCTCCAGAGGACGCATTAATATGCCTTAGGGTATGCCAATGTTGACCCCCTCCAAGGAAGGTCAACCAAGCACTGGCTGCTCCTTTCCAACCTCCTCATCCATTCCCTCCCACACTCATGCTGCCAGATGACCACAAATCATCTGGGGATGTAGTTAGGGGTTAACCCTCTCTACGCCACAGGAGAAGATCTACATTTCTTGACTCTTACCTTTAACAGCTATTAAGAAAACCTACTTAAAAGTACGGAACTCTGATTTACAACTTCACATGAAGCACCATACACCCCAGAAATTCATTTTTTCCAACACAACAGTACTTTGGTGCTGTAATTAACGGGGCTAATTCATGGCCTACAAGGTAATATCTTAGCTGCTCATGAACCAAAAACAGAATTGTGCAAACAAATTCTCCATAGGGTAAACCAGCTTGCAAAATTCTTCCCAGTTACTTTTGGGAGTCAGAAAAGTACAATGATTTTCTCCATATCCCTTTGGTGATTAAATTCGTATGGAGGATTATTCAATTGAAGCTGACACCTCTTTCCTGTCAATTCCATTTTGACATGTTCTTTCAACTCTCCACTGGCTTGTCAGAATTAGAATCATGTAACATCAAAAACTACATAATATTCATGTGCCATACTTACAATGCAAAATTTAAGCCTAGAAACACCTAAAATTCCCACTATTTAGAAAGCTAAATCTGCAGTCTTTATTCTGTACTGTTACTATAAAGGCTACCATTCAGAAGAACGCAGCCACTAAACAAAATGCAATAAATAAGGAAAAAATGACTGGACAGTACACTGCTGTTACCTTGTTTACAATGTTCATATTTTTCCAGAATATACTTGAACAGTAATAACTACCAAAACTAATACTCAAATCAAAATAAGGTGACTGCCCTGCTTCTCAATTCTTCACTGTTGGTGTCATCCCCTACAGAAATGCATCCTTTCCCACCAGTCTACCTCACCCATTTTTGTCTGCCAAGAATCACAGTTCACACACTTAAAAGTAGACAAGGTATGGTAAGAGTCTACCATTTTCTTGGTAAAGATAACCGACTCAAAGTCATCAGAATTCTTGCAAGCCTCATGGTGTATATATAGCCCAAACACCCCAGTTGACCAGAGTTTGTAACCAAGCACTGAAGCCACATTGTTATGGAAAGGAATGTGGCACATCCTGACTCCCTATAACTGGAGAAGAGTGCATCTTTGGATATTTACCCCAGCTACTGTCCCTAGTGGAGCCTGTAGATAACAGAAGCATCTGCCTCAAACTGCAAAGGAATACAATAACAGCACCATCATCAAGTACAGAATAAGGTGAGCAACACTTATAAAACCCCAATGCACATCAAAGCTTTATAATCTTGTGAGCATATGCCTTAATGATGCCGTCCCTTGCATGAGGGAATTAAATCATTCTTCCTCAACACATGGGCTCGGATCTGAATCAGATGCATACTCTATACTTTGGATCCAACTCTCCAGCTTCTCCCTCTACCTATAATGCCTCAGTCCATCCCCAATATCTCCGATTGAGTTTGTTGCCATAAGGACCCTATGGCTAGATAGAATCAGGGATAGCTGACAGAAAAAGGACTCAAACCTGGAACTATATGTTCGAATAACAGTCCAACAGGTTTCTCCAGAAAACTTCAGGATGGGGGATGGATGGGAGGGAAGATTAAGAATGAAAATGGACAGAGATGCCTAGTTATGGGGAGTACATAACTTAAATCTGATGTCCTTTTCATTCTTCCTCAACACATGGGACAGAGTCTCCGGCTAGGTTGACCTTGGGTGGCCCTTATGGAAGGATATTCTGGAGTACTGCCAAGCCTAAGGTGTCTCTACTTATGGATACAAGATCCAATTTGTAGTTAGTAACTAAGGTACGAGCACTGGACGATGTGGCTGCTGCACAAATCTTCAACAGAGGTTCTTGACCAAAAAGAAGAGTAATAAGCCATATGATCTAGCCGCGCGAGCTTTAGGTGGTTTAGGTAGGGCAATGCCTTGTTCAGAGTAGATCAAAGAAATACAATCAATCCGTGATCCATTTAGCTAAAGTAACTTTAAAAACTAGGCAACCCATTCTTTTTGGTGAAAAGGAAATTAATAGCTGATCTGACTTTCTGATTTGGTTTGCCATATGCAAATAAAAAAGTCTGTGGACATCAAGGAGATGTACAGTGGATATAAAAAAGTGCAAACACGCCAGGTTTTTGTGATTATAAAAATAAAAAAAAAAAGAGACCACAACAAATCATTTCAAAACTTTTCCCACCTTTAATGTGACCTATAACCTGTACAATTATATTGAAACGCAAACAAATCTGTTGGGGGAAAGATAAAAAATTAAAAATGTACAATAAGCTGGTTGCATAAGTGTGCACACCCTTAAAATTAATACTTTGTTGAAGCACCTTTTGATTTAATTACAGCATTCAGTCTTCTTGGGTACACACCTGCCATCAGTTAAAGAGACTCTTATAAAGTTCAGCTGTCCTAGTAGGATTTTCCTGATATTTACTCAGTTGCCTGCTACAGCAAAAGCCATGGTTCGCAGACAGCTTACAAAGCATCAAAGGGATTTCATTGTTGAAAGGTATCAGTCGGAGAAGAGTACCAAAAAATTTCCACAGCGTTGGATATACCATGGAACACAGTGAAGACAGTCATCAAAAAGTGGAAAAAATATGGGACAACAGTGACATCGCAAAGAACTGGATGTCCCTCCAAAATTGATGAAAAGATGAAACGAAAACTGGTCAAGGAAGCTGCCAAGAGACCTACAGCAACACTGAAAGAGCTGCAAGAATTTCTGGTAAGTATTGGTTGTGTACTGTGTGACAACAATCTTGCGTATTCTCCATATGTCTGGCCTATGGGGTAGGGTTGCAAGACAGAAGCCTTTTCTTAAACAGAAAAACATCCAGGCCTGGCTAAAATTTGCAAAACAATGCATCAAGTCTCCCAAAAGCATGTGGGGAAAATGTGTTATGGTCTAATGAGACAAAGGTTGAACTTTTTGGCCAGAATTCCAAAAGGTATGTTTGGTGGAAAAATAACAATTCATCACCAAAAGAACACCATCCCTACAGTGAAGCATGATGGTGGCAGCATCATGCTTTGGGGTTGTTTTTCTTCAGCTGGAACTGGGGCTTTAATCAAGGTGGAGGGAATTATGAACAGTTCCAAATATCAGTCACTTTTGGCCCAAAACCTTCAGGTGTCTGCTAGAAAACTGAAGATGAAGAGGAATTTCACTTTTCAAACACGACAATGGCCCCAAGCATACATCCAAATAAACACAAGAATGGCTTCACCAGAATAAAAATTAAAGTTTTGGAATGGTCCAGCCAGAGCCCAGACCCAAATCCAATAGAAAATTTGTGGGGTGACCTGAAGAGGGCTGTGCACAAGAAATGTCCTCGCAATCTGACAGACTTGGAGAGCTTTTGTAAGGAAGAGTGGGCAAATATTGCCAAGTCAAGATGTGCCATGCTGATAGACTCCTACCAAAGAAGACTGAATGCTGTAATTAACTCAAAAGGTGCTTCAACAAGTATTAGTTTAAGGGTGTGCACTTATACAACCAGCTTATTGTACGTTAATTTTTTTATATTTTCCCTTAACAGATTTGTTTGTTTTTCATAGGTTCATACTAGGCTATCTGCCCAAGGGCATTTGTAAGCCTAGCCCAGAGTTTTGTGGCTTTCGCCACCCCTTTAGTTTGGAGGATACTATGCCCATTATTTTGCTGTGCCTCTGTCAAGCAGTGACACTGAGATAATCCCTGGGGTATATCTGCGATCTCCCATCCATTGGTCAAGATTTCTCTTGAACAAAGCCAGCGAGGTGCTCTGCCTCACATGTACCGGGATTTTGTTCGACAGCATGGGGAGTCTCTGGGTGATGAATCTGTCCCTCCAGCACGTCCTATTAATAAGTGTCAAGGTTTAAGTCTCCCACCCTTGTAGTTCTGAGGGATCTAGATTTTTTGAGGTGAAGCATGTTCATCAATTTTGGGTTGGACATGGCCTTGTATGTCAGACACAGGTCACCTCTGAGCAGACGGTAAGCGACTGAATAGAGCTGAAGTTCCTTCAGTCGGGCAGCATAGGACATATTTTTGAGACCCTTTATCCTTTTGGTGAGGAACTTGTGGGGCCTTTCCAGTTGCTGCAGGTGTCGTGTCAGATACATTCCGAATGGGGCATTGTACTCAATCATTGGTCTGATGAGTACAGGGGGACGATGACTTCCCTTGATCTGGATGCGAATCCCTTCATGATCAGGTGGGCAATGTAGAAGGTCTTCCTAACTACTTTGGCAACGTGAGTGTCAAATGAAAGGTTACTGTCAACCTGGGTCCCCAGATCCCTGACAACCTCTTCTGTGCTTAGTGGGTTGCCGCCTATATGGTAGCTAGGGGTAACCTTGTTTTTCCCGAAGGGTATGACTATGCATTTTTTGGCGTTTAACTTTAGGCCATGGCTCTGGCACCAGTTATCCGTTTCTATAAGACCCTTCTGAAGGATATCTGTGTCAGATGTGTTCTCAACTATGGCGCCCAGTTTGCAGTCATCTGCAAATTTTGTCAGCCATAATCCTCCTGTGTTTGCTTGTACTTCTGAAAAGTAGATGCCGAACAGGAGAGGGCCCAAGACTGAGCCCTGTGGGACACCACTTGTGACAGGCTTTGAGTCTGACATGGCGCCAGCAACTCTGACCCTGTGGGTTCTGTCACTTAGCCAGTTTGCAACCCATCTTGTGACGTATAGGTTTACATTTAAGCTGATGAGTTTTTCAATGATACCTGAGTGGGGTATTGTGTCGAAAGCCTTTGCCAGGTCGAGGTAGGCCGTGTGGACTGCCTTTCCCTCATCAATGGCCTTGGTGACTGTCTCGAAAAAGTCAACCAAGTTTAAAAGGCATGATCTGCCTTTGACAAAGCCAAACTGGGTCGGATCCAAAGTCTGCAAGTCTCCTATGTCTTTATGAGTTCCATTATGATCCTCTCCATAGCTTTGCAGATCAAGCTTGTCAAGCTGATGGGACGGTAATTTCCCGGGTCGGTGGAAGCACCGCCTTTGTGAAGTGGGACCACAGTTGCCGTACGCCACTCCTTAGGCACGTATCCTGAGGTGAGGCTAAGATTAAACAGCTGCCCTAACTGCGGGTTTAATTCCTCATTGAGTTCATGGAGCACACATCCGGGGACACCATCTGGTCCCATGGATGCTGTGTTTTTTGTCTTGGAGAGAGCAGTTCTCACCTGAGCGTTAGAGATGTTTGGGGGGCTATAATTCTCTGGTATAGATATCTCACCTTTGGGGGGGGGAGAGTTTGCACTGAACCTGTCAGCCAGTATGTTGGCAATGTCTGTAGGTTCAGTAATTTTTACATCATTTTGAACTAATTCTGAGCATATCTGGGAGTTTCCTCCCAGGTTTCTAACATAGCTAAAGAAGGCCTTATGATTGTCCTTTGAGTCCTTAGCGACTTTTCTCTCAAAATTTGCCTTGGATGATTTTATGAGAGATCTTAGTTTTTTACTTATAATGATCAAGGGTCTTTTCCCTTTTAAGGATTTTGCTCTATCTTGTAGTAGCTTCCTCCGTTTGTTGTAGAGCTTGTTTATGGCTGGGGTCCACCAGACTGGACGCTTGCCTTTGGTACAAAAAGAGTCTTTGTTTTGTTTGGGATTGTCTGATCCATGCAGTCCTGTAGGTGCTGGTAGAAGGCCTCTAAGTGATTCAGCGGCTTGAGTAATGGTTTCCGCAGTCTCGGGGGCCTTAAAAGAGACCACACTAGTCTTTAGAAGTGTGAAGTCGGCTTTTGAGAAGTTCTTCACTGTGGTCTTTTTTATCTCAGGTGGGGGCGGGATGTGGACTTCCAGTGAGATTAGTTTATGGTCTGATCTCACCAGTGAGGGGTATACTTCCGGTGTTGAACATTGTGACCCCATGCTCGTGATGATGAGATCAAGTATGTTATCTCCTCTTGTGGGGATGGTGACTAGTTGTTCCATGGCATTTGAGTTTATGAACTCTAGGAACCTTTGGGCTAGAGTGTTGGGGCTTGAGTAGTGATCCCAGTCTATATTCGGGTAGTTGAAATCACCTAGTATGATGGTGTTTGGAGATACATTTATCCCCTCCAGTGTTTTCAGGAAAGCTATGTGAGGTTCCTGAGATTGAGAGGGTGGCCTGTAACATGCTACAAATTGCAGAGCAGTCTTGCCTATGGTTAATTGCACCTGGATGGTTTCCGATGCATCGTGCGTTGCCACCAACCTTGAGGTGTGGGTGTCCTTGATGAATATAGACACCCCCCCCTTTCTTGGTGTTGTCCGGATTTTGGGGCCGGAACGCATAGTGCCGGGGTGCTCTCGGGAGCCTTGAACCAGGTTTCAGTCACAGCACAGACATCGATGTTCTCCATACTGAGAAGGGCCTTGAGTGCATGCATCTTGAGGTTGAGACTTCTGGCATTGAGCAGCATTACCCTTAGTTTTTTTCCTTTTTTGTGTTCTAGGGTGGTAGGTTTAGAATTTGAGCCTTGCCTAAAAAAGGCACTATGGGGGTGGCAAGAGCCTTTGCCAATATCCGGAAGCCCAGGGGTGACAGGTGCAAGCCGCCCCTTGCGAAGCAGCGTGGCTTGTCCAGCATGTCATCCCAGGCAGACAGACATTGGATCCCCTTTGAATGACACCAGAGTTTAAGCCAATTATTAAAGCTGATCATCTTGTCTCTGTATTGTGGCATAATTCTTGGTGAAGGTAGGATACTGGTCAAGGTCAGGGTCATACCTGCCTGGGCTACATAATCAGAGAGCTCCTCTATGTCTCTTTTCATGTAGTCCAAGGAGGTACGTCTCAGGTCGTTCACACCAGCGTGGACAATGACAGAGTCGTACTTGTACCTGCTGTTGAGAGACCCGAGTGCTTGCGTTATGTGGCGGATTCTAGCGCCCGACAGGCAGCTTACTGTGACCTTTTCCTTGCTCAGTCTGGTGAGCGGGACGTCAGTGTGTCTGACTATGGAGTCACCAATGACGAGTGTGTCTGGCATTGTGTTTGGCCTTAAGGGCTGTGACTGTTTGGCACACTGACTATGTGGTCTATGTGTTGCATGTGTTGTGTCCTGAGGTGGCAGTTGTTTGGGTGTCTGCTTTGGTGGCCTCTGCTGTTTTGGTAGATTTTTGATCAGAGCCTCCGAGTATGTCTTTGTGTATTTATGTGTATGATTTGAAGTTGTGATAGTACTATGTGATACTGGGTTTGTGGTGTGTGTGGTTACCTTCTCCTCCTGTCTGGTCTTACCAGTCCTATGTTGAGAGAGCTCAGCCTCCAGTTTGGCTATATAGTTGCATCTCTCGCATGTATTTGTGTTTTGTGGGAGAAGGAGAGGGTTGTCCGTGTACATGAGACAATTGTAACATTGCCTCAATATTCCCAGATTCACCAGCTGAGCAGGAGAGGACACTAGCAACTGATCCCTCGACATGCTAGAAGGAATAGACAAGGACTTTAAAAGACTCCGGGGGATGTGGGTGATCGAAAAGGGGTTTTTGGCTGGTGGGGTACTATGTATAATAAAAGTGCTATATCAAGTAAAAAAGTACTTTAGGAGCAAGTGCTAGGCTTTACAGATAGAGAATAGTCTACTTAGGCATCAAGTAGAGCTGAACTTTTTAGATATAGAATAAGCTGGTTAGATCAGCAGTACAGTTCAAGGAAGGCTGTTTTAAGGGAAAATTTGAAGAGTGGACTTTAGGTAGCCTGAATAGTTTAACCTTGATTAACCGCCGCTGCTCTTGTGTGCTCCTGTAGCAACTCCGCGCCAAAGCGTGCTTTATAGCAGGGGGCTGGAAAAAAACAGGAAATTACCCAAAATGGCCAATGAATTACCAGTTACTGTCTCTAACTACTCCTCTGAGGACAAACAGGCAGCTCAGTACTCCCCACTCTCACTGGTGAGTAAAGAAACTTCCCTCTGGCCACACAAGAAAATGGAGGAACACAGGAACCAAATACAAAGCCCAGGGATCAGCAAAATCTGATCACTGGAACAACTAGCTAGGAAAGCAGAAGTATTTTTTTGGTTTTTTTCAAGTTTTTTTTACAAACACAGACAGAAAATACAGTAAATGCTTGGTTTTTCGACTAAATGCTATCAAAGGCTAGTACACTTGAGTGTATTAGCCTGTAGGTTAACTTATAAGCAAAACTTAAGCTAAGGTTATAGGTCACATTAAAGGTGGGAAAAGTTTTGAAATAATTTATTGTGATCTCATTTTTTTCTATAACAAAACCTGGCATTTAAACAGGGGCGTGTACATTTTTTTTATATCCACTGTATGTCATCCACTGCAGCTCTAGACTGGAAGACCACTGAAATGGATATAGACCTTGTAGAATGTGCTTTGACAGGTTTAAGCAAGATTACATTTATTCTCATTATAAATTAATGAGATGCAGTCTTTCAGCCACTTAGAGAGAGGGTAATCTTGCTGTCTGACTTGTCCAACTTTGCACTGGAAAAAGAAAACCAATTGACTTAACTGTCATATTTTTCATTCTGTGAAGACAGAAATGTAATTTGTCTATGGACGTCTAGTAAATATAGGGCTTACTCTCCTTTGTTAGAATTGGGAAGAAGACCAGTAAATTAATAGCCTGGTTAATATTAGCCTCTGATACTACCTTGGGCAGAGAGGAGGGTGTTGTTCATAAGGATACCCTATCCTTATGGAAAACTAAGGCTTGGATTTCTGAAATTCTTCTTACTGAAGTTAATGTCTACCAAAAATATTGCCTTCTAAGATAAAAACTTCAGATCGCATTCTGCAGAGGGATCAAAGGGGGATGTATTACTACCTGTAAAACTAAATTCGGGTGCCAAGGAGGAGTCAGAATTTTAAACAGGTTTTTTTTTTTTTTTTTTTTAAAACAAAAGTGGGCCTCTTAGGAATGATTTACAAAGCCTGTGAAAGGCTAAAGAACATTCTTCTAAACCGTTGTGAAAATTAGAAATTGCAACCAACTGTAGTGCGTTGGTGGATGGAGAAGCTCCAGTACTGAACAGAGATGCTAAGAAATCTAAAACATGCTCTACTGAAACAGAAAAAGGATCAATTAGCTTTTCATGGGCCCAAATTGTAAATGTCTTCCACTTACTTAAAAAACAGTTTTCTAGTGAAAGGTTTATATGCCAACAAAAGGATGTGACGTACTGGAGAGAAAATATTAGGATGCCTGGCAACTAACAGAACTGGAGGAAGCATGCAGTCAGCTTGAGGTTCAAAATGTTTGGGCGAATAAGACCATTTGGATGGGACAGAAGATCTAGCATTGGGTCCAGAATCTAAGGTTGTCGAATCAAGTAAGGCTAAAGAAAGAGGAACCAAATCTGTCGAGATAAAAAGGGAGCAATGAGGATTACTGTGCTCTTCAACTGGAGTGCTTTCTGTAAAAACCTTGGGAATTAGAGGTATGGGGGGGCATACTTAAGACCAGGGTGGGGGGCAATCATGGAGGAGCATGTCTCTGGGTGACTTTCCCGGAGGGGGAAATTAAGGCAAAGTAATTGCTGCACTTGTTTACTGGAGAAGCGAACAAATTGCAGCAAGGTTGACCCCAATGACGGAATATAATTTTCACCACTTCTAGACTGAGACACCACTAGCTAGGCTGAAGGATGCATTCACACAAACTCCCCGGAAAGCAGTTGGACAAGGTCACTCACTGCTACACTGAGGGCTTCTCAACTAAAGGGGGCAAGACAGCTCCTCCCTGCTTGCTGATGTACCAAACCACTGACAGTGTCAGTTTGAATTGCAAACGTCCCCCAAGAAGAGCTGTCAAAGGCCTGCAACGCATGAAGCACAGCTCTTATCTCCAGGACACTGATGTGCAAGTTGAGCTCTAATGGGGACCAAGTGCCTTGGACCATCTTGCCCACATAATGCCCCCCCACCCCATCTGGGAAGCGTCCGTGGTCACTATGGCCGTGGGCTCCTGAAAAACAAATGGATGGCCATGAAGAATTTGTTCGGAATATATCAACCAATGAAGATCCATTTTGCAGCGATTGGTGATCGGTACTTTGACAGCGGGTGGTGAAGGACAGACCACTGGGAGGCTAGCAGCCATTGTACAATTCTCATATGTAACCTGGCTAGCAGCACTAGAGTTATAGAAGCTCCCCTGGATCCTAGAGCTTGCAAAACTAATTGTGCCGGAACCTTCTTTCTGTGAATTAACCTTGGAACCTGAACCACAATTCTCTGATGTAATTCTGGACAAAGATGCTATCATTGTTGGAGTATTCAGTACTACCCCTATGAATTCTAAACTTTGTGTCTGGGTTAAATGCAACTTTTCTAGATTTACCATAATCCCCAGATGGGCACAGTTGTTGAGGGTGCAGTCTCCAGCTACTATTAACTGATGGATGACTGGCTCATAACCGCTTCGACCAAGCAAGTATGGGAACACTAAATCCTTGCAGTCTCAAATGAGCTGCTACTACTGCCATGCATTTGGTGAACACCAAGGGGCCTATAGTGAGTCCAAAGGGCAGTACTATGAATTGGTAATGACTGGCTCCCAGCAAGAAGCGGAGAAACTTTCTGGAGCATTTGTCCATTTTTTATAAGGTAATACGCATCCTTAAGGTCTACTGAGCACATCTAGTAGTCTTTCTTCAGAAAGGGGAGAACAGACTGAACCCTGACCATCCGGAACTTTGTTTGCCAAACAGATTTGTTCAGTACACTGAGAGCCAAAATTGCTCTGCAGTCCCCTGTCTTTTCGGCACAAAAAAATCTTGAGCAGATTCCAGATCCTTCTTGGTCTGGCGGGACTTTATGGAGGACTCATTTTATCCAGCAGTTTCTGGAGTTCTTGCACTGCTGAATCCCTCTGATTGGGTGGGACATCGGGGATTTTCCTGTGAACAGGGGAAGGTTGAGAAAAGGGAATGATATAGTCTCTGAATACAATCGGTTGCACCTAGAAATCTTAAGTTTAGCCAAGTGTTTAGGTACAAGGATAAACATTCCCTGAATGCCTCCAGAGGAAGACAATTGGGCTTCCCTTCAGGGACGCTGCAAGCGCGGAATCCCTGGTTTTGTGGATCACCTCTGCAACGAAGGTGGCATCATCCGTTTTGGTTCCTGCCCCCCTCTGCCCATGGGGGAATTCTCCCTCCACGAGTGTCTTAGAAAAGCCCTTGGGATTTGCTGAAACCACATTTTTCCATCACTCCTCTGGTTCCTAGAAAATGACCTTGGGGAGGGGTGGAAAAATACACACCCACAGCAGAAAGGGTCTTACCATCCTTCTCACACCTGGATAAAAGTCTCTTTCACTTCTGGGCCAAACAAAGAGGTTACGTCAAAGGGAGCATTGATGAAGGAAGACTAATGGTTCCGAAAAATCATACAGGAGCATCTAGGGGTGTCTCCGTATGGTTATGCCTATACCCGCTGCTCTAGACATCCCTTCGGCTGTATGGGCAATCCGCCTCATGGATGAACTGGACACAGACTCCAGGACAGTCAACTAGGAAGCCACTTTCTCTTGGACTCCCTCAGCTACAGTTCCCGCCATGGTGTCAGGCAACTCCTTAATTAGATCCCGTTGGAGTCTGCTGAATGTGCCAAAAAAGTCATGGACCTTATGGTGAAGGTCGATAAAGCAAACTCCTGCTTCCCAAATCTGTCCATGGCCTGAGACACTGTGTTGGGTGTATGGACAGAGGAACTCTCCTCAGCAAGTTCCTTTTTAGTGGCGGCTGCTATGACCATTGCATCCACAGCTAACCCCTTGGCCTAAAACGTTTGATCTTCAGAGGCAGATAGTATCTGATCTGGTCTTTTTGGGATGGGCTCGACAGTGTTTGGAGCCTTCCATGCCTGCTGTGAATCAACTGAATGAGCTCATCAGTGGGCAGAGTCACCCAAGAGGTAGACGGGTGGGTGCTGAAAGCCTGCAGGTAAACATATTCTTCAGAAGGGTTGTGGGACTTCCAGCTACCTCTCTGTATTAAAATTTTCAAGAGGTCTCCAAATTAGATCTTCAGGGGGTGACCGTGGAGACCTTTCCTCATCAAAATCTGTCTCTTTGATGACTAATCCCTGAAGGGAATCCAAGTGCTTCCTCCTGCACTTCTGAGGAACTTCAGGGGGATAATCTGGGGAGGTATCAGAAGATGACAGAACCTGTGCCTGGGACACCTGTGGCTTCAGCACCTACTGTCCCAGTGGAGAGGCAGGAATAATAACTGAACTAGAGGGAGGTATCTGTTCTGAAGGGGAAGGCACCAACTGAATCTCTGCAAGAGTAAATACCCTCTGCATAGCCTCTAAGGCCAGCCCCCCTGAAGGGGGAAAGAAGGGAGCCCAGAAAAAAGACAGACTGCCTCAGAACCAGGGACACTCCCTGCTCTAAAGAACCAACCCTTGAGACTGAAGCTGGAGCTGAACCAACTCTAGCCAAATCTCCAAGGAGCAGGGATGGGTCCGAAAAGGCTGGAGTTGAAATCTGCCCCCTTGGAACAGACAGGATAGCTACGGCTCCAAGAGGTCTCCGGTAACTACTGGCTCCAAAGAAGCAAATAACTCAGGAACAGGTACAGTTGGTGCCAGGACATCTGGAACAGAGGACTCTTTAAGACCTCTGAGGAGGTTAAGAGGAGTAATTAATGATGTAAGTTTCGGTACCAAGACCTGAAGGGGTTGGTACTGAATGGGGGCCCAAAAGCCCTCTAGCCTATAAAATTTTATTCACTAGCCTCTCCATGTCGAGTTCTGACAGAATTTTGGTGGAACTGATGGATGACGTAGAAGGGGACTTATGCCTCTGCAAAAAAAGACTTCTGGGAACTCCCCAGCAAAAGGATCAATTTATGGAGAGTAGGTAGTTCTAGGCAATGTTGTCTTGGCAGGTGATGCAGTAGTCAATTCCTGTATAGAGGCCTTTGACATTAAGGGTTCAAAAGTGCAACTGGTGCTGGAATGGACGATGGCACTGGAATGTCAGTAGCAGAAGCCTTTGTTTCCATGGCAGCTTTCGGAGCAGAGGTCTTCAATTTCTTGGATTTTGGAACAGACAGGGCGGTCAGAACAGAGACACTTATTTTCTTAATGCTTTCCATAAATGAAGGAGATAAAACATCTGTCTTTGCTTTATCTACAGCAGATAAGGTTTCAAAGGCTGAAGGAAGAAGTCCTTTTAAAATAAGCTTATTACGTCTTTCCACTAGAGTCCAGTGGCTAAAGGTACGACAAATGCTGCAGTCTTCCTGTAAGTGGTGGGGACCAAGACAATACACACACACACACAAAGTGAAAATCTGGAGAGAGAATTTTATCGTCACACTTCTGGCAAGTGTTGAAACCAGAGGGGCCCTAAGCAGCTGGAAAAACAGCTAAAAAATATATCACTCCACAAAGAAAGGAAAAGTGACAGCAGAAAAGATTTTTATAAAGGAATGAAAGGGGAGAAGGGACCATTAGCTATGACAGTCATAGAAATACACAAGCGTGTATAGGGATGGGAAAAGGGCTACGAAAAAGAGTGGAGGGGGAACTATCAGCAATGACAGTGGAAAATGCACAAGAGAGTAAAGTAGAAAAAGTATCAACGATGATACCTGGAGAAATACACCAAGTGTAAAAGGGAAAAGAGGCAGAAACTAAGAAAAAGATAAAAAAAAAATTATCTAAACCTACTAGTGCTCGAGAGTAGTAACTGGACACAACCATTTGTGGAGAGCGGCAAATGAGATCGGAGGTAATTGAGAGAGAAGGATTCTGGGTAGAGGTGAAGCTCAAGTTTTTGGCTGGTGCGAGCTGTATTAATGGCCGACTCGGTTCCGATGTCTGAACTGAACCCATCTTTCAAGGATAAAATGAAGACTGACAATATCAGATCCTGTACTTTAGGGAAAGAGAAGTAGGACAAACCTAGAGTCAATACAGACCCTTAAGTCTACTTTCACATTGTGGAAAAATAATGGAGACGGTAAAATTATCAGAATTAGAAAGGCTGGGACTTGAAACCATATATCAGCATACATATGTTGAAAACAGACTTGTTTTATAGACAATATAATAGTTCTAGATTGTATAAAAAGATTTATAAAAGTTTAGGAAATTAGAAATGATGAAGTCATTGTTAATTACAGTAGACCCAAACTTGAGTATGGAATAAAAACATGAAAATCTTATAAGAAAACAAGCATGAATAAACTGAAGAGTAAGGGTTTCCATGGATATGGAAATGTAAGCTATCATTGAAAGACTAAAATAACTGAACTTGTATAATGTCTCTCATAAATATTCAAGCAGAGGTCTTATTCAGGTGTACTGGGCGACTAACAAATGACATTAAAGCAAGCATTATTATGGGAGCAACTGTTCTGGTATAATGGCAGGCTAGAAGAGCATTAATGCCCATGCTCGAAATGTATGCATAGTGTGTGTGCGCAGTTACAAGCAAAGAAGTGCAGGAAAAACCAAACAGCAGAACAAATGCTGTTGAATGTTTTACCAAAAGGGACTGCTGAAAGGATTTCCAAGAAAGTGATATGAAACAACAGAAATGCTACTTGCCAAAGGTGAACACAGGGAATATCGCAAACTGCAGACAGAAATATGTCGGGATGAATACTCCTACATTAAGAAATACTCCGTCAAGAAATCACAGAGGAAAGGAACATAGTTAGCATAACAGAATTGTACTGAATTTTCAAAATAGCTATCTGCAACTTAAAACTCGGAAGTAAAAACAAAATAAATAATATCAATGAATTGTGAGGCAGTAAGACTTAAATTATCTGCAGCTAAGGGAAAGACGCTCGAAATTTCCTAAATGAAAGAAAATCTTCCTAGTATACACAAAGGAATGGTCTGATTAAAGAAAGCAGAGCAATAACCAATATCAAAGTACTAAAAGAATTCTGTAGCAGCAAAAAGTTTAGAACTTGAGTGTAAAAACCTTGCTACTTGGTATTTGTGCTACAAGGGTCTGCAACCTTCACTATCAAGAGAGCAATTTTGGCCCCATTCCTACCAAATAAAGTTCAGCTGCAGCCATAAAACCTATGACCCCTAAAATGAAGACAACCCAGCGTATAAAGTTTTATATATACAGTACTTGTACTATATATAAAATAACTACGTTTGTAAGAGCAATATTTAAAATCCATCCCTGTTTTGGTTCATTTGTTGGGATTTTTATTGGAATCACTCAGTTGCTTTCAGTGTGTATGTGCGCCCGTGTGTGTGTGTGTGTGTGTGTAACATACCGCTCAAACTCAGAGCAAGAAATCCAGACAAAGCCGTAAATAATGGGATGACAAAGGCCCAAAAATAGGAACACTTTTTAAATATTGTTCTTACAAACTTAGAAAGTTGATAAAACAGGTTTTGCATTAGCATGAATTTTATTCAATGTATGAAGTTTGAAATTCAAATGTCTTTCTATATTTTCTGACTTCAGCCCTCAATGATTTGTCAAAGATTTGCCAGAAAACCATAATTTTGAGAAAAAAAACAACCAGAAATAAGAGGCAAAAATCAGGACTTTCTGTAAGAATCTGTACAGTTTAGAGGCAATTGTGTGCGACTGGAAAATGCATGTTAACAGACACTGTGTTATTTGAGCAAGTTTATAAGAATATTTAAAATCTGTCCCTAGTTTTGTTCCTTTGCTCCCCTTTATTTGGGCTCTGTCCAGATTTCTTGTGGTAAGAGTTTGAGAGGTACAGAAACCTTTCAGGAGATGCTGCTGGTGCCAGGGGATCGCTCAAATCGGTGTGTGTGTGTGTGTGTGTGTGTGTGTAATGCGTGGTAACAGAAACCATGTTATTCTAGCAAGTTTCTAAGTTCATAAGAGCAATAGTTAAAATCTGTCACTCGATCACACTCTGTGTGCGTGTCAGTCATGTGGCAGAGTGGCCATTATTTTTCAAAGTTACAGGGAGCCACTGCAGAGGAGTGGAAGAACCGCATGCGGCTGCAGAGCTGCAGGTTGCAGACCCCTATACTAGAAGGCGTGTGTGCTGGCATTAATACAAGCCGGCAAAAGGAAAGTTGGTTGCATTGGAAGTTGCAGATAACAGAAACTAAATGAACACAGTAAACACAGCTGTCAATGAACCATAACCACTTGTTTTTCTTTAGGGGTACAGCAGTTGTAAACAATCTACTACTGAGTGTGCAGTGTAAGATTTAAAAGGGAACAGCCGACAAATGGAATGTGAAGGAGGTATTATTTATACTTAAAAAACAGTACAACTACTACTAACTACACAGAGTAGTTTTTCTGTAAAAGAAAACTCTTGCCTCATACCTGTTCAAGGTACAGCTATGAACTAAAGAGAGCATGTGCTTTGCGACCAGATAATGAAATAAAAACAAAACATTTCAAGAGCACAAAGCCAAATTAACAACCAAAAACAAACTAAGCTTCTGTTCCAAGTAATGACTCCTGTACTTGCATGAACCGACAGGCAATTAAAAGGAACACCATGTTACCAAAGGTGTAGGAAGGCATACCTCAATGTACACAAATGAGAAAAAATGTTCTGAGCATTCCCTGGAAATTTCAATACTCAAAAAGCACACAATGTTTAGAAATGTGTAAATGATTATCTGCAGTAAAGAGGTATACAAATAACTCTTGTGCAAAAGGAATACACCTCTAAAACTAGCCATGATGGTATACACATAGAAGTTTGGAGGGAGAGTGGCAAAAAGCAGCTAATTTTAAGGTGAACAAGAACATGATTAGGGAAGAAACAGTTCTGCACAAAATATGGTGGCATGCAACTCCAAGTACAACTTCGAAGGAAGATGAGCATTCCATGTCTACAGTCATCTTACAGACCCATAACAGTACTGAATCATGACTATAAAAACAACAGTTATGACGTGCTGGTGGAGCAATTAGCCAATGTACATCCAGAATAAATTCACTTGTATTAGTGTAGGCAAGGCAGACTTTTGCCAATATTTTGAAGAGGACTATATACATCATCAGAGCCATTTGCTTTGTTTAACCTTTACTCCTTCGCAGCTTAGATGTGGAAAAGGCATTCCAACAGGTAGACTGGAGATTGCTACTTACGATGATGGAGCAGATGAGGTTCTCAAAAGGACTTAAACAGATTTATTAAGTGGTAGTTCAGGGATTTCACATCTGGGCAGAGTGCATCTGCCCCCTTCTCCCAGGAATTCCAATTTCATTGCAGTACCCTATTTCACCCTTACTGTTTGCTTGGTATTTATAAACCGAAGCGGTGCTGGTACGGCAACAACTGCATTTCAGTGTGTGTGTGTGTGGGGGGGGGGGGGGGGGAGTCTTGGCAAGTGAAAATATCATTTGCAAATGATGAAAGCACGAAGTGAAAATATCTGCGGATGACTGCAAGCTATATCAAGGTCTAAGCTAGTTTGATCAGTTGTCTATTGTGTGTTTTCCAAAATGTGAAGAATTAATATAGCTAAACCCAAAAGTACACTGATAAATTATGAAACATTTGATGGGCTTAGGCAGCAATTTCCCATCTCATAGTGTACAACAGTAGGCACTAGGGATAGGTCTACACTGCTTTTATATATATATATATATATATATATATATATATATATATATATACACACACACACACACACACACACACACACACACACATACACACACACATATACAGTGCCTATAATAAAGGAAGGAGAATACAAAGCATTACAAATCTCACTAGTGCTATATGCAGCACAATCACTGGCAATTCCACCCCAGTGGGATTCATGTCAAAGTTGAAAACTGTTGGCAAACTCTGTCCCTGATGGTTGCCACCCAACAGAAGCATGGAGTAAGACTGTACTGCCCAAGGATTGGGGGGGGGGGGGCAGTTCTTCTGACTTATGTTGCAGCATGTACTCTTAAGTTGTCAGATGCACTCACGTGGGTACAATGCATGCTGATAGGAGATGGCATTGTACATGGACCTTCCAGTGCAGAACTGCAAGTCTGATATATTACAGAGCATGTACTGTGCTAACTGGAGGAGTATTTAAGGGTTAAAAAGAATTCAAGATGGTTAAAGGAACTGCTACTGACCGGGTGTAGTAAAAGGGACAGACAGCAAAAGAACGCTATTTGGGTGTGGTAAAAATAATAAAGATACAATTTTCTAAGCAGTTGAACTAGCAGGATAAAGTCATGACATGGCATCATGCACAAATGATGTACAAGTTACCCCCAGGAACAACGAGCTTCAGTGTATAGCCTTGACCAGAGCCTTCAAGCCAGCAAAAATGGGTTAAATAAAGGGGACAGGGTGCAATTTAGAAAGTAGGAAACTGGTACTCCAGGACTACTAAGTACGCAGTTATTATAGCAATAAACCATGCCTGGGTGAGGGTAATGCTGGATTTACCCACTGCTGGTGTGGTTTGATCATGAGGGCGAAGTCTGAGTGACCAAACAAAGCCAACCGTGGGTAAAAATCAGCATTACCCACACCCAGCTGTGGGTTACTGTTATTGTACAACAACATTAAAGAAAAAAATTACTTTTCTTAAATAATATTGGTGTAGCGTCCTTACACTTTGTTGACGTATCAGAGTTTCTTGATGTACTCCACATGTGTATGGGACTTGCAGTCCCACACTTGCACAGTACATCAGTGCTTTGGAAAGGAAACAAAGAAAGAAGATCTCCGTTGCACCTTTTTTTTTTTTTTAAATAACGGGTGTGTGTAGCAGTGGAAATAATGCCCTTCCAGGGGTGTAGAGGCCCTCTACCAGCAGTGTCAGGCCTCAGAACACCCCTGGGTGGGCATTATTTCCACAAAAACACACACCTTGTTGGGCATTATTGCTTGCCTAATGGAAACAACTGAGCCAGTGCCATAACAGTTTAAGCTGGGTTGGGAAGAACTACTACAGACTGAAATATCAGGCGAGCAGTGGACACTTCAGAGCTTTAGGTATCCCATGAAGTCTAGAAATTACAGATTTTTTGATGAAGGTATCCCCCTAAGGTATCTTTACAAGTAAAACGTTTCAGATGGCTCCCCAGGAATGCTGGCACTATACAGAAGAGAGGTATAACAGATGCATATATTTTACTCATGTAGACTGTTGGATACATTAAGTCTTAAGAACACATTCAGGATTTCATAAGACAATTTCTGTATATAGTTAACCCCATAAATACTTCCAATTGTAATACTGGAATAGGAGAATATCCTGAAGCACTCACATAGACTGTTGTATGCTGTTCTTTTAATAACAAAAAAGCTATAACCAGGCACTGAAGTCTACTAAACAGTCAGACACTGGTGGACACAAGTTTTTGAAGGAGTCAGTGGTTCAGAAAGACAAGGCAGCACTGAGCAAGTCTATATCCAAGGTCCCGAATCAATGGTTTCCATGACACCAACATGTAGACAGGCAGAATAATTTAGGAACCACTTTTTGGGGCTGTGTTTTAATAGTCCAGGTCTTTAAGTAATTTCTGAAAGACTAATAGAACTTTAAATACGAATACTTTGAAAACTTAAAACTATGAGCCTGAAATTTGTCAATATCGATCAGTGCACTACCCTTGTAAACAAAGAGAAATAAATGCTCAAACAGAAACTCTTAGCACCAGTGTATGGGAAGCTTCCCTTGTAAAGACATCTGGAAATGTATATTTACATACAAAAGACCATCCAGATTGGAAAGAATGTTACTTAGGTTGCAAAGTATCACCTGAAAGCGAAATCCAGATCAGGCAAGAAATTACAAATAGCAAACACATAGAATAGTGACTTAAAAACAAACAAGTGACTCCACAACTCCCAAAAATAAAAGAATTTCAGATGTGCAGACTGATTTTGAAAAGCAATTTGTGAAAATCATTACAAAAGCCTGACCTCACAAAAAAAATCACAGTAAGAAAATATATTAAATTTTAATTTTTTGTTTCAAAAGAAGATATACCCTGTATTTGAAACTAGTAACACTTTCCAAACAATTGAGAAACCAAACATTTAACAAAGTTGGGTAGAGGAATACAAATGTGCAGATAAACAGAAGTGACCTGGAATGACTACTTGGGTAAACCACCTGTAAATCATAGAGCAACAACATGCCCAGTAACACATAGAACATACCCAGTTAAAGACGTCTGTGAACAAGAGCAGGCAAAGACAAGTCAGTCGGAGGGTGAAGACAGTCACATATAAAAAACTGCAGACATTTAAGTTAAAGATACAGAAAAAAATAGCAATCACAAGTATCACAACCAGTCCTGTTGCAAGAAAACCGAGACAGAACTGCAATAGCCAAGAGCTATTATAACAAGGTGCAGTGCATCAAGAACTGTCCACAGAATGTCAGATATTGAGTACTTTTAAATACTCAAGGAAATAGAAGATGCTGAAGAAACCAAGAATATAGAGCTTATTCCAAAGTTAAAATGATGCCAAGGATTGAACGTTTCATTAGAAGAAATGCCTTCTGACTATGCACAAAGTTTGAATTTTTGATGTAAACAGCCCATGACACAGTGTATAATAAACATTAAACGTTATAATGGAGTATTAGAAATTAACACCTCCTTGGTGTACTTCATACATATGTACAGACTGACTCACATGCAAATATGTATAATCACACCTTTATAGCTTAAAATAGAGAGATGTCACAGAAGGGATCACAAATAAAATGGTAATGAGCTACCCACAGGAAGTTACTGGGCATGAGGTGCACCTCTTAACATCAGCAGCAATGAAAGTAAAGCTTAAATGCGTGTCTTATGTCTATGCATTATTCATTAAGCAGCCAAACAATCCACTGCTGTGGGAACAGTCTGTTACATATCCCTTAATCTTCATGACTAGAGAAGAAAACATTTATATCAATAATCCTTACCCTGATGAGTAAGAATAGGTAGAGAGTTACAAAGACTGTAGGTAGTATTTAGAAAATATTGCTACCATCTCTTTAAAGCAATTACCTGCTCCCAGAACACCTCTACCTCGGAACATGAATATTTGATAGGTTTTAACATCTGAAGCCACTGCTTGGTGTTTGCATTCACACTCTGCTAATACTTTAAATTCCCAGTTCTGTTTGCTGGAATCACAAACAACTGGTTTGAGATTCCTCCCAGCACTAAATATCTACTGTAGAAATCTCTTGCTCATACTTCCAATAGCTCTAAAGTGTACCAAGATTTATCAAAATAACATTTACCCCATTTTAGAATCTGAATGTTTTAAATAGGTTTACTTGCAAATGCATTTCCTCATTTTGAATAGTGTCAATTGATCAACTTTACTATGGGCATTACGCCTAAAACCTAGTTACTAAATGTTATGTTTAACTACAGGCAAGAGGCTTCTGAAACCTACCAATTTCCACTGCAGAAATTAGCCTCTTCATCATTCAGAACTCAAAGATCATATCTACTCAATATCAGCGAAAATGAGTTCAAAGCCAAATTCATCATTCCTAACTTAGTTACTTTAGAATGGAAGCAGATACTGTAACGCAACACAAAAGCTGTCAAATAAGCTGTAGATCTATTATAGCACAAAAAAACAGATTAAACATGTCTGCGCAGAAGTGAGGAACACCACTCTCCCCCAGTTAACCCAATATTCCATGAACTATTCTAACTCCAAGATCACAAAACCTTGATGAGGATAAAACAATATTCTATGTCCCTCGTGGTTTTGTGATTTCAATGTTGTTTTAATGAAGCTGGTGATATGTGTAGCTCAGAAGGCTTGCATTTCTCCGGGGGGGGGGGGGGGTTGCAGTTTGCAACACATTACACAACTGCTGGTACCTATTCAGTGGTTGGAGAAATTAACTGCCATACTTCTTTACATTCACACTTTCAGTGAACTTTTAGGAAAATTGGGTATAATAAATTGCGCTATGCAATCGTTATTTTAGATTTGAGATGGACATGAAGTGGAGCCAGTCAAGTTTAAACCCTTGGCTTCCAACTGTGTTATAGAGTCATCTAAAATCAAAGAACCTAGAGAACACAAGTACTTGTGCATGAAAAAGTTCAGACTCCTACATAACCCTATTGAGACAATTTACACAAACACCATACATCTTTGATCATTCAGTTTTAAAGGAAAATCATAATCTTATCGTTGCTGCATTCCTTTCCATATTAACCACTGGTGACTGATACCAACTTGTTTTGTCAAGGACAGAATGCATCTCTCATTCTATGGCTTCCAGATATGGCTAAAGCCCTTGCTACCCCCAACAGTGCCTCTTTTGGTGCCCATCTAGTGGGCATCCCAAAGCAGTAGATAGCAATGTAACAAAAAAATGGTACTACCCAATCAGACCGAGTAGAAACAACAAAATATACTAGCAAACAATTTAGTGCACAGTTTTCCCCTGAAAAAAAACTACCTTAATTCCACAACTATACTACACTCCCTACACAAAGGAGCACATATTGAGGGCGTTTCCAAGACCAACAATTTAAATTTCATGGGGCCTGAAGTAGCACGCAAATTCCATTTTGTACTCGTAAGCTCTTAGTGCTACCAGCCCCCCCCCCCCAAAACACACAGCACTTAAAAGGACACATTTCTCAAAATGCTGCCCCAAGCACTTAATAAATGCTAGTAACATTTTCAGCTGTTCTCCCTAAAACTATTAAAAAATATTGTTTTTAGATTAGCAACATTGCATCTGTTAAAGGCTTTCACACAGACAGCTGTAGACATATGACCTGAAAAAAAAGTCATGTTGATGTGATGCTCAGAAAAAGATGTACTCAGTGGAGTACAAATAGAGTATGCCTGGCTACACCCATAGGCCTGGTAATTTACACAGAGATGCCCAACACTTTAAGAACTTCAACGGCGTCCAAGGATCAGGTCTACATGGTGTACCACCCTCTGGTAAGAGTACAAGCTTCCGTGGGCCAACCACATGAACTTCCGCAGTCAGATTTTTTCCTAGGTACTTTTTGTCTCTGTGCCTGTATGCCATCAAGCCTCTCAACAAATAGACTTGGGTCCATTCATTCCATCTTGGTGGGAGTCGTCCCCAGATCCAAAGGGAAGAAAGCAATTAAAAGGTGTGGTCATTTTTGTAGCCATAAGGGTTGTTTGCACCATCAATGACATTTTAGCTATGTGAGCATTCTTTATGTAGCCTATCCCCTCCCCTAGGCAAAGGGGGTGGTTTACAACTCTTATCACCATGGGGGCCACTATGCCCTCCCCTACACAACTGCACTTGCTCAAAGGCTACCACTTCAAGGAGGCTTCTTGCATCACATTCACATCCCATAGCATACGCTGCCCTATTTCTCCAAAAGCTAATCTGTCAATTCACGCAAATTGTTTCACATTTAGGTGTTTTTCTGGGTTACATATTAGCAAAACTCTTTCCATCCCTATACTACTCAATTTAGGCAAAGTGAAATTACTAGACATTCTAATCTGACAAATTCCAATCTATCACAGATCTGCATGGTTCTGCTCAAAAACCTCAGAGGTAAAAATACATCCGACTTGAAACCCTTCCTTTACCATGAGGACATGCGCATCTCTAGCGCTACTGGTTCCAAACTACGAAAGCTCTCCTATTCCAGGGTTCATCACCAAACACTCATTAAGGACCACTAGAAGTGGCAGGCACAGCTATATTAGAGATCTCATCACAAATAACCTCAGCCTTGACTAAGAAGTCAAAATCAATCTTGTTTTTTTTTTTTTTTGTTTTGTTTTTTTAACTTAAAGATTGGCAATTACATGTTCCTCTCTATTTCTCTGGAGACCTATGTCAAATGCTTAAAATCATACTCCCCTGCAGAAAGTCAAACACCCTTTCACTATGATATTTTAATTGCCCAAATACCAACTGTCGTCCTATACCTATAACTTACATCCAAGTATTTTTAGATATCAAGTCTAGACCTTGGAGCAAATAACTCTGGCTATAAGAGATCCAGATCCCCAGACTTTGTTTTAATGAACTCCCCTGCCCTCTGCTCAACCCCAAAAAGTACTGCCCTCATTAAATTAGCCTATGAAGCCATCATCTTCTGTCTCTAGACCAACCTCCCTAGTCCCAGCAGCCTGTCTACAATCAAATTCCTGAAAACTTGTCACTGAAGCCCTAAAAATTGAACTGTAAGCCCTATTAAATCACACACAAAAAAAACCCTTTTCTTATAATGGAAAGAATAAAATACAAACATCTAAATCTGGTGGGGAAAAAAGAATCAGCAACTTAAAAAACAAGAAACAAAAACTTGTATGAATCTCCCCACAGCTCATTAAACAAAACTTAAAATTACTAAGAACTTGAGAATACCGTGAAAAGCACCAAAACTGCCCATGAACACAAAATTGCAAGCTACACTAAAAATAAAAAGACAGCTTTGAAATCCTTTTTAACACTGCTTTGCAGACAGCAGAGGCGTTCATCAAGACAAGTTCTAGGATATTTGGGCCTCTTAAAGGCAGAATAATTATTTGGCAGAAAATCTAGACTCGATAGAGTAAAGTTTGGATGCAACAGTTTTATAGGTTTAGAATGACCAGTTGACATTTTAGTAATTAAATCTTCATACTGCTTGCAAAATCTGCAATACACTGATTTCACAGCATGCAAGGTAAATGATACTACTACACTAATTCAGAATGTACAATATCCTGGCTAATAAATTCATCTTTAATTGTGATCCACCTACTATGACCTTAGCCCCACCCCCTAATACCAGCTCACACCAACCAAGTCGCAATTAAAAAAGGTGCTATAATCACAGTTTCACCTTGAAAATGCAAAGCAATGTAACCAATGTGCTTGCAGAGAACTCGCATCAAGGGAATTTACCTAGACACCATGATCAGAATTTAGGGGCAGAGACATAAGGACTCTGTATCAGTATCTCACTGATGTCATTTGTTGTGGGCTCCTGTCCAAATCCCATCTGCCCTTATTCTCCTCATCACAGAATCAATGTTCCATTCCGCGTGTACAGCCAAAAAAAAAGTTTCCCCAACTAGAAAGATTCCCAACATTTTCTAACCAAAATAATACAAGGTTTAAAAAGAACCACTCATTTACAGAGATAAGCACAGAATTTTCTTACTTTAAAACTCCTATGAGGTGACGATCTGCCCCTTGACCCTTGAAGCATTTCAAACATGCTCTCTGCAACCTCCCTTTCTCAGGAAAGAAAACTTTCAATTAATACTCACTCCAAATACCTAGTTGGACAGCAAAATATCAAGACATGATCAGGGATAAATGAACTATTCAGCAGTACTTAAATCCCCATGGCAACACTAAACCTTTAATAAAAATGAATGTAAGGGATCTCAAAGTCATCCCAAAAGTCACTGGTTATAAACTTGTAATTATGCCAAACTAAATATAACCATAAGCCCACATTTCTTCTCTGCATCGTATTTCCTCCAGCTCCTCCCTACTTCCTTCCCTGCTAGAATAATCAAAGATGAAAATGTCCCTCTCTCTTCCCCTCCAAATTAACTCTACCTCTTACAATCATCTTCTGAACTAGTAGCTCGCCCTCAAAGCTCGTCTTCTATGGGCTGCTAGCAAAAGCCTACAGTGGTCGAACCCATTTCTGAACACACAATTAAACATGCATAACTAACACAATGTTTTTATCTTTAAAATGTTTCACTTTAAAATCCTTTTAACTGCTTGGTGCTTCAGTAACATACTACAAAGACAACAAGCTTGTGTCAGCAATCTTTGTGAACACCACAACGACAACGGACTCCCATCAGCCTCCCTCTGCCCTAAAGATGTTTTCTATGATACCCCTGTCTGCAAATTCTTTGACAGATTATCTCTTCGAGAATTTTGCATTACTGTGAAAGGTGCACTTACCCATCAAGTCTAGAAGAAGGAGAACCACAATGTTCAGTCCTTTGGACCTTTATTACTTACCACTTTGCAGTCAATGGTTTCCCCTGTGCAGGGCCTCAACTCAGTTCATATTTACAAGTAGGCGAGTTACCCGTCTACACCCACAACTATGAAAAGACAGACTACTTTACTAAAGGACAATCTAAAACATTAAATACCTGCTGATAAAGAAGCCCTGCATATCCTACTCTAACAACAGTCAGTCTGTCACAGATGAATGGCAATTTCCTTAAATTAATTCAGATTAACTCTCGATCCAGCCTCCAACTGGCAAAACTTATGGCAAATATTTTACATAGTAAAAAAAATTATCAGTTTAATTCCTAAGGTAATAGAAACATTATCAAGGAGACCTACTTCCTGCAGTCTGACTACTATGCCTGAAACAATGTATCCATCAATAATGAAACCTGCCCATCTCAAGACCAGTTTAAACTAAACTATGGAGTGCAATTTGTCTTCCAAGCCCTTACCAGCCAATATTATCAGACTGCAACAAGATGGAACATGAACTTATATACATCAAAACAGGATTTTTAGAGCAACAGGCACCCCTTGATCATCATTTCCCCAAGGAAAGAAGCAAGACCTGAGTAATGGTTCATTTACAAGATTCCCAAACTCTTTCCAAAATAAAAATGCTTAATGTATCCTCCTTCAGTAAAAAGATTAAATGTTACCTAAAAACACATTCAGACACTTGGCTCTGCATTGGCTTGGCACCCTGTTCAGGCTTACTGCCATGCACCAGAGTGCCAGCACAAAGTCTGGCTCCCCCATCCTGAAATAGATTAGGCAAGTTACAGGACAACGAAGTATCTTCAAAGAACTGCTTGAATTATGTTGGATCAAGTCCAAACAAATCAACTTAAAAAAATAAATTTATGTAATGCCCCACACCTTATGACAGATAAGGATGTACATAAACTTTATAGCATGAACACATGTATCAAGCCTACTATAAGATTATCATGGATGTTTGTGCACTAATGGCAGCCATCTGCAGAACTAGCTCATACAAGACCAGGAGAGACAAACTTTAACAAATGGCAGCATATCGTTTATTACCCTTTGTAAAATGTCCAAATTTTCATGCTTATTTAAGATGCACCAAGCCTGGCTAAAACAAAGGTTTGCTTACAGGGAAGACCACCACCACCACCATACAAACTAAAGAACAGTTTTATTTACTAACATATCCAAATAAAACAGCATTCCTTTAGGATGGGAAAAGACCTAAACAGGATTGAGAAACAAGAACTGATCTTAAAAACCCAGACCTAAAAGGCCACAGTGTCACTCGGAGAAACCAGCGTTTCAATTAATGTTCCAATATGACAACTCACATCTATGCAGTTACCAGTGTTCAAGTAAACAATGTTTCAACCACACACATTTCCATTTCATAAAAACTATAAACTGCAGTAGGGAGCATTTTCAAGATCCCCCCCCAAAAAATATTTTTCAGGCTGCAAATACTACCACTCCTAGTCACTGAATTTCTGAAAATACAGTACTTTACTCACTTAGAGCTACATACAGTACCCTATCTCCTGCAAATATTTTTTTTATTTACTGTCATTTGTTAACCGGGTTAGTCCAACTAAGGCAAAGGCCCATTTTCAGTGGAGACCCGATTAGAAAAGCTCCAATTACAAATTACAGTCCTAGAAAAAAAAATTACAATCTTACAAACAAGATAAATTACATCTCAAAAGAGTTACAGCAGTAAAGTAGTTTCATACTAAAAATGTTTTGTTCAAAAAATGAAATGAAAATAGTGTACAGTATATACATGATGGTGAGGAAACTAAGGGAAAAACATATGAGTTATGTAGACATAGAGGGGACAGGAGGAGGAAATCTAGGGGAAAACAAAGCAGTTATTTACACAGAGGGAGCTGGAGGAGATTTCCAGTGAAGAGGGGTTAGGTGAGAAAGGAAGAGATAAAATGGTGGGTACAAGAAAGAGGTTGTAAGAATTCAGGTAGCAGCCAGACATGGGCAGGACCAAGTGTTCTGTAGGCATTGCTTGAGTGCTAGTTTGAACCGTGATTTATTGGAGATAGGTCTTAAAATTTCAGGAAGGGAGTTCCATGCGTAGGCAACTGAGTATTTACATAATGATTTACCTTTTAGAAGGTTTGTATATGTCAAAGAGGGTGTTTATCTGATAAGCAAAGTTGACGTTGGGGGTTATATAGTGATATGAACTTGGACATAGAGGAGCAGAATGTAGGGTTGTAGATGACTGAGTGTATTATAAGGAGTTGTGGAAGGAAAAGTTGATTTGTGAATTCAGGCCATTGTAAGGATTTCATGGCAGGGCAGTGATAGGATTTATACAGTAGGTTAGTAGCATATTTACCTATTTTATTGTAGGTTTGTTCTACTTTGCAGAGAAGACTGACGGTTAGTAAGAATAGGGGCAGCATATAGTAGACTGGGTAAGAGGAGAGAGAAGGCTAAAGTGGGTTTTGAGGAGTTAGAAATACATTTGTGGTTATGGTATAGAAGGCCAAGTTTTTGGTGATCTTTTTTTATGCATAAATTGACATACATGTCGAATTTTAGTTCATCGTCAATAGTAATACCAACTAATTTGGTATGAGGATCGGGTTTGATGATGGTGTTGAGGGAAGTGATGGAGGAGGAGAGTTTATAATGTGAAAGACTTTTTAAAGGAATAACAAGAGTTTAGTTTTTTCGGGGTTTATAGTGGATTGTTAGTGAGCGAAGTCTCTATGGAGGTAAAATATCTTGGGTACGTGAAAGGAGTTCAGGGATGGTGTTAACTGTGGTTATGAGACTGGAGTCATCAGCATATTGTAGGAGGGTTGAGAGGTTAGTAGCAGAGTGCAAGTTATTGGTAAAAATGTAGAACAAGAGTGGACCCAGGACAGAACCTTGAGGAACTCCGATGTTGATGGGCAGAAAAGAAGAAAGTGGTTTGCCAGCGTATATATTGAAGTCTGTTTGAAAAGTAACTGGAGAACCAGAATATGGAGAAGGGGAGATGTGAAGGTCTGAAACTTTAGTTAACAGTTTAGAGTGGGAGACTGTATCGAAGGCTTTAAAAAGCCTGAGAAATAGACTGGAGAGAAGGCCGTTATCATGGGCTTCTGCTACTGTTTTGAGTGAGAGAGAGAAGTGCAGTAGAGGTGCTGTGGTGTGGTCTAAAACCGTGCTGAGAGGGGAGTTAGGAGATTATTTTCAAGCAAGTATTTGAGTAGCTGTGAGTGAATGCATTTCTCAAGCATCATGGACAGTGGGGGAAAGTATAGCTATGGGACGATAGTTGGAGAGGTCAGTGGAGTTACCTCCCTTGTGGAGTGGGCTTGTGTAAAAGGATTTCAATATGTTGCGGACGACAGCCTCGGTAATAGAGCGATTTATAAGGATAGAAATAGGGTAAGCAATAGAGCTGGCAGAAATTTTAAGAAAGTGGGGGGGGGTAAATTGTCAGAGGGAGAGCAGGGTTTCAGTTTGTTCAAAAGGGATTTGATAGAGGAAGGCGGAACAGGATGAAAGGAGAAAGTATTAGAGGAAGATGGACTGTGAGGTAGGGATGGAGAAGAGGGGGAGGGACTGTGTTATGTTAGTTTCTGAATTGTGTCCAAGAAATACTGATTTAAGAGAGTAGCAGTTTCTATGGGAGTATTGTGAGGGAATGGGTTGGGGGTAGAAGAGGTACTGGGGTGGGACAGTGGACCAAAACTTTTTAGGTTTGTGTATCGACTGCAGTGTTTGGAAGCAAGTAATGCTTTTTTTTTGTCTTTGATAAGTTGTTTTACATGCGTTTCCAAGTTCTAAGATTAGAGCAGGGTTGGGGTTTTATTTTTTATTCAGTTTTTCCAAGCAATATCCCACTGCTGCATGGCAATGCATGTTTGCTTAGTGACCCAGGCAGCAGAGTTGGATTTCACCCTAACTTTTCTGGAGGAGGCCATGCTGTTCAAAATATCTAGGAATAGGTTGTCGAATGCAATGATATCATTAAGAGGCAGGTTAGGAAGGGAGGTCCAGTTAATTCTGGCCAGAGTGGAAATGAATTTATCTGGGTCAAATAGGGTCAGGTCGCATTGTTCTCTGTAGAGGTGCTGCTTAGGTGTCAGTTGAGACTATCTATAGATATAGGTGGGGGAATGGTCACTCAGAGTTGGGAAGTAGACCAGGATTGTTATACGCAGAAGCGATCAAAAATAAGGATCCAGTCAAGGGTGGAGTCAGAAGGGGAGTTAGTATTAGTTCTAGTAGGGGAAGACATTAGTTGTTGGAAGCCATATAGAATGATGGCATGTGTAGTGGGAGAGAGAGAGGACCAATCAATATTAACATCACAGAGTATAATGGTTTCATAGGGAATGTTTAGGGTTAGCCATGATATGAAGTGTTCTACAATAGGGATGTTGTTGCCTAGAGGGCTATAGATGGATAGGATAGCAATTTTTTTATTGGGGTTGAGGTGGCAGTTAATTAGTATTTCTGCAGGGACAAAGGTAGGTAAGGGGTAGAGAGCACACATAGGTAGGTACTAGGCTATCTGCCCAAAGGCATTTATAAGCCTAGCCAGAATGTGTTTGCTTTCGCTGCCCAGTTAGATTAGTTCCCTGTGCCTCTGTCCAGCAGAGCCACTGAAGTGATCCCCGGGGTAAACTTTATGTTTCCCATCCACTCGTCAAGGTTTCTCTTGAAGAGCGTTAGCGAGGGGCTCTGCCTAATGTAGATTGGAATCTTGTTCCAAAGCATGGGAAGTCTCTGGGACAGGAATCTATCCCTCCAGCACGTCCTATTTGTTGTGGTGAGGTTTAGATCCCTAGAGCGTGTGGCTCGAGGAGATAAAGTTTTCTTTAGGTGGAGCATGTCCATCAATTCTGGGTAGGACATGGCTTGTATGTCAGGTACAAATCACCTCTGAGTAGGCGGTATGCAACAGAGTACAGTTGGAGTTTCTTCAGTCGAGCTGCATCGGTATCTCTCAGAGGCCAGTGATCCTCTTTGTGAGGTACTTCTGTGGTCTTTCCAGCTGTTGCAGGTGTCTTGTAAGGTACATCCCAAATGGGGCGTTGTACTCTATGATGGGTCTGATGAGTAGAGGGGCACAATGACCTCTTTTGATCTGGATGTGAACCCTTTTGTGATTAGGTGGGCAACATAGAAGGATTTTCTAACCACTCTGGCAATGTGATTATCAAAGGAGAGATTACTATCTACTTGGGTCCCCAGATCCCTTATTACGTTTTCCATATTTAGGGGACTACCACCTATGTGGTAGTTTGTGGGTACTTTGTTTTTTCCAAAGGGGATGACTATGCACTTTTTGGCATTTAGCTTGAGGCCATGATTTTGACACCAGGTATCCATCTCAGCGAGACCCTTTTGGAGGATGTCTGTGTCAGCCGGAGAGTCAATTATAGCCCCTAGTTTGCAGTCGTCTGCGAACTTGGTCAGCCATAGTCCTCCTGTGCTTGCCTGTACCTCTGAGAAGTATATGCCTAACAGGAAGGGCCCTAGGACTGAGCCCTCGGGAACACCACTTGTAACCAGTTTAGAGTCAGACCTAGCTCCCGCAACTCTCACCATGTGGGTTCTGTCCGTGAGCCAATTGCCAACCCATCTTGTGTCACAGGGGTTTATGTTCAGGCTGGTAAGCTTGTCTAACACCAGAATTGGGAATGGTGTTGAAGGCCTTTGCAAGGTCTAGATAGGCTGTGTGTACCACCTTTCCCTCATCTATAGCCTTTGTAACTGTGTCAAGGAAGTCAACCAGGTTTAGGAGGCATGATCTGCCCTTAAAGAAGGCGAACTGGGTAGGGTCCAGTGTTTGGAGGTTCTCAATGTCTCTGTCAAGGAGTTCCATGATGATGCGCTCCATAACCTTGCAGACTAAGCTAGTCAGGCTTATAGGGTGATAGTTCCCGGAGTCTGTTGTGGCTGCACCTTTGTGGAGCAGAATAACCGTTGCTGTGCGCCACTCTAGGTACATAGCCTGTGGAGAGGCTGAGTTTGAAAAGTGTGTTTAGGTGAGGGGTTAGTTTGTCTTTGAGCTCATGTAGGACACAGCCTGCGACACCGTCTGGTCCCACTGATGCTGTGTTTTTGGCTTTGGAGAGGACTGTTTTAACCTGAGTGTCTGTGATTACAGGGGTTCTACATTCTTCTGGTATGGTTATGGGCCCTTTTGAGTGTGAACGTGCAGTGAAGTTTGCACTGAACCTGTCTACCAGGATGTTGGCAATATAGGTTGGTTCAGTGTATGTTGTGCCATTCTGCACCAACTCCGAGCAGATCTGAGCACTGCCACTTAGACCCTTGACATAGCTAAAGAATGCCTTGTGGTTATCTTTGGAGTCCTTGGCAATTTTTCTTTCGAAACTCACCTTAGAAGATTTTATGAGGGATCATAGTTTCTTGCTGATACTGATCAGAGATGTCTTCCCTTCTTGGCATTTTACTCTTTTCTGTACTAGTTTCCTCCTTCTGTTGTATAGCTTGTTTATGGCAGGGGTCCACCAGACTGGTTTCTTTTTCTTGGAGGAGTGAGTCTTGGTTTTGCTTGGGATAGCATGATCCATGCATTCTTGTAGGTGCCTGCAGAATGCATTAGTAAAGGATTTTGCAGCTTGGACAGCGTTATCCTTTAGCATGGGGGCTTTGAAACTTGCCACCTCAGTCTTAAGTAATGTGAAGTTTGCTTTTGAAAAGTTTTTCACGGTGGTTTCCTTGTCCAGGGGTGGGGGCGGAATGTGGATATCCAAAGTGATTTGTTTATGGTCAGATCTAACCAACAAGCGGTTGACCTCTGGTGTGGAACACCGGTCACCCATGTTGGTGATGACCAGGTACAATACGTTGTCACCTCTGGTGGGAGTGCTGACCAGTTGATCCAGGGCATTTGAGTTTATAAATTCTAGGAAATGTTGGGCAAGGGAGTAAGTACTTGAGTAGTTCTCCCAGTTAATGTTTGGGTAGTTGAAATCACCCACTATGAGGGTGTTTGGAAGGACCTTTAGGTTTCCCAGTGTTTCCATAAACACAGAATGGGGGGTCCTGGGACATGGTGGGTGATCTGTAGCAAGCTACAATTTGAATTGTAGTTTTGCCTGTTAGTTGCACGTGGATGATCTCTGAAGCATCATGCTGTGCCACTAACTTGGAGGTGTGGGTATCCTTGATGCATATGGATACTCCCCCGCCTTTTGTATTTCGGTCCGGGTTCTGTGGCCGAAATGTATGGTACGAGTTGTAGCCTAGTAGTGCTGGGGTGCTCTCTGGTGCCTTAAACCAGGTTTCTGTTACTGCACATATATTGATTTTCTCCATATTGAGGAGTGCCTCAAGTGCGTGCATTTTGAGGTTTAGACTTCTGGCACTGAGTAGCATTACCCTCAGAATTTTTGTTACTTGTGCTCTTTACGGTGGTGGGTTTGTCTTTTGAGCCTTGCCTAAAAAAAGGCACTATGGGGGTGGCATGAGCCTTGGCCAGTATTCGAAAGCCTAAGGGTGACAGGTGCAAGCCGTCTCTAGCGAAGCAGCGTGGCTTATCAAGCATGACATCCCAGGCAGACAAACACTGGATCCCCTTTGAATGACACCAGAAACTTAGCCAATTGTTGAAATTGATATTTTTTTCTTTATAGCGTGATATCATTCTTGGTGAGGGCAGGATGCTACTCAGGGTCATACTGGCCTGGGATATGTACAGCTCTTCCATGTCTCTTTTCATGTAGTCCACATGCACACAAAACTATAAACCAGTATTTATCAGTGTCTTTTTTCCAACCAAATAAGAACTACATGACTTTATAAAGACAACTGGCTCAATACACACAAAAAGGAGAGGGTTCTTCAATGGCAACTAAAGTCAGTGTCTTTCATCAAAATAACTGGATCATCAAACACAGTGAAAAATACCAAACACACAATAACAAGTTTACTCAGTCTTTCAGAAAAAAAGAAACAGGGATTCTCAAACAGTGAAATCTAGTAAAAGAGAAATTTGATTATCTTCAATCATCATTGTCCAACTTGTGGATAGTGGAAATACTGCTCGTCTCCTACCACTTGACATGAAAAGTTGATACACACTGGTAACAGAATAAAACAAACAAGAGAGCCATTTCTAATCAAATAGAAGCCCAGCCATTCTACACAGCACAGAGCATCTAAAGAGGAAGCCAAACAATACACAATTTCAATAACTGTTATCTTACAGCACAGGAAAAAAAATTTACCACTCTGCTGCTCTCATCAATTTGGTAATACCTGAAGTGCTATATCGAGTCCTGAAAGCTTCTATTACAAATATCAGCCAAACAGGAAAAAAAAAAAAAAAAAAAAAACTGCCACCCATCACTTTTTCTTCTCTCAAACCACAGAGTTTCTCCTCTCAATCACAGCCAAGAGACTTTTGCTACTTTCAGAACTGTTAATATTAACCCTGAACCTGTTATTTTCTGGAACCTTAATCATGCAGATAACTAAAAATGTTTTTGAAGCTTTTCCCTCAGGCCTCCACTATAAAGGGATCTTACATAGTAAAGCAGTAGCGTTGTTGCCTCACAGCAAGAGGTTCTCCTGGGCGTCGGGTTGGCAACTCGGCACCATCAAAATCACTGACAATCATTAGCAGACCAGAGTGCTGCTGTGGCGACCCCAAACCAGGAAAAGCCGAAAAGACAAACAACATGATCCAGTCAGACCTTCCCAGTAAACAAAAAACCTAAGTGTACTATCTTAAAAGACACTACCTTTAACTACACAATGGAGAAAAATTATGAGGAGAAAAAAAGTATAATAACTTGTATTGCTACACATATGCACTATATTCATACAAGCATTATATTGCAAAAATTATACGCATCTATGAATACTTTAAATAGTATAAGTAATTTTTCAAAGATCTCTGCATAACATGCTTACTAAGCAGAGTACTCCACCGAAAAGTATCTTTTCTAACTGAAGAGATGCAACAGCTTAAACTGAAGAGGACACAAAATGCTTACTTTTCAATGTTAACGTGTGTGCATGTTAGGGTGAAGACAATGAGGTCAGAGTAACAAATACATCTGCACTACACATGATAATCTGCTAACCTAACTTAAGAATTCAGTCTTCAGCTCACATGATGTGTGTTTACTCCCATAGGCTACAACAAAAAAGTTGTGTGGGGGGGACTATCCAATTGTGAAACTGTGCAGACAAACAGTTTGGAGACTATCAGAACCCTTAAACTTCCTCCTTGTGCCAATTAATTCTAACGTATTATGTTTTATTTATGCTACACAAAATAAGCATATGTAGTGGAAAGAAATAAAAATACAAATCTATCAAAATCCAAAAAATATAGCTTCCAGCCACAACTCTCAATTATCTCAGATTTTGTCTCAAAGTTTTGCTCTGTCCCTTCCAAAACTGTCGATTTTGGAAGAAAAGGTAAATGATTACACTTAATAAATAAGGACAATTAATTAGTGTTATAACCTTATTTTACTTCAAAAAGTGTATGGTAATTCACATGTTATTAATCTGTTATATATATATATATATATATATATATATATATATATATATATATATATATATACACATACACACACACACATTGTTTTTCCTGACAATGTTAGAAGCACTGGGGCTATATATCAAGCCACAACAGGTCTATAATCATATAAACTAATGTCTCTAAAAACACGTATGTAGCTATCTTACAGAGAAAACAGCAAGTCTAAAAACAATGACTCTAATAGCTGTTGACTGAACAGTTAAAAATGATACACAAATTAAGTTGGGGGGGGGGGGGGGCAACTCGACTAATTAGGATATATATTTTTTAAAAGCCAGGTAGATCAAGGCCGGGGGTTGGGTATCGCGTAAAATGCAAACTGAAAACGAAATAACACACGGACTGTAACCCATTCCAGAGATTCAGTACAACAAAAAGTAAAGGTGAAAAAACACTTATTCCTATAGAACAAAAATCCCTCACATGCCTTACCAAGTACACTAAGGTCAAAGGCCTAATACAGTTTGGTAAAACTTGAGTTTTAATATAAACATATCTATCCCTTAGCTAAAAGGTCAACTGACGATACACTTACTTTTACTAATATTCAGAGACTGTAAGAAAATTCGTTTCGCTGGCATTTTCTGCAGTGTTATTTTAAATGGCCTCCTCTTGATTAAGATGTTGAAATCGCAGAAAGCTGCACTCGATTATTTTGTGCTGCTCAGAATCAGACAAGTTTCATTCACTACAGTGTAATCGAGTGAGGGTTTTTTCTTTCGTTTTCCCACGGCATGTGCAACTGTACATATTTTCGCGGAATGTCCAGATTTTTGTCTCAAGTTTTTGGTTTGTTTTTAATAAAATTGTGGTTTTCTGTCAAATCACTGTCAAACTGTTGAGGGTCGACTTAGAAAATAATGACAGACATTTGAGTTTCAAACTTAATACCCTTCAGGAAATTCATGCTAATGCAAAACCTGATATTGTATCAACTTTCTAAGTTTAATATTTAAAAAAGTGCCCCTGTTGCCCCCCCCCCCCATATCATTATTTATGACTTTGTCCAGATTTCTTGCTCCAAGAAGTTGAAAAGTATCCCACCGTGTCAGTGAATTTTTAATTGTATGCTAATTAGCTTATTTGCATTTTCTGTGTAGTATTTGGGGCAAATGCAGAATTGAATTCATTTGAGTATTTCAAAACTGATTTCCATAACATGAGCATACTTTAATTTATACGAACCGATTAAAACGTGGCTGTTGTTCAAAGCAGTATCCGATTAGTACATTTTATTTCCACCTGACCTGTACTAGTTTGTGCTTGTATCACTGGGAAGACTCATTTTATGCAGTTTGAAACTGTTAAACTGACCGTGAACTGAAGGTGCTATCTGGACATAAACTGCGTTAGTGCGAATAATAAGTGCAAGAGCTATAATAATGGAAAGTACGGGACCTTGCTTAAATACAGGTCCAGATACCCGTCGCTGCGCGAGGAGAAAAATACCACCCAACCTTTCAAGCGCACCTCATCATAAGAAACGTCCTGCATTTAGATTCTTAAAAATGCTGTCTACCACAATGGAAGAGTCTGTCCAACATCCGTTGTTAAGATGTTTAAATAATACTTAATCATATTATTTCATTAAAAGAACCTTATATACACATAACATAGTTTAACCATGCTGTGAGCTTCCCAGTTGAAGGGTTTCGAACATCTATTAGTAAGTAAGTTAGCTTGTCCATTTGTTCTACATTATGAGAGGTAAGTGTTCCATATTTTGGTGATAGAAGGTTGGGGACTTAGTTTGGTTTATAAATGGTTTGCGATCAAATATGAGTATCACCAAAGGTTAATAATAAATAGAAACATTATAATTCCTTGATGACAGTTTTCTCCTCCCCCATAGTTTTATTTCTTTACCAAGCAGAGGGGAAAAAAGAAACTACATCCCATATACAATAATAGGTGTACGGGTGGGAGGGAGCCAACGGGCCAAAACAAGGGACATTTTTAAATATCACTATAATTCACTCAAAAAATAGCACATGTATTGCATCAACATTCATTTTTTTTCTAACAATGAGTATGAAACTAATGTCTAACATTACTGACCCTAATCTTCACTAACTTTGGATTTATGGACTAAGGGTTTGAGGAAAGCCCTTGTTTTTATTGTGCGCATCTCTCCGTTGAGTTTGCCTAGCTTCATTACTGCTAACCTTTATCTGTCACAGGCAATTATGTTCCTACCAAACCAGAACAAACAAAAACAGCGTTCTTACTATTGGTATTCATTCGGTAACAGGAAAGGAGCATCCTGCACTGCTGAAGGGGAGAAAACTGTCAAAATGTTACAGTGGAATAACTGTCCTTATTTCCAAGAAAGTAGTTTTGGGTAGAATATAAATATATGCCAATATAATTATCCTCACCTGCCAATAATATCTTACTATCACAGATCTGTGTCTTTGTCTTTTCCTTCTTCTTTCTCCATTGGAACCCCTCTCACAAACAGTATTATTATTATTATTATTATTATTATTACTACTCTTTTTATTTTGACCCTGATGCTCAGCTGAATGTCCATCTTGAAATTCTTTCTTTGTCAAATTCACATGCTCACTTCTATCCTAATGCATCCATCTCTTGTAACATTATTTGTACCATACACTTTTAAATACAGTCTAATACTGTTTGCTTTATAGTTACCTGCAAGGTGAATATTGACAAAGCAGACATTCTGATAAAATGTTATTACTTATATATATATATATATATATATATGTGTGTGTGTGTGTGTGTGTGTGTGTGTGTAGGTATACACACATACAGTATATATATATATATATATATATATATATATATATATATATATATATATATATATATATATATATATATATATATATATATATATGGATTCACTTTATATCCTCGAAATACTGAAATATCAAAATTCAGTATTTCAAGGCTAGAAAGTCGAAACCTGAAAAGAACAAACACTCAGAAGTGTAAAATTCTAAATTTCGCACACCGAAGATTTTGAATTAGCGCTTCTACTCCACACACACACACACACACACACACACGCACGCACGCGCACACCCACACCTTCCTCCTCACACACAAACGTAAGCTCTTTACTACATAAAAGCAGGGGGGCAAGCCCCCTTGCACCCCACACCCCCCTACTTAAATATTCTAACTCCGAGGTCGCACTACATACAAATGCACACAAAACACCACCACACAAACTACATTCTCCTCGCACAATCACATCACAGCAACAAAACACACTAACACACACCACAGCCCCTACCCAAAACCCTTAACAAATAAACACTTACCTGAATCCACAACCACAGAGAAACACCAGAAGCACTAATTCAAAATCTTCAGTGTGCGAGGTTTTGAATTTTGCAATTCTGAGGTTTCTATGTTTTCAGGATTCCACTTTATGGGCTTGAAATACTGAATTTCGATATTTCAGTATTTCGAGCTTCTAAAGTGAATCCATATTTATATATATATATATATATATATATATATATATATATATATGAAATAATTTTTTGAGTATATTTCTTTTGAATATATGTTTCCAACTTGTAGCTTACATGTAAGTATTAATATTTGGTAGGCTGGTCATGCATGTAGTTGCTTCTTCTCATTTCTCTTTGAAACCGTGTACATTTTCCCATACTTTTCACTTTTATAAAACACTCAGCAATACTATTTTAGCAAAAATGTAAATATATTTTCAATCCCAATCATTTAACTCATAGCAAATGCATAAAAATATGTACACTTTCCAAAAATGAAGTTTACCCCACAAAATAGGAGGAATTGCCCCAAAAAACAATGGTTGCACCCAGAAGCATTACTTTTTCTAAGGTTAGGGTTAACCACATTAAACACATGCTACAACTTGCATTCTCACTTAGACAAATTCCCCTCACAGATGTGAAAAACAGCATGCATGTTTCATTACACTTGCAGCTTTAAGAAAAAGTACACTGCCTGCCTATGAATAAATTTAATAGTCCACTTTTATATTTAACACATTACAGTACTCAGGCTGCTAGGAAGGGATCTACTTTTATAACTATTCAGTTCCTACAATTTCAAACTTCATTTGTTTTTACAGGATAGTTTGCTTGTTTTACAGGATAGTTTGCTAATTTCACAATAAATGTTAATTCTATTGTACCTTGCACTTAGTACATTTCAGTAAGAACACACTATTCAGACCTTTCACTCAGACTCGTCTTCCAATAAAATTTATTTTATTTTATTTTACATTTATTTTATTTTACATTTGTTGACCGGGCTGATCTGACTGGATATATGTCCATTTTCAGCAGAGGTCCAGGGAGAAAAGCTCCAACGAACACAAATAATAGTTATTTTACATGACTGATTTTAAAAATACAGGTACACCTTTTAACAATTCTTTACACTTCTTTAATACAGGAAGATGTCAGAAATGACATGAGGTTAATATATGATGATTTAGGGAATAATACATGAAGATGTTAGGAATGACATGAGGTTAATATATGAAAACACACTCTCTTTAAAGGTTAACAGAGAAGCACCTACTTGGTACAGAAAGAGTACCCAGTGATAAGTGAGGAAGTTAGTCAGGGTTAGCACAAGGGCATAACCAATGTGTTTTGAGGTATAGTTTCAGTTTGTTTTTAAAAGGTGACATTGAGGAAAGCAAGGTCAGGTCACTAGGGAGTGAGTTCCAGGTTTTGCCAACAGTGTTAGAGAACAAGGAGTCACCAGCCATATTGTTGGTTTTGCTTAGTTGTACAAGTAGTTTCTTAAACGTTTCTTCAAAAAGCATTTGTTAAGGGAAAAAGCATCTATTAACTGCAATATAAGAAAGTATCCTTGTAGATTTCACTTACAGCACACTGGTCTGAACTCTTATAACTAATTGTTTGCACCTGTTTTCTTTTCAGCTAAAAGCAGGTGCTAATAGTGAAATAGACAGCTAATGTTAGAAAGAACTAACTTTTACATGATTCACACTGTTTTCTCTTGTTTTTCTTCCATTTGCTTAAAATGTATCTGTAACTTAAAGACATACATAAAGCAGGAGACATATATATATATATATATATATATATATATATATATATATATATATATATATATATATATATATATGTGTATATATATATATATATAATATATATTAATTCTATGTACAATACAATCAATATACATTTATAGCTCAGCAGCCCAAGATCACATTACATTAATTTTAACAAGTTTGTCCATGCAATCAGGGGATGTTGAGTGGCAAGTACAAATATATTTTTCTGGTGGATCAAAGGCATTTTAGATGAAGAAGAGGCTATTAATGCATCATCAGTAACGAGTAACATTTTGCCTTCACTCTTCCTAGCTGATATCATTTCAAGCTGTGAATGTCTAAATATTGCTGTCAGGGCAAATAAATCAGTGTGAATTTGCACCAAGTAAACATGGATACATTACAATTAAGAAAAATATTTCCTTAATTTTATATCACTGGTATGTCCAGCAGTCACTGATAAAACTTACTCCACCTCATGTTTAAAATGTTTTTACTGTATACTATGCAGAACTGCTTTACAATACAACATGAAATTTACATCATGGCATTTTATATAGAAATTAATAGGAACAAACACATTTTACTTAAAGGTAATTCATCAAGTCCTTTCAATGTCTTTCTAAATATTAATGACATAATTGGGGTTCATAATTTAGAGTCCTTCCAACACAGTCAGCAAACATCCAGCTGCCATCTCTTCTTGCAGAATTATAGTTCATGTGTCTAGACTACATTTAACAGGATTGAGGATTTTACAGTTCTCTTATTTATTCACTAATTTTACATTGTTAATGGTCATCTTACTGATTATCTTCACCTTCCAATGGGTGTCTGTGGTTCAAGTCCAAGGTGCCCCTGATTCCTTTAGTCAGCTCCTAGACTGTGTTTCTTAAGCATTTTCCATTAGAACAATGTTTCACTGGCAAAGTCTGTTTATGGGTTTTGTTATTCAGAAGATTGGGAAGCAAAGTCCCCTTCTGCTAGATGTCTCACTCTTTGTTGGCTAAAAGTTTTTCCTGATTAGCTTACTGTTCATCTAAAATGCTTTTGATCCACCAAAAAATAGTCTTGGATGTTGTACCCGCCTCTAAATATCCCGATTGCCAGGATAAACTTGTTTCTCTCCTGTCTGGTTTACAGTGAATAATCATTTTCCACAAACATTCTGTTTTCCTCAAGTTTTAAGAATTTCCCTTCTGTCACAGTTTGGTCAGGAGCTGCTTTTTTCTGATAGTATGAGTGCATCTTAATTAATACTGGTCTTGGCTGCTTTCTAATGACCAGATATGGAGCATACACACAGTGTGTTCTCACAGTTAACTTATGCTGCTGGGAAACATTACTCCAGTTGCTTATTTGGGAAGTAATGGGGAACACTGGACCAAACATAATTCACCTTTAGGAATACAAATACCGGTAACATAGATCAGTAATGCTGATATCGGTGAGATGCTGGCACTGAAGTTTCTCTTCATTTCTTCTTAAAGTTATATTATAATTATTATTAAATATTTATATTTTATGTAAAATAAAAAAGACATCATAGTACAGGTTCATAATAAGTTGCTATCGTTTTTCTTGCTTTTTAATATACATTTTAATTAAAAATGTTAATGTTAGTAGTTCTTGTCAGTGCTGGCAGGAACAGTAGTCTATCATGTGTCCATTTCTATTTGTTTTGATAAGTACTGTATTACTCCAAAGTGAATATTTCTTTTAATAAGAAAAACAATTAATACTATTTTAAATGCAATTAATGGTCAGCAAATGTAGTTTTATTTTTAAATTGATGTATTCCTGCCTTTAGATAATGATTAAAGTGATGAAATGAATTTTAGTGAAACATTCAACAAACTTTACAAAGACATTATTGTGTAAACTTCCATTTTGCAAGGTTTTAAGATAACATCAAGAAACCTAACTATGAATGAGTTTTCATACATGAAAATATATTCAAATGACTGACTTAAAATTTCTTTCGTTTGGTTGTGATTAAAAAAATTAAGGAAGTAGCAGTACTTATAAAATTATATTACGGTCTTAACACTGTAACTATCATGCAAAAACACTATTTCAGTCCAGTGTTCTCCATTATCTTTCTTGTTTGTACTTTCATGAAATGAATGCAATCTATTATTTCCAGTTTATTTGGTAGAGCAGAAAAAATCAGGTTGCCTCTGCTCTGTCTTCTAACTCCACTGTTTTCTAAACAGTTCTTTTTGAGAAGTTTCATGTTCAGTCAGTTTTTCCTGCATTTCATCCTCTGATTTCTGCAGCTTTATCAGCTCATCTGAATACTTTTGCAGTTGTGTTAGCTCTTCTGAATAGCTACCTAAAGTTTCTATTTTTTGCAGTCTTTTATCATTTAACATTGTATATTCTTCTAGTGCCTTACTTATTTTAAACACCAATGAGTGCATTTATTTTCGTCTTCTAAATTATGGGAAACAATCTTTTGTACTAAAGAGGAAAACTGAACTTTTTTTTTTCGCTGAACAGCTATAAGGTTCTTCCCAGCCTGAATCTTTCCACTACTTTTCTGGTTGGTTTTCTGTTAATTTCTGCAACTTCTTCTTTGCTGGCATTTAGGCAGTATAACTACTAACATGTAGCTGAATGTTACCGAAACTGATAACACTTTCTGGTCATATAACAATTTCTTGTTTTTCACACTGAGAGAGCTCTAATCCATGCAAAGTGTACAGGCATTTTAGAAGTCCTCACAATAAGAGAACTTTGCAAATCAAGAGAATCATCAAGAGACTGTCCAAAGGAAAAATGTGTACAGACAGAGTCAAATCAGGGAATTAAGTAAACATCTGAAAAGAGAGGAAAACCCGGGAATGAAGAAAACTGACATAGCCATATTTATAAATATTTATGAAACCACTGCTAGTACATAAGTTTATTATCCCTAACAGATAGATGGAACACTTAACATACCTAACTATTGTGCATATATATAATAGGTTGACTGTGTAGGTATCATTTATTTATTATAGTGTTTTATATTATAATACAGCTACAGACAGGAAAAATGTGTAGTACTCTGCATATCAGATTCTAGTGCATACAGTGTAAATTGCAATACTGTCACACCATAAAAATCAACTTATATTGTGCTTGTAAAGTAGTAATATAAATCATTTTTGAATTAATTTATGGTGCCTGACTATGGTATTCTTTCTGGGTAAAAAATAAACAACACTGCTCTTGAACTAAGCAACACTACTACTGAAAAGCATTCCTTTCTGGGTAGCCCTGAAATAAACAACAGTAATCTTAAAAGAAGGCTTGCAACAATCAATACATTCCTTAAGACTACTGCTTACTGGAATTCCTAGATATTTAAGATAACCAGCTGTCATATGTAAGCATATCTCCTTTCAGAATTCCAGAAGGCAAAAAAAAAATCAATGCAACCACCCTCATTTTTTATTAACTTTATACCTTGAACAAAAATGCCAGTCTTATCAAGTATTTCAAAAAGACATTTGACTTTCAGCTGTAGCTTTGCCAAATACAGCAATACATCATCAGTAAATAGTAACATTTTACTTCCTCTCTTCCTATCTGATATCCCTTCAAATTTTGAAAGTCTAAATATATGTCAGGGTAAATAAAATCAGTGAGAATGTGCATCAAGTTTTGTTCCAATTGAAAGTCAAAAAAAGCAAAAGCTACCCCACATGAATTTTTATACTCATTGATGATGATCTATAGATGTATCAGATAATATCACTTTACCATGTCAAATATTTTCTCACCATCTAGGCTTACCATTAATAAATCTTTCTGCTCTATTTTTGCTATCTTTGTCAACATACAAATCTTTGATATATTATCAAAGGTCTTCTGCCTTACCCAAATTCATACCAATTATTTTCGGTTAACTATTGTACTTACAACCCAATCTCTTTAATATAATTGCCATAAACAACTTAAAGTAATGATATAACATCAAAATAGGCCTAGACAAAGAATAGAGATGGAGATTCTTATCCTTTGATGTATAACTAACACTACGTACAGCTTCCACAAGAGGTGAACATCGTTGGTTTTAATACCTGATAAAACAATTTAACCCAATATGGTATTATTTTTTTTCCATTAATTCTCCATAACTCTATAAGAATGCCATGGCTATGTGAAGTTTTCCTGAGGTGTTGGACTCATCAGTCCATCTTCATCTCCACTTGTCACTTTCATTAACCCCTAAACCTTTTAAATAATATTGAATCTCATTCTCATCAAGTATTTGGAGCCATAGACAACTAATTATAGTAATCATACAATATCTCCTCTATTACCACTGAATCTGCACATGTTATTCCTCCCTTGTCTTCTAAAAGCCACTATAAACATTTATAATATCTTCTGCCTCTGTTTAGTCACTCATGCTTTTTGACATTCTGATAAAGTACAAAACATATATATGATCCTTGCAAAAGCTGATAATACCTGTCTAGTAAGCCTTCATTCTCTTGTGTTACCCTTTATACTTCATCTTGCAGCATCATATCCCCTTCATGAACTTCATTCTGTAGTTCCATTAGTTAGTTTTATTTCTTAGACCATTTTGTAGTATCCCCATGCAACACTTACACAATTCTTAATCTCTTGTGTAAATTCTCTTTTTAAAATATTTGACTTCACTAATAAAAATTACTTTCCGTTACATTTTAACCAACATTTTTAAAACAAGAAACATCTTCATTGAATTATCAGTTATGACATAGGCAATCATACATTTATATAAATAAAAATAAACCATACTGACATATTTTCAGTTGCAAACATTATACATCACTTATAGTCCCTGCAGTCATTGTCAGTCAAACATTATATAGGTCATTCACTTCCTGCATTTCCTTAAACCCCATTCCTCTTCCAAAACACTGCTCTACATGTATTGTTCCCTCAATTCTAATTTTCTATATAATTTGCTCCTACCCTCTTCTAATGATTTCACTTTCACTTCTTTCATCTCTGTTATCAAGTTCACTACTTCCAGTACAGTTGATTTAGACTTTGACATCCATTTTCTAGCAAATGCTGTTTTTGGCAGCCACCAGAGCTAAACTCAGAAAAGCCTTATTGTGTCTAGGCAATTTTGATTCTGTATCACAGCTCAAAAAATAATTTCTTTGGTTGCACCAATTTGCTCAGCCAGTATTCCTGACAGAGTAGTCTGCAGGGAATCTTTAAATCTGCCAGTTCATTACAGTCCCAGAAAATATGTTCCCAGTTACTTCTTTCTTCCCATCACACCTACAACATTCACAATCTACCTGAGGAAAAAATATTTGGAGTCTGCTTGGGGTATATAAATACCTATGCAAACATTTCCAAGCAGAGATCCTAAATCTTCTAGACTTTGTTGCATATTTGGGAGCCAAACATATATCTTCCGATTGTTTCTTTGTGAATTGCTTATCCAGTCTCTCTTAACAATCCTTTCTAACCTCCTCTGATTGATTCCTATAGTTATCATGCCATATTTTATATGCCTATTAGTTATCCCTTTTTAACACCGCTTCTGTTCTAGATTCTACGATAAACTGTACCAGTGATGGTCTTTCATTTAGGATTTCCCCATTTTTTTCTCTTTGCCTATACTCTGATACCAGTCCTTAATAGGGAAGACAATCTCTAGCCTGTAGTCCAAATAAATTCTTGGCCTCTTCCCATTCTATTAACTTTCCCTCTCTATTTGCTCACAATACTTTGGTTCCTTTGCCAGTTTTCTCCAATAAATTTCAGCCCCCACCCCCGCCTATTGTCTGTATCCCTAATTGCAGTCATCCCTATTAGCAGAAGCTCCTTTCTCCATTCCTGTGTTGGCTTAGTTCTTAGTATACTTTCTGGCTATGATATTCTGTATGGATATTGTTATTCTCCTTAAAGATGTACATCCAAAATCCCAGTCTCTGCTTGTTTCTTGAACTTCCTCGATGTTTCATCATCATCCCTCTCCACTTTGAATTATAGCTTTCTACTTGTGATATATATATATATATATATATATATATATATATATATATAAAAATAACAATAAGCATTTTTATGCGAATTTAAAGTGTTTTTTTTTTATTGTATCTGCTTTATTTTCTGAAAAAAATATATACTTGTTTCCCGCCTTTTTAGGCTAGTATAGTCCAGTTTTCAGGTTAGTGCTGAATTCAGGGCTGTGTTACAGATCTCTGTGTTTGCCCATACCTTACTTGGATAGAAGGAAGTTTCTCTGTTCACCTGTCAGAGAGGGTAGCTTTGAGCAGCCTATCTGTCCCAGGAGGAGTGGTTTAAGGTCAGAAAGTAGTAGTTTACTGGCCATTTTCTCTTTCATTTCCCTGCTATAAAAAGCGCATTTGCCCGGTTTTGCATGCCGGGCAGCGCCGGTTAGCTAAGGTATAACTATTTCTGGCTCCACAAAGTCTCCTCTTCAATTTTTCTCTTGGAACTAGACAAACTTTCAACTTAAGCACTCAAGCCATTCATTTCTCAGCCCGGCACTGGCTCAAAACTTATAGCAAGCACTTATAAACCCTAGCACTAGAGAAGGACAAGGCTCTCTATTTGACCTTACCAGCCATTCAGTAAAACAGTTCACTGTACCTATCCAGGCATGTCCAAAGGGCGGTTTCAGGTGTACTCTCCTGTCCAACAGGTGAATCTGGGCATTTTGAGGCAATGTAACAACTGCCTCATGTACACAGACAACCCTCTCCTCCTACCACCAAACACTAATACATGTGACAGATGCAATTATGCAGCCAAACTGAAGGCTAAGCTCTCTCAACCCAAGACTGGATCAGACAGTTAATAGGAGAAGGGAAATACTGGCATCACACCACCAGTCTCACATAGACCCATTAAACCAGCACCCATACAAAACACACGTAAATACACAAAAACATACTCAGAGGCTCTAAATAAAAATCTGCAAAAGCAACAGAGCCCTCCAAAGCAGACATCCAAGCAACCTCCACCCCCCAACACAAACCATGAAACACATGCTTCACAAAACCAGTGTGCCACGCAATCACAGTTCTCAAGGCAAAATAACATACCCAACATACTAGTAATAGGTGACTCTATACTCAGGCACACTGACGTCCCACTCACTAGGCTGAATAAGGAGAAGGTTACTGTTAGCTGCCTGTCGGGTGCCAAGATCTGCCACATAACGCAACCACTCAGGTCACTCCAGAACAAGTACAAATATGACTCTGTCATTGTCCATGTTGGTGTGAATGACCTGAGCCGTACCTCCCTGAACTACATGAAAAGATACATGGAAGAGCTCTCTAATCATGTAGCCCAGGCCAGTATGACCCTGACCCTGAGTAGCATCCTGCCCACACCAAGAATGATACCATGGTATAAAGAAAAAATTATCAATTTCAACAACTGGCTAAGTTTCTGGTGTCATTCAAAGGGGATCCAGTGTCTGTCTGCCTGGGATGACATGCTCGACACGCTGCTTCACTAGAGATGGCTTGCACCTGTCACCCTTAGGCTTTCGAATACTGGCCAAGGCTCTTGCCACCCCCATATTGCCTTTTTTAGGCAAGGCTCAAAAGACAAACTCACCACCGTAAATAGCACAAGTAACAAAAATCTGAGGGTAATACTACTCAATTCCAGAAGTCTAAACCTCAAAATGCACGCACTCGAGGCTCTCCTTAGTATGAAGAAATTGATACATGTGCAGTAACTGGTTTAAGGCTACAGAGAGCCCCCCAGCACTACCAGGCTACAACTCATACCATACATTTCGGCCACAGAACCAGGACCGAAATACAAAAGGCGGGGGAGTATCCATATTCATCAAGGATACCCACACCTCCAGGTTAGTGGGACAGCACGATGCTTCAGAGATTATCCACGTGCATCTAACAATGGGCAAAACTGCAATTCAGATTGTAGCTTGCTACAGATCACCCACCATGTCCCAGGAACCCCATTCCGCATTTCTGGAAACACTGGGTAACATTAAGGTCCTACCAAACACCCTAATATTGGGTGATTTCAACTACCCAAACATTAACTGGGAGAACTACTCAAGTACTAACTCCCTTGCCCAACATTTCCTAGAATTTATAAACTCAAACACCTGGAACAACTGGTCAACACGCTTGCCAGAGGTGACAACATATTGGACCTGGTCATCACCAACATGGGCGACCGATGTTCCACACCGGAGGTCAACCCCTCGCTGGTTAGATCTGACCATAAACAAATCACTTTGGATATCCACATTCCGCCCCCACCCCCAGACAAGGAAACCACCGTGAAAAACTTTTCAAAAGCAAACTTTACGTTACTTAAGAAGGAGGTGGGAAGTTTCAAAACCCCCATGCTAAAGGATAACGCTGTCCAAGCTGCAAAATCCTTTACTAATGCATTATATGGGCACCTAAAAGAATGCATGGATCATGCTATCCCAAGCAAAACCAAGATTCATTCCTCCAAGAAAAGGAAACCAGTCTGGTGGACCCCTGCTATAAACAAGCTATACAACAGGAAGAGGAAACTAGTACAGAAAAGAGTAAAATCCCAAGAAGGGAAGACATCCCTAATCAGTATCAGCAAGAAACTACGATCCCTCATAAAATCGTCCAAGGTGAGCTTTGAAAGAAAACTTGCCAAGGACTCCAAAGATAACCACAAGGCATTCTTTAGCTATGTCAAGAATCTATGTGGCAATGCTCAGATCTGCTCAGAGTTAGTGCAGAATGGAACAAAATACACTGAACCAACCAATATTACCAACATCGTGGCAGACAGGTTCAGTGCAAACTTCACCCCCCTCTCACCCCCAAAAGGTCCCATAACCATACCAGAAGAATGTAGAGCCCCTGAAATCACAGACACTCAGGTTAAAATAGCCCTCTCCAAAGCCAAAAACACAGCATCAATGGGACCGGATGGTGTCCCAGGCTGTGTACTACACAAGCTCAAAGATGAATTAACCCCTCACCTAAAAACACACTGTTCATACTCAGCCTCTCCACAGGCTATGTACTCATAGAGTGGTGCACAGCTACAATTATTCCGTTCCACAAAGGTGGAGCCACAACAGACCCTGGGAACTATCACCTGACTAGCTTGGTCTGCAAGGCTATGGAGTGCATCATCATGGAACTCATTAACAGAGACATTGGGAACCTCCAAACACTGGGCACTACCCAGTTCGGCTTTGTTAAGGGCAGATCATGCTTCCTAAACCTGATGGACTTCTTTGAGACAGTTACCAAGGCTATAGATGAGGGAAAGGTGGTACACACAGCCTACCTAGACCACGCAATGGCCTTCAACACCATTCACCATTCTGGTATTATAGACAAGTTCACCAGCCTGAACATATACCCCTATGTCACAAGATGGGTTGCCAATTGGCTTACGGACAGAACCCACATGGTGGGAGTTGCGGGAGCTAGGTCTGATGCTAAACCGGTTACAAGTGGCGATCCCCAGGGCTCAGTCCTAGGACACATCCTGTTCATCATATACTTCTCAGAGGCACAGACAAGCACAGGAGGACTATGGCTGACCAAGTTCGCAGATGACTGCAAACTAGGGGCTATAATTGACTCACCGGCTGACACAGATATCCTCCAAAAGGGTCTCACTGAGATGGATACCTGGTGTCAAAATCATGGCCTCAAGCTAAATGCCAAAAAGTGCATAGTTATTCCCTTTGGAAATAACAAAGTACCCACAAACTACCACATAGGTGGCAGTTCCCTAAATACGGAAAACATAATAAGGGATCTGGGGACCCAAGTAGATAGTAATCTATCCTTTGATAATCACATTGCCAAGGTGGTTAGAAAATCCTTCTATGTGGCCCACCTTATCACACAAAGGTTTGCATCCAGATCAAAAGACGTCATTGTACCCCTTTACTCATCACTCATCAGACCCATCATAGAGTACAATGCTCCATTTGGGATGTACCTTACAAGACACCTGCAACAGCTGGAAAGACCACAGAAGTACCTCACCAAGAGGATCACTGGCCTCAAACAGAAGCCCTATTCACCTCGACTGAAGAAACTCCATCTGTACTCGGTTGCATACCACCTGCTCAGAGCTGATCTCTGCCTGACATATAAGGCCATGTCCAACCCAGAATTGATGGACATGCTCCACCTAAAGAAAACTTTATCTCCTCGAGCCACATTTATTTATTTTATTTATTTATTTACATTTGTTAACCGGGCTAGTCCAACTGGATGCAAGTCCGTTTTCAGTGGAGGCCCGAGGAGAAAAGCTCCGCTATGTACTACATGGTAACAACAACAAAAACAAAATTAACAATGGTTGAAAAATCAAAAAGAAGAATATAAGTAACAAATCAGAAGGACAGTAATAACAATTTTAGAATGTTACAAAAAAGGAGGGATAGAGAGACAAAGAAAAAGTGCAAGTATGGTAAGGAAGAAAAGGGAGAGAAGAATTTTAACTTTCAGGTCAAAGGGAAAACAGATATTCTAGATAGAAGAAATCTATGTAGGAAGAAGTATGAGAGATGAAGGGGAGAGAAGGAGATGTAAGATGAGCTAGCTCAACTAGGATTGATACAAGAGCAAAGCCAGTGTTTAGTTAGAAAGAGTTTTAGTTTAGTCTTAAATAGTGAAGTGGAAGTCTGGGATAAAATGTCTAGAGGAAGTTGGTTCCAGATTTTACCAACTGAGTTGGAGAATATGGAGTCACCTGCTGTATTCTTTGCAAGAGATGTTTGAATCAGTATTTTATTGGAAGAGCGTAAGGTTTTTAAGTTGTTGTAGGGTTTTATAAGGGTGGAGAGCATAGGTATGTTTTCAGGATGGTAAAGAGTTTTGTGGGCAATTGTAAGCTGATAGTACTGTATTAGGTGAGGTAATTCAAGCCATCCTAGGTTGGAGAGGTTCAGGCAGTGGTGTGTTTTATATGGAGAGGCAGTGGCAAATCTACGCAATGTTGTGGTAGGCTGTAGTGAGCTTATTAATGTTATGTTTAGATAGATTAGTATAGATGGGGAGGCATATAGTAGAGTGGAGATAAGATGTGTTTTTGCTATGGTAGTTCTTGCTTCAGGGGTTAGGAAAGTTTTGATTCTGTAAAGAGAACCTAGTTTTCTATTGGTTGATTTTATGGTGGAGTTGATGTGAAAATCAAATTTTAGTAGGTTGTCAATTGTAATACCCAATAGTTTGGTAGTTTGGTCAGGAGAGATAAGGGTGCCATTGTTAGATGTGATTGTGAGATTAATAGAGGGGGCAGGGTGTGTAGGTAAGAAGAGGAGAAGTTTAGTTTTCTTAGGGTTTAAGAGAAGACAATGGTTAGAGAACCATTGCTCAATAGTAGTAAATGTCTTTTGGGTAAGGTAATGCAGGTCATCTTGGTTTGTGGCAGAGCAAATGATGGTGGTGTCGTCTGCATATTGAATACAAGTAGTTTTAGGTGTGGCAAGATGCAAGTCATTAATGAAGATGGAAAATAAGAGAGGACCTAAGATGGAGCCTTGAGGGACCCCTAAGGTGGTGGGCACAAGTTCAGAGAGATTATTGTTCCATAAAACAGCTTGTTTCCGGTTTTGAAGATATGAGGTGAACCAAGTTAAGGCAAGATTATTGAGAGAGAGCGATTTTAGGCGATGTAAGAGGAGTTGGTGGTTCACCATATCAAAGGCTTTAGACAGGTCTACAAAGAATGCTGATGAAAGAAGATTGCTATTACGGTTAATATTAATGGAGTCAATAAAGGATAGTAAGGCTGTGGTGGTGCTATGGTGAGGACGAAAGCCATGTTGGCAGTTAGCAAGGAGATTATTAGAAAGAAGGTGATTTAGTAACTGTTTGTGGATGCATTTCTCCATAATTTTGCAATGGGTGATAGTAGTGCTATAGGGCGGTAGTTAGAGTATTCAAATGAGTCACCTCCTTTGAAGAGGGGGATGATGTGTGAGATTTTCCAGAGGGAAGGTACAGTACTTTCTGTTATGGTTCTGTTTATGAGTATAGAGATTGGGTAGGCAACTGCTTTGGCTCCTAGCTGGAGATATTCAGCTGGGAGTTTGTCAGCTGATGGGGTAGAAGCTTTAAGTTTTTTAAGTAAATTCAGAATATAGGAGGTGGATATGGGTTTAAGTTGCATAAGTGGAGGAGAGAAGCTTGCTTGGGTTACCCAATAATGAGGGGTCAGGTGTTTGTTGGTTAGCCAGGTTGAGTATTGTAGATGTAAAGAAGTTATTGAAAGCATTAGCTGTTTGTAAGGGAGAGTCAGGGCAGGAACCAAGTGGATTGGGAGTTTCAACTTTTCCAGGGGAAAGAAGTGTGTTAATAGATCTCCAAAATTTGTGTGGATGGTGGTGGGGGGAATGCTGTAGCTGAGTGAAAAAGTTCTTTTTATCTTTTATAATAGCTTGCTTTGTCATATTCCTTTTTTGTTTGAAGCTAAGATGGTCACTGGGGTCTTTGGAGGTTCGCCACAGAGACCATGCCTTATTCCTATTACGAATAAGCTGTTTTGTGTTGGTTGTAAGCCATTGGGCTGTCTTATGTTTCATGCGAATAGATCGCATGGGTGCATGTTGATCTAAAATAGTAAGAAAGGTTTTATTAAAGTGGTCTACAGCGTCATCAATTGGGAGAGTTTTGAGAGGAGACCAGTTAACCAGGTTGAGGTCATTTTGAAACTGATAAGGGTCAAAGTGTTTTTTGCTACGTGATAAACAAATTAGGGGAGGTGGTTTTAGGTGTGTTTTGTGCCTAATGATGTAGGTGAGAGAGTGGTCACTAAGGTCATCTGGGAGGGTACCTGTAGAATACCTTTGTTGGGGACTATTTGTCAAGATCCAGTCAAGTATGGTATCTTTGTTATTGCTCTTATTTGTTCTTGTTGTGGAGTTGATGGTTTGTTGGAATCCATGCAGGTTGATAAGGGTGGATGGATTGGTTTGGTTACAGACATTCCAGTCAATATTGAAGTCACCTAGTAATATGGTTTCTTGAGGAAGACTAGTAGCAAACCAGTTAAGTAGGTTTTCTAATATGGGGGGGTTGTTGCCTGGGGGAAGATAGGTACAGATAATATTAATAGTTTTGTGTGAGTTAAAGGAGAGTTTTGAAATAATAAGTTCAGTGTTTGTGTTAAATGGAGGGTTTAGGGCTGATTTTTTAACATCCAGTCCAGATTTAAAGAGAATAGCTACACCACCTCCTTTTTTAGTAAGACGGTCTTGTCTTAGGATGTTGTAGCCAGGGGGGATGATTTCACAATTATTTATTGAGGGTTTGAGCCAGGTTTCTGTAAGACAGAGAATGTCAAATTGTTGGACTTCTAGAAGGGCATGAAGAGCTGGGAGTTTGTTGCAAATGCTACGGATGTTAAGATGAGCTATTGTAAGAGATTTAGGAGGTTTAGAATCAAGTGAAGGAATATTTATTGTTTGTTGGGAGTTAGGGGATGTTGTTGAGGTGTATGGGCCTGGGTTGGGGTGGATGTCCCCATCAGGTAATTGTAGACTATGAATAAGGTGAGTTAATTGAGAAGGTTTGAGAAAGAAGAAGTATTTTGTGTGCTTTTGAATAAGGTATTTGATATGTGAGAGACGATGATATTTAGATTCAATATATGTGTTATAATATGTTAGATTAAGATGTGTTGAGAGTTTAGATGGGGGGGTGGTCAATGTATGTCTATGTGGAATGTAAACATTAGCATTTATTGGTTGCTCATAGTAGGTTATTAGGTGGGTGAAAGAAAGAAAAGTTAGGAGAGATAGTAGAAGAAGAGGAAGGTGAGTGTTGTACATATTGAGAAGGGTAAGAGACTATTTAAAATAGGTAGGATTACAGGTAGAGAGAGTGTGTGTAGGAGGGGATGACTATAGGGGTGGGAGGGGAGGAGTATGTTGTGATTGGCTGCAGAATGTGGTGGGTGTGGTTATGTGGGAATAAATGTAGACGTGCTAGGGGCGGGTGGGATTTGGGGGCAGGGAGGGGAGCGGAGTGAGCCCGCAGGGCGAACGGAGCGGGTAGACACAAAAGAGTGGAGGAGTTCAGCAGGAAACAATCAGAGATATGGAAAAGCAAACAGGTAAGCCAGAAGTATAGAGTAAATGTACTATTGAGCAATCTAATGTGTAGAGATAGAAGTGTAGAGGAGCCAGAGTAGGAGGAATGAAGGCAGAGTGCGAGAGGTTAGGTTTTGAAGCAGTCTATGAAGACGCTACAGGTAGAGGACAGGTGAGAAAGGTTAGTGAAGGCAGGAGATAAGCATAAGGGTGAGAGAAAGGGAAACCACCGGAGAACATGCTCTAGGGATCTAAACCTCACCACAACAATAAATAGGACATGCTGGAGGGATAGATTCCTGTAACAGAGACTTCCCTTGCTTTGGAACAAGATTCCAATCTACTTTAGGCAGAGCTCCTTTCTAGCACTCTTCAAGAGAAACCTTGACGAGTGGATGGGAAACAAAAAGTTTACCCCGGAGATCACTTCAATGGCTCAGCTGGACAGAGGCACAGGGAACTAATCTAAAGGGGCGGCAAAAAACCAACACATTCTGGCTAGGCTTATAAATGCCTTTGAGCAGATAGCCTAGTACCTACCTATGAACCTATATGTATAGGAACCTTAACTGTGTAGCAGTGAAATACACCTTCAGATCCGGTAATCCGAAACCACCAACCAACTTGCTTTCTGTCAGCTTTTTACACTAATCACCAAATATTTCTTCATTTAAATAATGTTTCAGAAAGTACATGGACTTGCTCAAGTATGAAGGAACTAAATGATACATCAAACATTCACTGAGATCATGAGCAGAAATGCAAGATAAGGAAACTTTACTTTTTAAACTACATATAAATCTGCTCTGTACTTCTGAATAACATGTTGATCCTAGAGCTAGATTTATGTTTTCTGAAATAGTAAATGTCAGAGCCAGATCATGGTCAAATGGGGCCCTAGACAAGGTAATGGATTGCCCCCCCCCCATGCAGCTATAGCAGTATCCCATTACTTGTCTGCATCTCCCCAGTTACCATAAAACAGTGTCCAAACATATCAGTGTGCATTCTATTCTCTTCTTTCTTTTATGATGATTACAGAGCTATGGATTTTAATTTAAAACTTAATTAAAAAAATCTAAAGCAAAAATACCAACAACCCTTTGATAAGAAAAATAAACACATTGAAGACAGACAGCATGAGCAACAGTAAATATGTCTTCTCTTGAAATTCATATTTATTGAAAATGCATTTGACAACCTATTAAACTACATGAAACATGCTGAGATTTGTACTCAAACATCACACATCAGTGACGGGTTCCAGCCAATTGACAGTAGATTGGGCCAATACCTTGAATCAGCCTTACACACACACACACACACACACACACACACACACACACACACATATACATACACATACACATACACACACACACACACACACACACACACACACACATATACACATATACATACACACACACACACACACACACACACACACACACACACACACACACACACACACACACACACACACACACATATACATACACACACACACACACACACATATACATACACACACACACACACACACACATATACATACATACACACACACACACACACACACACACACACACACACACACACACACACAGTTACAACCCTTTACTGTTTACATTAGTAAATTTTGTTTTTACTTTCAGCATAGTCTCTAGACTAATCACAACTCTCTCTAAAACTGCCAAACAGCCCTGTTTATGTGCCTACAGTGAAAAATATACTATTCCAGAACTACTTCAATTAAGCTTTTGTTAGATACTGATATTGTAAGCTCAGTACTCACCTTTATACTGATAATTTTTTCAGGTCTTCTCCCTGTAAGGGAGGGACACAAGTTCCTGGCTAATCCTGTTCTAGCTGCTCTCTACTCCATTCCCTGTCTGTTACTCCCAGCCCCACCCACTAATTATCTTCATTAGTCAGTCCCCTTCTCAGGCACCATCTTTAAACAATATTTCAACTACCTAACTCATATTTATTTTCCATCCTACAACTGCTTTAGGTTCTCTGCCCCTCTGTTCGCTGTGCATGCACAGCTAGTAAGTAGAGCAGTGCTACATTTCTGTTAGAGTTGATACGCATTACTGTCTTATTACTGTTTAACTTCTGATTTATTTGGTTATTTCTGTTAACTGCTGAGTCATTTGTTGGTGCTGAGTTGTAACTGATGTTCAGAACTCCTATATGCTTTGAGAGCTAGCTATTGTATTAAATGACAAACTGCTTGTATGTCTGTCTTATTTCATGATAGTAGAGTTTAATCTACATGTCCTCCCCTCTGCCGAGTGGCATTCGAAAGACATGCGTGAATGGGCGTGCCTTCATTGAAGGTTGGGCGTCGGGCTGGCACCTTGGCACTGTAAAAATCTACTGCCAATCATTAGCGGACTGGAGTTCCGCTGTGGCGACCCCTAACCGGGAAAAGCCTAAAGAAGAAGAAGAAGAGCTTAATTATATGTCTGCCAGGCATCCTTTTAACTGCTTGCAAATCTTATTTGTGTTCTGACTGCATCTGTAAGCATTCCTGTTGTATGATACTGCTCTTAGAAGGCTCAGAGGCTGTACTTTTTAATTGCTTTTATAGAAGACTAAGTGAGTGTAGCTCATGTTATTGTATAACTTAGCTGTAACATTATTGCCTTAGAACAGCCATACTTGCTTTGTGCAATATATCCTTTCTGTATTCACTGCTGGATTGTACAGCTGTTATCAGCGAGAGGCTGCATATTAATGCTGATAATGTATGCAATATAATCAATTTTAATTTTTATCTGTATATCTTGCATGCTTTGCACTTCACATTCTGTAACCTTTGCACTAATTCTGCCTTATTTAATTTTATTTTTCAGTTGTATGGGTTTCTTTTCTGCGTGACCCCCCTCCCCCCACTTGGGATTAACTACAATACACATTTTCCACTTCATTCACTGAAGCTGACTATCGTAACTAAATAAAACTCCAGGAAGCAAGAACCTGACACCCTATAGCCTTTCTGTTGTAATAGGTGAATTATAACTTAGTTTTTGTTCGGTTTTAAGGCTTAAACATCAGTGATGGGTTCCAGCCAATTTACACTAGATTGGGCCAATACCTTGAATCAGCCTTACACACACACACACACACACACACACACACACACACACACACACACACACACACATACAGTCCCAAGCCTTTACTGTTTACATTAGTAAATTTTGCTTTTACTTTCAGCATAGTCAACTGGCGTACCACAGGGATCCATCCTTGGGCCAATGGTTTTTAACATCTTCATCAATAACTTTCATACTGCTATTCCTGATGCTAAAATCATTCAATACATAGACAATTCAACCTTAGTCTGCTCTGCTTCAAACCTCTCTGAATTGCTGACTAAAACCCAAACTGCCTTCTCAACAACTAAAAATTGGATGCACCAAAACCACCTCTCTCTCAATGCAAATAAATCAAAGATTCTACTATTCCCTCCCACAAAGACCATCGTGTATGATACAAACAACTTCAAAGTCTATCGTCAAACCAACTCACCTATAGAAGTGGCCCCCTCTGCCAAACTACTTGGCATTACTTGTTGATGAACACCTCAAGTTTGATATTCATATTCAACAAAATATTAAGAAAACCCACCAAAAGCTAGGTATGCTGTATAGGAATAATCGCTTTCTCTCCAACTCTACCAGGCAAACTCTGGCCTTGACTTATCTTCTTCCTTCCTTATTATATGGAGCCCCTCTCCTAACCAACCTGTCCTCCTCTATCACCTCTAAACTAGAAAACTGCTACAACAAAATCTCTAAATTTGCTTCTAAATCTAAAAATACCACCCATCACTGCCTAACCCTACAATCCCTGAATAGGCTTGAACTCCCAAACTACCTAGACTATCTCCAACTCACTACTGCACATAGACTGATATTTCACCCAACAAAATGTCTGCTCTAACTAACATCCTTCCCCCTTATACACCCAAAAGAGCTCTCAGATCTGAAAATCAGAACTTAATTAATATCCATAAACCTAAACGTCCTGCTGGCCAACTTCTCCTGTCTTTCTCACTAGGCGAAAAATGGAATTCCCTTCCCTCCACGCTAAGAACCATACCAAACTCAGAAAACTTCAAAACCCAACTATGCAAACACCTGTCCACTAAATGGAAATGTACCTGCCTTCACCCAACCTAATCCAAGGGGGTTCACTCTCTGGTTCCCAAGCTCTACAGCTCTCATAGTTATCTTCCTATGAGCCTATCTAAGCTCTCAACAATTTCTATAGCTTCTCTCTAAGCTCTCAACAACTCCTATAGCTACCCTCCCATAGCCCAACCTTGTAAATATTGTAAATAGCATTCTGCTGTTGATGTGTGTATGTAAAGCTTTTTTACATTTTTTTAAAAAGGTTTGTATGTAAACTGTTTCCACACCTAACACATATCTGTTTTCCTCAAAAGAAACTGTATATTCCCTACCTTCAAGCTTAATGAATTTGTTAACTATGCATGATACTGAATGCGTTTAAGTGTAACTATTCTACATAATGTTATCTTTAATATTAACTATCAGTTGTATCTAAATTGTATAATGCATCTTGGAGCTTTTCTCCCTGGGCCTCCACTGAAAATGGGTCAATTTGGCCCAGTGGACTTCCCTGGTAATCAAACTGCAAATAAATAAATAAATAAATAAATAAAACGGTCTCTAGACTAATCACAACTCTCTCTAAAACTGCCAAACAGCCCTGTTTATGTGCCTGCAGTGAAAATTAAAGTATTACAGAGCTACTTCAATTAAGCTTTTGTTAGATTTTTTTAAGCTCAGTACTCACCTTTAAACTGATAATTTTTTCAGGACTTCTCCCTGTGGGCCTGAACCCACTCCCTAGCTAAAGTAAACTGGAAACCCCTCAAATCCCTACCACTTAATGAGGCTGTTGAATTCTTTAACTCAACATTTCTAGACATCCTAAATAGGCAAGCACCCACCCGCCAAAAATGAATAAAACATAACCATGCATGCTGGCTCTCAAAATCCACAAAAGAAGTAATATCCACAAGGGATAAAATCTGGAAATCATGCCAGAAAAATAAAGACCCCCTCAACTCTACTACATTACAAGTAACTCTGCAACCAGGCAAAACATCTAATAACCACTGATGAAAAAGACCACTACTTCCACTACAAAGCCAACATAAAAATAATCCCCAAACATTCTGGTCCTCCATCAACCAGCTATTACACCCAGGCTCTCAAAGCAATCCATCCCCTGACCCACGAACCCCCCCCCCCATTGAACTTGCTACCCTCCAATTCCTACTTCATTGATAACATAGCTAACCTAACTACCACCTTTCCTGCAGTTAACAGCAGCACCACCAAGACAGCTGATGACCAAATCATCCCAGAAAACATGTCTACCCTTAACCCTAACCTAAAATTCTCCCCCATACCCACCAGCACAATAAAAAAAAAACTTTTACTTAAGCTAAAATCCTGTACTCTGGCCCCTGACAATCTCTCCCCACACTTCCTGTAGCTAGCAGCAAACTGTATAGCTTATCCCATCAGCATACTAATTAACAGATCAATTAAAGAATCCCTTGTCCCAGACATCTGGAAAAAACATTCATTCTCCCCTTACACAAAGGTGGCACCAACACAGACACCACAACCTTTCGACCCATAGCAATTCTCTCACCCCTTTCTAAAATACTGGAAAAATGCATCCATGCCCAACTCCTCAACCCCCTGCATGAAAATCAAATTTTATCACCCACTCAAGCATGGTTTCAGACCAGGACACAGCACCACTACCACCCTCCTATCCTTCCTTGATACAGGTAACCCCACACAGGATTCTAGTAAAATAATTGCTTCACTTTTCCTTGACCTCTCCAAAGCTTTTGATACCATTTTCCACACTATCCTCCTCTCTAAACTATCCTCCTTCCACATTTCTACCCCTACCCTACAATGGTTCAACAGCTATCTCTCCAATAGGCAACAATTCACCAAATGGCAACAGTCTTACTCTCCTTTCGTCAATACTTCCACAGGGGTACCCCAAAGCTCCATACTTGGTCCTCTCTTATTTAGCATCTTTATTAACAACTTTGACACCACTCTCCCACAATGCTCAGTAATCCAGTATGCTGATGACTCTACAATAATATGCACTGCAAATTCCATCTCTGAACTCCAGCAAATTACCCAGAATGTCCTCACCTCTACTGAATCTTGGATGCTTAACAATCATCTTGCCCTAAATCCAAAAAAACCTCTAAACTAGTAATTTTTACTCCTAGGAAAACCACTCCATTTGATAAAAAAAGTCTTCACTGTACAAGCCCAAGACAATACCACTATAGAAGTTGTCCTACACACTAAATTACTAGACATTATTATAGATGAAAACCTTAACTTTGACCTACACATAAACAATAACATAAAAAACACACCAAAAGCTTGGTATGCTCTACAGGCACCAACACTTTCTTAGCCTCTCTACTAGACAAACCCTTGCAACTACATTTTTATTACCCTCTCTCCTTTTTGGTGTCCCTCTCCTCAGTAATATCCAAAATTCTACAAAATCCAAACTTGCTATGTGTTAAAACAGAATAGCAAAATTTGCCACCAAGGCCAAATTCTCATCCCCACCACTGTAAGTCACTTAAACAATTAGGGTGGCTGGAACTCCCCCACCATCTCTCATTCACCCAACTAACTACTGTGCACAAAAATAATCTACAAACCCCCAGACTGTCCTGCTCTCTCAATACTACTTGTGAAATACCATCCCAGCAGGCATCTAAGATCTGAAAATCATCTACTTCTAAAAGTAGATAAGCCCACCTTACCTGCTGGTCAGTTCCTCTATTCCTTCACCATCGCCAAACTATGGAACTCACTTCCGCCTTCTATAAAAAACACAGGCAGCACCACCACCTTCAAACAAATACTGAAAAATCATCTCAACTCTTCCTGGCTATGTTCCTGCTCTATAACCTAGCCTCTTCACTTTCCTTATATGATTACTAAACTCTTATGTCTTTTTCTACTACTGACTGATGATACTTTCTCCATATTTATTTTTATCTTCACTTGTTGATACTGATTAATATGTCTCTGTTTATACCACTATGATTGAATTAATTGAATTCTGCTTTAATGTATATTTTTTGTATATATTACTGTAATCAAACAAACTTGATTCCTGCTTTTATGTATATATTCTATATATGTTACTATATTTACTATCTGTAACACTGTTTCTACTTCTGTACTAATTAATGTTTATATTTTTTCTGTATCTCGTTGGAGCTTTTCCCCCCGGGCCTCCACTGAAAATGGGCTCTTTTAGGCCCAGTGGACTTTCCCGGTAAACAAATGCAATAAAATAAATAAATAAATAAATAAAATACAGTGAAGCACAGATTAGCAGCTATGTGAAGGGTGTAAAAATTCAAAGAGCAAACATGCAACATTTACTAACAGCTTCATACAGCCCACTGGACTCAATTGCCCTTTTTCGGAGAGGCCCAGGAGTACTGCTTGGTGAAGTGACTTGGTCAGAGTCAAACCATGGACAAATGAAGGCTGAGTTATTCAGCCCATTAATATCTCATGTAAAAAAATCATCACTTTTAGAAACATGATCTAGAAAATCATTACTTATTATGTAAGTTTGCATAACCATACAACAGTTTGTTTTTGTAGACTGAATAAAATATTTAACACTGTACTTTCAGCTACAAAAACTATTTACAACACAACTCAAATCCCCTACAGAAATAGCTTTTTACATGAAATACACCAAACAAATGTGTTGTTAATTTGTGTTTGGTTTATCCAGCTTTGCAGACAGTCTCTTGCCTGCAAGGTTATCTATTTTTAGCTAGAAATGTTTTGTATCCCATATCGTTCCCCAGATATTCCCTGTTCTTAACTGGAAATATACTTTAATAATGCAGCTTTCTTGAAATACAAATACTGTTAGAAGCTGAACATAACATTTGGAAAACTCACTTTAAATATATAGGTCCCATTTATTTGTTTAAACATGCACATGATTGAACATTTAGAATATCAAACAAATGCCAGCATTTGTATGTGGAAGATTGTGGCACAGCAGAGGTAGGGATTTGCCTTTTGTACAATTTCGGAATTGGTATGCATGGGTGTTGGGGTGCAGGAGAGTTTGTCTCCCTTCATAAAATATGCCTTTTTAGATATTATACAGTTCAATCACTTAGGATCAATGTTTTGACTTATTGAAGATATATATGTGTATATATGGATCTACCTGACTACATCGAAACATCAAAAGAGCGAAAACGACTTCACCGACACCACATAATCGACAGTTCACAAACACGACACCTCATACACTCGACACATCATAACAACAAACAAAACAAATCCCCTATCCAAAACCCACACACACAACACAAGCACACCAAAATCCTTACAAACCAACACTAACCCATACATACACAACTATCTACAACCCTAACCCAAACCCTTACCCTAAGGTCCGTCACTATCGCACACTCACCTAACCCGCGCCCTAACCCTAACTCACTTAACCCACCCCTAACCCAAAAACCATCACTACTGCACCCTTACCTAACCCGCGCCCTAACCCTAACCCTAACTTACTTATCCCACCCCTATCCCTACACACCGTCAACATCGCACACTTACCTTACTCGCACCCTAACGTCCGTCACTACCGCATACTTACACATCCTTTCCCCATCTCAGTGTTCTCAGCGTCGGTGTCTTCCTCCGTCGGTCTTCTGCCTTGTCGATCTTCTGGCGTCAGTGAAGTCGTTTTCGCTCTTCTGAAGTTTCGACGTAGTCAGGTAGATCCGTATATATATATGTGATCAAACTGCACATCATCAGAAAATATTCATGTTTTATGAAGGAGGACAAGCTCACTACATCCCCACATCCCCTGCTAAATATATATATATGTGTGTGTGTGTGTGTGTGTGTGTGTGTGTGTGTGTGTGTGTGTGTGTGTGTGTGTGTGTGTGTATCAACTCCATGATCACACAACAATAAATAGAAAACATGTAATAGCAGAACCCACATTAAGTAAAAATATGGCCTTTCAATCAATTACTAATATAAGCCACAATGCTATTCCTGCAGAAAGTTATATATTTGCTCATGTATGTCTGTGTACAACCTTCTCTCAAATCAGCTGCAACCTACAAGCATCCAAGGGACCCAAAACATACTACTCAGCTCCATATTCAAGTTTTTAAGCAAGCTCTACAATACATGTTTTGAGTAACTTTATTTAAAGTCAGTGTACACCAATAGACAGATGGGAGGAAAGAAAAAAAAATAAAAAAAAAAATCTTTCTTTGACATTATGTACACACAAATGAGAATTGAAAAATAGAGGAGTATTCAATATAATCTTTTATAGTGGCATCTTTGTGAGTCCATGCAAACAACCTATAAAAACAGTCAAAAAGACTGTATTTGGATTTTCCACACCTTATAAGAAGAATTTAACATGGAAGCAATCAGTACTCCTACCCAACACCAGGTTGTAACTGTCATATTACTCTTGGGAGGAGAAATTACTAAAATCCAAAAAAGAATGTCCATAGAGGGTTGCAAAGAAATCCTAAAAGCCCATTGAATGGAATCAATTACTTTATCCCCATAGGTCTAAGAATTCCAGAGTCCCAGATCATGTATGAGTAGTCTGCAGCTGCATACCTACACTTTCAACACTGACCATCTCCCTTCCTAAATGTTCCCTGGACAAAAAAGTGGGGGATATTGCCACTGATATAAACACTTAAAGTAAATAATTATCACCATAATAGGAAGCTAACTCCATGTAAGCATATCATAGGATCATAGCAGGTTGCTAGGCTACTGGCCCTGAAGCCCTTATAAGCCTAGCCAAGAGTTTAGTCCGTGTTTAGACAAGTCAGCACCCAAAGCCCCTGTCCAGCAGGGAGAGAGGTGAAATCACACAAGAGTATTTTCTGTTTCCCATCCAGTTATCCAGGTTGCGCTTAAAAAGGGATAATGAGGTACTCTGCTTGACATGGAGAGGGAGGTCTATTCCACAGATGGGGGAGTCTCTGGGACACAAATCTGTCCTGCTAACAAGTCCTATTGATATCATAGACCAGTTTGAGGTCACACATATGGGTTGCTCGAGTGGAGCTTGACTTTTGGATATGCAGCAGTCCCATCAAGGCGGAGTCTGAGATTGCTTTGTATGTCAGACAGAGGTCACCTCTGAGGAGTCTGTATGAAACTGAGTAGAGGGACAGGGCTTTTAGCCTATCTGTGATGGGTAGATGTTTGATGCCATGGATTCTCCTGGTGAGGAACCTCTGTGGTCTCTCCAGCTGCTGCATGTGCTTTGTGAACTCAGTAATTGGCCTTATAAGGGAAGAATACAGGGATGTTATGACCTCTTTCTCCCTGGATGAGATACCTTTTCTTATGCGCTGGGCCATGTAGAAAGGTTTCTGTACAAAGGAAGCAACATGGTGGCCAAAAGTCAGGCTGCTATCAACCTGGGTGCCCAAATCCCTCACTACTGATTGTGTACTTAGGATGTTGTTATTAATGTGATAATAAGTGGGGATGTCATTCTCCCCAAAGGGGATGATGATGCATTTTTTGGCATTCAGCTTGAGGTCATGTTTCTGGCACCAGTCATTTGTTTGGGTAAGACCCTCTTGGAGGACGTCCACATCACTTGGGGAATTGATGACTGTACCTAGCTTGCAGTCACCTGCTAACTTGGTCAGCCATAGCCCACTGGTTTTGGCCTGCACCTCAGAGAAGTATATCCTGAATAACAGAGGCCCCAAGACTGATCCCTGGGGTATGCCGATCATTACGGGTCTACTGCTTGAGGTGGCTTCCCCTATTTTGATTAGGTGGGTTCTATCAGTGAGCCAGTTTGCTACCCATCTGGTAACATATGAATTGATGCCTAGTTGAGAGAGTTTATCTATTATGCCCAAGTGGGGAATAGTGTTGAAGACTTTGGCCAGGTCAAGGTAGGCGGTGTGCACCATCTTCCCCTCATCCATGGCTTTGGTGACTGTCTCAAAAAAGTTGACCAGATTTAACAGACATGACATCCCCTTGGCAAAGCCAAACTGTATGGGGTCAAGTGTTTGGAGGTTGCCAATGTCCCTGTTAATGAAATCCATGATAATCCGTTCCATGGCCTTGCAGATCAGGTTAGTTAAGCTGATGTGTCTATAATTTCCCAGATCAGTGGACGCTCCACCTTTGTGTAATGCTCCACCTTTGTGTAAAAGGATGACAGTGGCTGTCCTCCACTCAGCTGGGACAGCCACTGTGATGAGACATTAGCCTAGTCCTTTTCAGAAATATCACAATGCAGTAGTTCCTGCCATTTGTGATATATGGAAACAAGAAAGGATTCTAACACTACATTAAAATATTGATATAAAAAGCTTGATCTTACCTTAAGCCTGGTCTTGTGTTCCCTTCCTCCTTTTGTATACATACTTTCTTGATCATAAAATCCATTGCTGATTTAAAAATATGCATTTTTTGCCAAGGGCGGCACAGGGGTGTAGTAGTTAGCATTGTTGCCTCACAGCAAGATGTTCTCTGGTTTGATTCTTGGCTGGGGTACCTTCTGTGCAGAGTCTGCATGTCCTCCCTGCATTTGCGTGGGTTTCCTTTGGGTGCTCTGGTTTCCTCCCACATTCCAAAGACATGCAGTAGGTGGATTGGACACACTAAATTGGTTATAGGTGTGTGTGTGTGTGTGTGTGTGTGTGTGTGTGTGTGTGTGTGTGTGTGTGTGTGTGTGTGTGTGTGTGTGTGTGTGTGTGTATGTGTGTGTGTGGTGCACCCTCCAAGAAGGGATGGGCCTTGGGCTAGCAGCCTGAACCCATAAAACCTGTAACTGCTACAGAAACAATGAGCACTGAAAGGTGCTCATTGCACAATATACCAGAGAGAGAGAGAGAGAAAGAGAGAGAGAGAGATGGATCTGCCAGCCCTCCCAAAAATCTATTTCCAGTTAGATGGACCTGTGTATAACATGTAAAAAATGACTGTATCACCAACCATATGTCTGTAATACAACAAGTCATTATGAATCCAACCTTTCCATACTATAGGGGTTTTATTAATCTACATCTTCCTATTAGCCAATAATCTCTAAATGGGGAGCAAACACATACCCCTGTCTTGCATAAATTCCTTGCATTCCAATAGCCTCTCAAACCATCTTTCTAATCCCTCTAGATCCCATACCTTGCTTGAAATATTATCAAAACTGTCAGATAGATGCAACAATATTGTTAGACTGCTCGAGCCCATAGAATGCTTATATCCTTTTGGGCATGCACATATTGACCGCTAACTAACACTTTAGCATGAACATATAAATAAACATGTACATGTAAATGTTAAACCTAAGCCCCCTTCTTGCACCAAAGAAAGAGTTTACTGCCACTAATTATAGGCCTATCTTTCTGCTAAACAAACTTCACTGTAGTTCTTTGGTAAGCCTCACTATCCTGGGATAGAGGAACATGTATGAGTTTGGACTACTCACAGAGCTTCTCTTGTAAAAAAACAGGTCAAAGGGAGGGTATTAATATTTGTAATCTGGTAGGAGTTTAAAATCCATACAAATACCCAATATAGTCAGCTGACATAAACTCTGCAATAAGTATTAACATGTTTTTCACAACATTCAACCCAGACTAGCTGAGACATACGTAGCATTGAGTTTAAAAAATAGGTATTATATTTTGAGCATAATAACATGCATTTCAAATCCATTGGTTTAAGATTAAACATCCTAATAAAAATCCATAATCTAAATACTCCAGGTTTATGCATCATCTAGCTTGCATTGTCAATCTATTAGCTACTTTTTGTCTTTGAACCATACAACCGTTAAAATTAGGAAATTCCTCTTGATTCACAGATCTCCTGAAGGCTTGCAGTTTACTTAAAACAGTCCCCTTCAAATTCTCTGTAGACACACAGCTAACAGTTTTCATTTATATAATCAAGGCTTTCATTAACCTTCTTCAATATAAATTGATTCATATTTGCATGTGGTTACCAAGACTTCCTGAGAATCAGTAAATGCCTTATATCCTTGAACAAAATAAACTTTGAAAATAGTTTGATACGGCATTTGGAATTGTAACTTCTTTAGTCTACATTCTTTCAGAGAAGCCTATAATTGCATCATTGTTTGGTAAGTATGAATGAATACAATAAAGATTTTGAGAAAAACAATCTGGCCCCTACTTATATACATTGAGTGACCACCAAAATGATGTTAGAATATCTTCCTTCAGTTTAAATATTTCATAGTATACCAGAATGTATCTCAGCTGTTGTGCAGTTACTATTGGACCAGAGAAGAAACTATACAAGACCTTTTCATTTTTAGTTTGGCTTGCATGCAGTCCAGCCCAGACTATAGTTTCTCTTATATGTAAGCAATAAAGCCCCAGTCCATTTCTTCTTTTTCAGGTATTTCAATAGTATGAATATTTTTCCACTGAACTCTGTCCTCATGATAATATTGCTTCTTTTTTACTGTCTCCATTATAGCCAACAGATAAGCATATTGTTCATTTAATTCCTTATTCTCATTTTCAGCTCCTCAGTTGTGCCAGCATGGGAAGTTAAACTTACACCATTTCTACATCTCTCTGTTTAGCTTCAGTAATACAGGTGTCACGTTTAGCACTTACTTTTTAAACTACCAATCCAGTGTTCCTTTTCTGCTCTCCTCCCTTTCTGACTCCTTGTGCAGGCCTTATATCTGTCCATCATATGTAGTAAAGCCATATCCAATGACTTTGGCAAACTCAGTGATATACCCATCTTCTTCTTCTTTGCTTCCCCCCAGTTTACATCCCTTATCAATACAATTGTTGCAACAACTCACACAAAGTTATAACTTTCACTTCTGCTAAACAAAAGAACACACACACACACACACACACACACACACACACACACACACACACACACACACACACACACACAAAGAAATTGTAACAGGCATGACTGGGGAACACATCCAGTTAATGCAGCACCATTAGTGGAATTTCCAGAAGTAAAATACTTCTAAGTACCTGTGTTATATCACTTTCTTGTACTCTTTTTTTTGGGGGGCGGGACATGTTTCCACTAGATATATAACAGCTGAATTGTATTGCTTAATGTATCTAAAAATCAGGTATAAGTTTTAAACAAAAATCGCCTTATTAATCTCTTTCTAAACAAGCAGTCATGTTATCTTCCTGCATCCAGCCCCTTTCTCAAATTATTAAAAAATATGTAGTTTCATGTCATAAACTGAGACCAGTAAAAATTCTGTTAACTGCCATCATGATACATGGCAAACTTATTTGTACATTATCTTGCTACACTATAATATACAACACCTTTGGCATATTAATTACATCTAGTCTCTTTTACTATATGGTTTGTACACTTCAGGAAAAAAAAATTAGTAAACATATCCAACTTCTAAGTTAACAATTAACATTTAACTGTATACCACGAAACATCTATCAACACCATCCCTTCTCATATCACAGAGCCTCCCTTTCCCAGGTCATAGGCAATCATTGTCTGACCAGTTGTCCCTTTGACTGATCACAGCCCACATAAAGAATAGTATATAACATACACATAACTCTCAACTGTTCAGATTTTCGCAAAATATCCAGACTTTTGCCTCATATTTTTGGTCTCTTCCTCATGAAATTTGTGGTTTTCTGGATTTTTGTAGCAAATCAGTGAGGAATGAATTTAGTAAACTTCATATCCCTCAGAAAATGCATGGTAACACAAAATCTTTTATTCTAGTAGCTTTCTAAGTTTATAAGAACAATATTTAAAATGTGTCCCTATTTTTGGGGCTTTGTCTGCCCATTATTTTCGGCTTTGTTCAGATTTTTTTGTGTTAAGAGCGTGAAAGGTATGAACACAGATAATGATAAAAGAAAAAATACAATGCAGTATAAGATGCAACTGGGGAAGGAGAACACACCCCTACCCTCTTTCAAGCACTACATTGGTACTGTAGTATAATTCTCAATCAACAACCCTGAATTATTTTAACCCACATCTCTATAGACCACAACTCTTACTGTACACCTTCTCTATCATTTTGCACAATCCAGACATATATGATCAACTTGCACTATTCATCCAATAAAGAAGCAACCTCAGTCTCTGCTCAGGTAAGTGCCTTTCCTTTAAAAGTCAGGAATTTGCCAGTTGCGGAAATTAAGCTATTCCCCAACATGGATCAATGCATGTTGTCCAGCAAGTTGAACATCTTATTATTTATACAAATTAATAAAAGGACAATACTCTCTCAATGACCTTTCTGATCTATATTAAGTAATCTCCAACAAGGACTCATACATTGGACTCAGATGTTGGGTGAAGGTCTGTCTTGCTCCAAAGAGAAAACTAATCCTCCCAATGAGGACAGCTGTTCCCCATCGTGATGGGCCACATGCAGTCTCCAGTCAAAGATGAATATCAAAGATCAGCCCATTTTCAGTTAATTAAAATGGAAATAGTGACCAAACATACATCCCTATAATCCTCATCTAAAGACTCCTTTATTTGATACAATAACACTCACAATATACTCCCCACAATTGACTAACATTTATCTACAATTAATATTTTCTGACTGGACTGAAGAATACACTAACAATCACTTTAGATATAAATGAAGGATACCAGTAAAATGATCCCATCACCAAAGCATAGGATAGGCACCTCTCCCTACCATATGAACTCAAGATTTAATGAACAATAATTAATGAAAAAACAAACACTGTATGTGCTATTTGAAATACCATGGAATACTGTGCATATAACTTTGCAAATAGTCCAACTTACACTTTCCCATCAGTCCTGACTGAGATATATGTTTCTTTTGGATATTATCAATTTCTTGAAGCTTCCAATTATCTTCACAGCTCTCAAGTGGAGAAATGTACTGCAAAATCCTCTCCAATGCCACAAAAGCATACTCAACCAAACTACATTAATTAGGGAAAACCTACTTAAAGTCACTAGACATGCCAAATGAAACTTCAGATGATTTTTCTTACATTCTTATATAATCTCGTGGCAAGGTATCTACAAATCATTTGTTTGCAGTGAATAGTCATAATCAAAATATACTCTTCCTAACTCAACAAAACTCATTTTCCAGGACTCCAAAGCTAATATTTAGCATAACACAACTGAAAAGCAAACTTGAATAGGCTGTGGACAACCAACCAAAAGTAATCCCAAATGTGGAGCATAGACTTTGTATGCAGATTCCAACCTCAGATTACTAGAAGGGAAACCACACAAGTCACTCAACTTACTAGCCCTATGCTCTAAGCAATCCACACTATCTTCTTTTTCCAGCACTCCAATTAATATACATATTTTGCTGCCTAGCTTTATCTTCCAAATCAAACAAATGTGCAACAAAAGCTGCCGAGTATTATACCTGATTTGGTCAGTTCTACTGACCTTGCATTTATTCTGGAAACCTAGTTGGATGGGAACACAGGCCCACACATGAGATTTTGTATCCCTCCAGGTTTTAACTTTATTCACATCTCCAAGACAGGGTGATAGGGTAGACACAATTGTGTTAGTAGGGGGAGGGAGAGGGGCCATACACTTCTTCTCTAGTTTGAAGCTGTTAAGACTACAGGCTACTGAGGCCAGCTCATTTGAATTTGTGTTAGCTGTAGGAATAAATGTGCAGATTCCTCTTAGTATAACAGTCATCAGATTATCCGATGAGGGATTCTTGCAAGAGTTTGCAGATGTCTTTATCAGCCTTGTTCATGAGTCCCCAAGATGATGATGAATTCCTGGTGACTTTGATCCTTGGGAGGTTTAAGAAATGTGTGATCTTGCCATGAAGCTTTTGAATTTAATGGAGTCCTTCAGCTATACTCATATAGTTTCAACCACTATTCATAAGCTTGGCCATTCATTAGACTTGATCTTATAGCTTGGGTGAGAATCTAGGGACCTGGTGGTAGAACTGGTCTCCTGGTCTGACTACTAGCTAGTGCACTTCAGCCTTGGTATTCCCTTCACTTGACCCACCTATACATCATGGGGAAGTGCAGATGCCTCAGGACTGTAACCTCTGACACTCTCTGTCCTGTTCTTGACCACTTATTTGAGGGCATCAGTGTTGATGACCCAGAGGGGCTGCCCATGACTTACACTCAAGTTATAGCGAGTGCACTAAACTCAGTCACCTCAGTGAGTGTCCGTCTCTCTGGCTTATATCTCGCCCTGAACTGTGGTTTGACCACAAATTACGGTCTTTATGCAATCAGTGCAAATGTTAGAGAAGATAAAGATGGGTGTGCCTACTCAAGGACCAGCTTATTCTGGTTGAACATTATGCTCACTAACAAGCTAAGATATTGACAAAAAGAACTATTTTCATCTTGGCAGGCTCTTTCTGACAGGTTGTTTAGTCAGACTTGCCTGTCATCTCACATGATGTTTTCTGTTGCTGAATGCAATGAGCATGTTCATTTTTTGGTGATAAGGTTGATAAAATCAGAAGCTCCAGCTCCATAGGGTGTCAAGATGAGCATGATCAGATGTTTAAGTTGGTTAACTCAGATTGTTGTTGGGCCGAGCCTGAATATGTCAGTTTTGACAGTGTCATGAACTGTGACTCATGAGTCTGATTAAGACCCTCAGCTCATTAATTCTCTATATTGTTCACTCTTCTTTTGAGGATGGGGAAATTCCCAGGCATCTTCAAGAAGGTGCCGGTGATCCCATTTGTCAAAAAACCTTCTTTGGATATGAATATTTTGGAGAATTGTCAAACTGTCTCGAATCTTCCTTTTATCAACAAGATTTTTGAGAAGGTGATTTATGCACACTTCTATTCCCATTTAATGTCTCATGATTTGTTGGAGTCATGTCAGTCCGACTATTGACCTAAATACAACATGGGGACAGCACTCATAAAAATTGTGAATGATGTTCTTATGGAAAAAGACCAGAGGAAGTACTGAAGCCCTGATCTTTCTCAACCTCTATGCGGCTTTTGATATGATGGACCCTGAGAACCTGACTAAGTGCTTGAGGACACTATTCATGAGGCTGTCAAAATCAACATATTCAGACTCATTCTAACATCAGTCCAAGTTAGTCAACTCAAACATCTGATTGTGGAGATGGAGTATCTGATGTTGGTACTGCAGTAAGACATGCATGGTTTTGAAATGGTTCAGCATTTACCTCTCTGACAACACACAACATGTAGTGTCTGACCTAAACTTGTCAAGCACACATACTTTGGTTTGTGGTTTACAGCAAGTTAATTTATTATTCACTGTGTACATGCTGCTTTTCAGAGAGATCATTACCAGTAAGGACATTTCACATTGTTCTTTTGCTGATGACACTCTGCTTTCCCTTTCCACAAGTCAAGGGTCAGACTTTACCACTCTAGAAGACTGCTTGGAATCTGTTCTTGATTGGACAGACTTAAACTGACTGAAACTCAATCTAACAAAAACCAAGGTTTTACTAGTGCATGTTATCATCTGTCTGTCAGCTATTTTACTCTAATCATATTTGGTTATCAATGGTGATAATCAGCTGGAATTTGTGTATTGGACTCCTGATCTGGGTGTAATTCTTTTTTTTGGTTCCCTCTTGCACATTATTCTTACCTGCCCAGCCAGCTGGTCCATGACATCAGGCCTACTGGCTAATCCCATACCCTCCCAGACTTACTCTGGAGTTGCTAGAGCTGCTGTGGATCCTAAAGGGGTCTCATGGACTCATCAGTCTTTGCTTCCTTCCATTGGTTTCTTTTACATGCCCTATACACTTCCCTTTCCCACCCCCTCACACATCATGCCCATCCGAGGGCAACTCATCTCAATGGGCCACAGCTCCTCTTACAGAGCATCACATGCTCACTCTCACCATAGTCGGTACTCCTGACAAAGAGGAGATTGCTAACACAAACACCACACCACCCACATCACATAGCCAGGCACACACACATACCTATACAGAGATCCTCAATAAAAACTTACCTAAACAGCAAAGACCTCTAAAACACATTCACGAACATTCCACACACAACACTAAATACATCACAGACAGCAGACAACACACCAGTGTCTCACAAACACAGCCCATAAGGCATAACAATAAACTCATACAGCCCATAAGGCACAACAATAAACCAAACATACTAGTCACTGGCAGCTCAATTGTGAGACACACTGATGTCCCCCTCACAAGGCTCAACAAGGAGAAGATCACGGTCAGTCTGTCAGGTGCCAGAATCCACCACATCACACATGCACTTAAGTCTCTCCACAACAGGTACAAGTATAACTCTGGCATTGTTCATGTTGGTGTGAATGACTTGAGATGTACCTCCCTGGACTATATGAAGAGAGACATGATTGAGCTGTCAGAGTATTTGTCCCAGCCAGGTATGACCCTAGCCCTAAGCAGCATCCTACTTTCACCAACAATGGTACCTCAATACCAACAAAAAAAAAAAATTGACTTCAACAATTGGCTTAGTTTCTGATGTCATTTCAAGGGGATCCAGTATCTGTCTGTCTGGGATGACATGGTTGATGGGCCTTGATGTTTTGCCAGAGATGGCCTCCACTTGTCACCCCTAGGATTCAGGATTCTGGCCAAGGCTCTTGCCTCCCCCATTGTGCCTTTTTTAGACATTGTCCCAGAGACAAATCTAACATAAAAGATCTGTCAAAAAGTAAATTGAAGGTCATGCTGCTTAATGCTAGGAGCCTTAACCTGAAAATGCACTCACTGGAGGCTCTCCTTGCACTGGAAGATGCTGATATCTGTGCAGTCGTGGAAACTTGGTTCAAGGCTGCAACGAGCACCCCTCCTTTACCAGGCTATACCTCATTCCACACATTCTGACCCCAAAATGTGGTTGGCAAGACTAAGGGTGGTGGAGTTTCTATTTTCATTAAAGACAAGCACAACTCCAGACTAGTTTGCCAGCATGATGCACTAGGACTTCTCCGGGTGCAATTAACAATTGGCAAGGCACCCATCCAAGTTATAGCCAGCTATAGACCCCCTCCATGACTCAGGACACACTGTCCTCCTACCTTGACCTACTTGACTCTATCAAGGTACCCCCTAATACCCTGATCCTTGTAACTTCAACTACCCCACCATAAACTGGGTGAACTATTCCTTTTGTAATGCAGTCACCCAACAATTCATTGACTTCATCAATTCTAATGCACTAGACCAGCTTGTGTCATCCCCCACAAGGAAAGATAGCATTCTAGACTTGGTTCTCACCAACATGGGTGACCGCTGCACCATCCCCATAGTAAATCCTTCCCTGGTGAGATCAGACTATCAGTCTAACTCATTCAAAGTGTCTATCCTGTCCAACCCCCCCCCCCTTAAGCTGTAACCAGGCTAAAACCTTCTCAAAAATTGACTACAACCTTCTAAGGGAGGGTATCAGTAGCTTCACACCACCGCTCCCCTCAGAGAATGGAGACAAATATGCTGAACAGTATGCCAGTGCAGTATACAAGCACCTATACAACTGCATGGACTCAGCCATACCCAACACAACTAAAACCTGCTCCTCAAGGAAACACAAACCTATCTGGTGGACATCCTCTGTCAACAGGCTTTACAACAAAAGGAAGAAACTGCTGTCTGAGGGTAAAAAGGCACAAATTCCCAATTTGAAAAACTACCTCCTTAGCCTCAACAAACAAATTAGATCACCAGTGAAAACCTCCAAAGCCAATTATGAATCAAAACTAGCCTCTGAAACAAAGACTAACCACAAAGCTTTTTTCAGTTACATCAGAAACCTCCATGGCAAAGCCCAGGTTTGTTCTGAATTAGTTCTTAACGGTACCACTTACACTGATTCTGTTGACTTAGCCAACCTGCTAGCAGATATGTTCAGTGCAAACTTCACCCCCTCTCCTCCCCAAAGGCCCATTCAACATTCCCAGTACTTGCCCCGCACCTCACATCTCCATAGATCAAATGTTAAAGGCCCTATCCAAGGCAAAGAATACAGCTTCCATGGGACATGATAGTATCCCAGGCTGTATTCTGCAACATCTCCAGCAAGAACTAGCCTCACCATTGAGCACTGTATTCAACCATAGCCTAAGTACAGGCTCCATTCCAGCAGAGTGGAGAACTGGCATTGTCATCCCTTTGCACAAAGGTGGTGCCACTACTGACCCTGGAAACTATCACCCCATTAGCTTGACAAGTCTGATCTATAAGGTCATGCAGTGTATTATTATGGACCTCATAAATAAGGACATAGACAATCTACAAGCACTTGACCCCACCCATTTTAGATTCGTCAAGGGCAGATCTTGCCTGTTAAACCTAGTTGATTTTTTTAAAACTGTCACCAAATCACTGGATGAGGGAAAGTCAGTACATACAGCTTACCTTGACTTGGCCAAAGCATTTGACACAATCCCTCATTCTGGCATCATCAAAAAGATAACACAACTTGGCGTAAATCCCTATCTCATCAGGTGGGTGGCCAACTGGCTCACTGATAGAACCCACAAGGTCAAAATAGGTGCCACCACCTCTGACAGCAGACCTGTCACTAGTGGTGTCCCCTAGGGATCTGTCCTGGGACCCCTATTATTTGGCATCTACTTCTCAGAGGTCCAGGCAAAGACAAAAGGCCTGTGGCTGACCAAGTTTGTGGACGACTGTAAGTTGGGTGCTGTCATTGACTCCCTAAATGATGTTAACATACTTCAAGAGGGTGTCACAGCAACAAATGACTGGTGCCAAATTCATGGCCTTAAGTTAAATGCAAAAAAATGTATTATACCATTCTGTGAAAACACGGCCCCTACTGATTACCACATCAACGGCAACCCCCTAAGCACACAACCTGTGGTGAGAGATCTGGGTACACAGGTTGACAACAATCTCACATTTGACCATCATGTAGCGGCAGTGGTCAGAAAAGCCTTTTACTTGGTTCATCTCATAAAAAAAGGGATTGCAGCCAGAAGAAAGGAGGTTATTACTTCTCTGTACTCCTCCCTCATTAGGCCAGTAATTGAGTACAATGCCCTGTTTGGTATGTACCTCTCCAAACAACTGCACCAACTGGAAAGGCCACAGAAATACCTCATAAAGAGAATCCATGGCCTCCAACACCTGTCCTGTTTGGACAGGCTCAAATCACTATCACTCTACTCAGTATCATACAGATTGCTCAGAAGTGATCTGTGTCTCGCCTACAAGGCAATCTCAGACCCTACTCTACTAGAGATGCTCCATATTTGTAAGTCTAACTCCTCGTGCATTACCCGATCGAAAGGCTTAAATCTGGAGAGACAGGTTTGCCTTCTAGAGGCTGCCCCGTCTCTGGAATAGACTTCCCATATATGTCAAGCAAAGTACATTGTTGACCCTCTTCAAGTTCAACCTTGATGAGAGTATGAGAAACCACAAATTTGTCCCAGAGGTTCCACCTGTGTCCCTCGCTGACAGGGCCAACAGGTACTGACTGAGGTTTCTTTTTTGGGGATAAACTCTTAGCAATGCTTGTAAGGGCCCCAGGGCCATTAGCCTAGTAATCTTCTATGATCATATAATCCTATGATGAGTGCTGTCCCACCCAGGATAGGCACTCCCATCCCACTCTGCCACTCTGTCAGTCACCCAAGCCACTAATTAAACCAGGGTCGTGTAGGCTGTAGTCATGACTTTATCCTTCTAGGCCACCAGAGTGGCTGATCTGGGTGTAATTCTTAATACCAAGCTCATATTTTGGGTTCAAATATCAGTAGTCGTAAAGACATCCTATTTCTGTTTTAGAAATATTGCCCAAATCAAACACTATGACAGTGGTAAGTACACTGCAATTGATTTGCTTAGGCTAGTATATTGCTGTGTACCTTGGGCTGCTGAAAAGAAACTTTTCATGCCTGCAGGAGGTCCAGCACTCTGATGTTGGAATGATTGCTGGTGTACTGATAACTAGCCAAAATTATCAGTTCTTTGGGATCTGCAGTGGCTGCCATTCACATATCACTTTGTCTTTAAAATCTTGACACTCACATTTTGTGGCCTATACACTGGGTCCTGAAATAAATATCCCTCAGGATTACAAATTATATCACTCTCCATTCAATTATGCAAATTCCTTGAATATGGTGAGAAGTGCACTTCCAAGTTCTGGGTGTGAAGCATTGTCTCTCTTGAAGTAGGAAGCTCAATAATCTCTGCAAAAAAAGATTTTACCTTAAGTGCATCTGCTCACATTTTCACAGTTCTGGTAGGCACATGCACCATTTGTGTAGTGTCAACTCCCTTTGCATCAACAGAGGTCAAATTTTAGAAAACCTAAATTAAGGAACATAGCCAAGGATGGAAGGCACAATCAAAGAAAAATGAAGGCATCAGTTGTGGGGGAGGTAGTCCCAAAGCAGTCAGGCAGCGATGACAAGCAGCACCCATATGGGTTCCTCCACTGTTTCTGTTGAACATTAAACCTCTGTTTTGGATCCTGGAAATAAACTTAGTACTGTCTGCTGTAGTAATATTATAGACTGCTGGCTGTGACAATCTGTACTTAAGTTTCAGGAACTTGTTCATATGACAGTTTCAGGAAGGAATTCTACAATCTTCTTCTAGCGCCCAAACATAATATTGGTCAGAAACAAAGTGTGCTAATTTCAGTATATAATTTTGTTAGTCTCAGTAGAATAGGTTGCTGACACAGTGACCTGGTTGCCAAGCTTCTACAAACTTGCACAATTAATAATTTCTTGGCTTCTGACACTCTTGTGGCTTGAAATTCTGTGTAACAAAAGCAGATAAGTTACATCTTTCATTGCTTTTTAAGTACCCTTGTGAGTGAGGTTGCTACCTATCCTGAGTTATGTGGACAGTTATGATTTTTACCATTTTCTCCCATATCTCACATCATTTACAAACAGGACATTTAAATGTCCTAGATTTAGATGCATTTTACTATTCCTGACACTAATACAGTGGCAGTATCATACTTATTTTATCACCTGTGAATGAAGTTAGGAGTCCAGCAAGGAACGTATTTTTGTTTGAATGTCAATTGACTGAAGATTGTGCCAAACCTGAAAAGCCAGCATAATGCAGTTGCAAAAGGGGCTTGTACTTGATGTGACTGCAGTATTAAGCAGTAAAAAAGCTGAGTTTGCAGGCTGCCTTCCAGAACTCATCTGGAACTGACCTAAACCTCTGTGTATTGCAGAGATCTGTTCTGGTTTTGTAGGATCTACAGATTCTTATGGGAAACCTCAACTGATCCATATAATGGCAGAACTTGAGGAAGAAATCTAAGTAGGGTCCTGACACTTAAGGGCAGAGGGAATCCATATAGTCAGACAAAGGACTACAGAACAGGTAATGGACCCTTGAAGGGGGATAGAGGGAGAAGTAATACAGCAAACAGTAAAATCTAAAGCCTATGGCACTTCTGACCATAGCCAATGGTAATCCATTTGTAGATCATATGGGCATAAAGAGTGTATAAACTGCTTATGCAAAATGTTTACTGGACAGACATTGCAGAGGAAGTAAGAAAGTACTGCAGGACAAATAACCAGTACCAAAAGGTTACCAAAGCTGGAGACAAAGACAAAGCTGCAAATATTAGTGTGTATAATTTTATATTTAGCTAAATCAAGGGCTGCAGGTAGCCGCTGGTCTCTGGCCATATCCAGAGTGGTGGCAGTACTACAGTGCCAGGAAGAAAGTTGTAGGGAATTGAATAACTTTTCCAGCTTTCACTGGAATTGGGAATTGTGTGTGTGTGTGTGTGTGTGTGTGTGTGTGTGTGTGTGTGTGTGTGTGTGTGTGTGTGTGTGTGTGTGTGTGTGTGTAAATAATGTGTGAAAAAAACTGTTACCATGGATAAAGACACTGTTATTCACAGAAGGAGTGGTGATAAAGATGCCTAGGGGTGTTAGACAAAGATTCAGTTCTGTAGGTGGTCTGTATATATTATAATCTAAAAGTAGATATTGGAAACCATCATCCAGGACACCAGAGCATCTTCCCTTTATGTTCTTGGGACAAGGTCACATTCTGTGAATTGATTATTGAGTTAGAATTGTGTGCACTTTCCTTCTGCTTGGTGCCAGTGGTGTGACTTGATAGACCTTCCCTTTGGTCACAGCCTGGACCTTTCCTCACAACTGGTTGGCAGTGATCAAACTCAGGTCCCGTCTGTTCTATATGTCCTTCAAATTGGTGGCAGTGGTACCATCAATCTGTGACATTTTTGGTGGCAGTGGAGGGTTTCCAACTCAATCCATATCACCTGTATGTGACATTCCTTACTGACATTAGCTTTCTAAATACATTTCTATGCCCTTTGACATTATCTGTCTTTTTAATTTCTTGTCTTCCTATCTTGAAACCCACACAAGCTGTGCAAAGTCAACATTAATACTCATATTTTACCTTCCTGACTGTTTTCATTGATATATTATCATCATCATCCCATTTTTTCCATTTTCTACATGGAGTTGGGGTGTCATGTCAACTGTCACCATCTTTCCTGATTGAATGCCACTCTTCTACTTTCTTTGTCAGTAAAGCTTGACTGCCTAAGGTCTTCTCTCACACAGTACATCCATCTCTTTGCTGGATGCCCTTGTTTCCGCTTGCCATCTTCCTGTCTGTCCCAAATCTTTTTTCACCAGATTGTCATCTGCTTTTCTGCATATGTGCACAAACTACCTTAATCTGTTCTCTTTGACTTTCTCTGCAGCTGCAGCTACTTGGGATTCTGATCTGATGCCCTCATTTCTCCATCTGTCCCACAGTGTGCATCCTAGTACCCATTTCAGGCACTTCATCTCCATTTCTGTATCACAATCTCTCACTGTGGTTCCCCTTCGTACATCACCCCTCCTGTCTCCCAAGGACTCTCTAATCTACACTGTTCTATTTTCCCTGCTCCCATCCCAATACTTCCTACTCCCTCTAACTGATTGCCTTAGTACAAAGCTGATGTACCATCCCTGACAATATTATTCTCCCATGTCTAGCTGTTCTATCCCTCCACACCTCCACTCAAAGCAGCATTCCCTTCCATACAGGACATATCAGCCTTTAACAGTTTCTCTTTCAGCTTCTAAACCTAATCTACTTGCCCCTCTGCCTCTTTGCTGCTAACATCTAGAAAATAACTGTCTCTTTTCCTGCTATCTACAATACTTAGAAATATAACCTTATCTTTTCTCTCTACTCTGCCACTCTGAGTTCCAATCTCAAACTCAGCTTACCTTACTGATTGTTTTTCTTTTTTCAGTGCTGTACAGGTTGACAGGGCCTTCCTGCTTCATTCCCCCTTGCTTTGCTTGGGCTAACTCTGCTCCCCTACCCTACCCCCATTTCCACACACCGCATATCAATTACATTTATAGTTAACCTTACCCTATCCACACTCAACCTACCAATCAAGGCACACTTTAATCCATAAATCCAACCCACCTACTGCAATATATCCATTTAACCTACATCCCAATCAACTGTGCTACAATCAGTCTTACTAATTAGTTCTACATTCCACAATAACAACCTCCTTTCCTGCTCCACAGCCTCCTGTGGTACATCTCCACTCATCTAATGCTTATAATGTCACTACTACCTACAACTACACATCTCTTCTCTTTCTCTATCTCTTATGCTACGTCTACACCTTACACCACTTCATCCCACTTATACACAATTCAAAACCACCTATGTCACCTCTATCTAATTCCCCAATGACAAATCTTACTCCAAAATATCTTCTAGTCTCTACTCTACTAATACATTATTATTCTTCAAAACCACAATCCTCTCACAGTTGCAACACACTCAGCTGAATCCGTATATAAAAGACACCAAATTCCTCCCTTCAGGTTTCTCCTGTCTAAGATCAGACAGGCCCTACAAGAAGGGGGGAGGGGGTTGCACTTCACTACTCTAACTCTTTCACCATTGTCCCATACTCAAACTCTATTCCTCAATTCTCTGCAGACAAACTCGTCATAGCATATCTAAAAATTAACAAATTCAAAAGTCTCTGCTTGGTAGTCATATACATTCCATCAGGTAATAATATTCCTATATTAGAAGAAATCTTAGCCTGGACCTCAAACAATGTCCACAATAAAACAGTAGTTCTAGGGGATGTTAACATAAACTGGCTAGATCATATTAATCCCCTCTCCAAATATTTACATCAATCTTTATAACTTCATTCAACTCATTACCAGTGTAACCCGGCCTAATAATAACAACAATAATGGTTCTATACTCGACTGGATTTTAGTATCTGATCCCAATAAAATTACATCAGCAGGAACTCTGCCCTGCAATATTAGCAACCACCTACCTGCCTACATAACACCATACACCTCCACAACTTTACACCATCTCCAATACAAACCCACCAGAAAGTTAACTAATTTCAACCCAACTAACTTAAATGAATCGCTAAGTAAAATTAATTGGAGCATACTAAAATCTTTACCCCTAGATGAAGCTGTTGAATTTTTTAATTCAGCATTCCTCAGTATACTTAATAGAATGCCCCCCCCCCCATGAAACAAGAGAATAAAAACAAATCATGCAATCTGGCTTTCTAGAGAAACCAAAAACTTTATGACTACCAGAGACAGAGCATGGAAAAAATGGCAGAAGAGTAAAAACCCCATCAAACTGCAGCTATTCAAACAGCTCCCCAATCAAGCAAAAAGTGTAGTTATTAAAGATAAAAAATAGTACTACCTCCATCTCCAAAATGACTACAACCACAACCCAAAAATATTCTGGAACTCAATCTCTACTGTACTAAACTCTGGTACCAAAAGCAACCCCTGCCCAAATCCTGTCAAAACCTCAACTGAAATTACCTCCCTCCTCAAATTCTTACTTTATACAGACTATATCCAAACTTGCTGCCACCTTTCCTCAAACTAGCCACAGTAACAACCTAACACTAACACATTACTCCTCAACAAACCCTTCTCCCCAGACTTTCTCTTTCTCTCCTATTCCTACTTCCAGTATAACTAAGTTCTTGCTAAAACTTAAACCTGGTAGCACTGCCCCAGACAGTTTACCCCCTGAGTACCTACAAATTTCAGCCAGATCCATCAGCTACCGCATAAGTATTCTCATAAACAGATCTATCCAAGAACCCTACGTACCTTCCATCTGGAAAAAAGCCTACATCATTCCCTTACACAAAGGCGGCAACAACTTAGATATCTCTAATTTCTGCCCTATAGCCATACTATCTCCCTTCTCTAAAATAATGGAAAATGTATTCAGACTCAATTTATGAATTACTTACTCCAAAACCAACTCCTTTCGAACACTCAGCAAGGATTTCAACCTGGTCACAACACTATAACTACTCTCCTATCCTTTTTGAACACTGTTAACCACAACCGCAGTGATGGTAAACTTGTCTCTGCACTTTTCCTCGATCTCTCTAAGGCCTTCAACACTATCTCCCATCCTCTCCTTCTTTCCAAGCTCTCACACCTAGGCATGTCTACTCTCATCCTTGACTGGTTTACCAGTTATCTTACCAACAGACAACAATCTACCAAATGGCTACAATCCCTCTCACCTTTTCTCACTACTTCCACCGGCGTTCCCCAAGGGTCCATTTTAGGACCTCTTCTGTTTAGTATTTTCATTAATGACTTTCACTCTGCTCTTACCCTTGGATCTGTAGTACAATATGCAGATGATTCTACTATTATCTGCTCTGGCACCTCAGATACCACACTTATAACCACCACCTAAAATGCTTTCTCTGCTACCGAAATCTGGATGACAAATAATCAACTCTCCCTTAACCCCAATAAAACCAAACTCCTGCTCTTTACACCCCAAAAAAACCACCACTATTAACAAATCAGAATTTATCATTTACTCCCCTAACAAAACTGCTGTAGAGGTAGTCCCTCATACCAAGTTACTTGGCATCACTATAGATGACAACTTAACATTTGACCAACACATCCAAAACAACATTAAAAAAAATCACCAAAACTTGGTACCCTTTATAGACATAAACACTTTTTAAATTACTCTACTAGAAAAACACTTACCCTCTCTCCTCTATGGTGCCTCCATTCATATAAACATCCAATCCTCTTTAAAAACTAAGATGGACAGCTGCTATAACAAAATTGCTAAGTATGTGACTATTGATCAGTGCTAAATATTCTTCCCATCACTGCCATTCACTACAATCCCTGAGCTGGCTAGAACTCCCACAACACCTCACATACATACAACTATCTACAGCACACAAAATTATTTGTAAACCTCTCGAATGCCCAGCCCTTGCCTCCCTTCTGACTCCTTATCAACCAAAACTACATCTAAGATCTGAAAATCAATCTCTTATCCAAGTAAACAGACCAAAAACTCCATGCAGGTCAATATCTCTACTCTTTCACTGTAGCTAAACTATGGAATGCTCTTCCATCCCTTCTCCGGACCATTAATAGGGCCCCCTTATTCAAAAAGTCTCTACAGTAATACCTCTCTTCTCAGTGACTCTGCCCATGTACCAATCCTGATTCCTGCACAACCTGATTTACTGATTGAGCCCTCCTATCCCCATACTCAGCATTATTTTCTCCTCTTAAAGTGACACCCTTGAAAAGCACCCTCTACCTCATCCTGCTTCACATGGTATAAGAATAATTGTGCAGTTATCCCCTCCTGTTTATGAATATAGTTATCCCCTCCTGTTTATGAATACTGTATAGTTAACCACATAGTCTATTCTGTCCAATATGTACTTCAAAATTGTATATGTGTATAGCTTATCTGTCTCTTCTGTTAATATCTATATATACTGAATACCTTGCCATGTATCAAAGTTTCTTTCATACCTTCCAGCCATATAATTGAACAGTGTTACAAGTGATTGTCCTGTTTGTACTCCTGTAAATTGCTAAATACTGTAAATACCTGTTTAACAAATTCTATTATCTTGTATGTTGTTGCAGAGATTTTCTCCCCAGGCCTCCACTGAAAATGGGCTCACCCCAGCCCAGTGGACTTTCCTGGTCAACAAAAACAAATAAAATAAAATAAATCACCTGTATCTTTCTCAACTGCTCTGCCTTCACCGCTTGAGTTTCTGTACCATATAGTAGTAATGTTTTGTACACCTTACCTTTCAGCTTCTCTGGCCTTTTTCTGTCACACACTACCTCAAACCTTTCTGCCAGGTGGCTGCAGCCCCAGTGAATCTGTCTTTGACCTCCTCATTCAGACTTCTCCTCTCCTGTCCTCAACCACCCATCCCTGATACTTGAAGCTGTTAACCTGCTCGACTATTTTCCTTCTATCTCAAGTCACAGCTTCTTCTGATTTCCCCCACTTGCTATCATTTCAAGTGTCTTACCTGTACTCAGTTTCATACCATGTGCCATTAGTTTTGTATTCCATTCCCCTATCCTTTGCTGAAGTTTTTGCTCAGAGTCTGCCTGTAATGCCACATCATCTGCCTACAGCAACTTTGTTGATCTGTCCCCTCCAACCTGTTTGCAAATGTAGTCCATCACCAGTATGAACAGCAGTGGGCTCAGAGCTGAATCTTGATGCACATCTACTCCCACGGAGAACCCCTATGAGAGTCCAAACACCGTTTGTACTTGAGTCATCAGATCCTTGTACATAGCTTGCACTAATTCTACCATTGTTTCTGGGACTTTGAATCACCACAGGACTGCCCAAATCAGCTTTCTTGGGACCTTGCCATATGCTTTCTCCAAGTCTAGGAATATCCAGTTGGACTCTTTCCTCATCTCTAGCTTCTTCTCAGCTAGCTGTGTCACTGCAAACATCAGGATAGTTGTGCTGCATTCTGATTTGAACCCAAACCTCTCATCTCCCATCTTACTTTCTACTACTCTGCATATTAGTTTATCAATCAACGTCTCCAGAATTTTCATGCAGGGTAACTGGAGTTTGATACCTCTGGACTGCCCACACTTGTAGATGCCCCCATTGTTCTTGTATACTGGAACTAGTATACTTATTCTCCAGTCATCTGGGATATACCTTTTTCTCAATACTGCTATTTGTACCCTCAGGAGCCATTTATTTCCTATCTCACCCAACATATTTATCATTTCTGCTGTGACCTCATCTGAGCCTAGTTCTTTCCCATATTTCATTTTCCTTAGTGCTGTTCTTCTTCAATAGTGGGCTCCTCCTCTTCTCTCATTGTAGACTGTTTCTGGGGCAGTACAGCTTCTGTGTAGTTTTCTTCATTCAGAAGCTGCTGGAAGTACTCCTTCCATCTGCCTTTGATGTCCTCTGGACTAGTGAGCAGATTCTTGCTGGCATCCCTTATGAAGGATACCTGACTATCTTCTTTATCTGTCTCTCATTGCCATGCAACCTGATAGTTTATTTGTGCCACCTACTGCGCCTCTTTGCAAAAGCTGGAAAAGTGCCTCTGATGCTTTGTTCTTTGCTATTGCAACTCTTCTCCTAGTCTCTTTGTTAGACAACCAGTATTCCTTCTAAGCCTGGCCCATCTTTTCTATCTCCCACATTTTCTTTCACTGGTTCTTTCTTTTGATGACTTCCTGTACTACTGAATTCCACTGCCAGTTTTCATTATGTATCTTGCCACATATCTGGTCTATAGTCCTAATGTATGGTATTTTGAGGCACTGCCATTCTTCTTCAACTCTCCCTATTTCCTCTTCTTCCTGAGGTGCTAGAGCTCTGAGTAATTCCTTGAACTCTTGTACTTTCTCTCCAGTCAAATTACAGGTCTTTAGTCTAGTGTCTGCTGAACCTAGAGTCTTCTCTGACTACTGCTTGCAACTGATTGTGGAAACTAGTGGTTTATGCTGTGGGCTGACTGTTTCACTGGGGATGACTTTGCAATCCCTGATTCTACCCCAGTGCCCTTTCCTTACTGGGAGGAAGTCTATCTGAGTTGCATGTTGGCCACTCTTCTTTGTGATCTTTTGATTGTCTCTGTTGCTGAACCATGTGCTGGCCACCATCAAGTCATTTGCCAGACAGAAATCTAAAATGGCCTCTCTTTCTTTATTCCTGTTGCCCCACCCATGTGGATCCCAGGCAGTCCTCATATCCTGTTCTGTCTGTCCCAATATGTGCATTTAGATCACCCATTATCAGCATCAATTCATGTTGAGCTGCTTTATTTAGTAGGCCATGCATATGCGTTTTGAATAAATGCTTCCTCTCTATCACAACCCTGCTGTGCATTAATGCCTTATTAATTCTCTGCATTCCTTCCCTTGCCTCACCCACACCAAACCCAGTCACAGTTTTGCATGAGATCACTCAACACCACATATTTTATACCTCATCCTATTATGGCTTTCCCTAGTCTCCCCTCTACAGCTATTCTTTATTCTTTCCATATTTGTTTCACTCCTTGGTCCCTCTCCATACACTTGTAACCAATCTGGAAGCCATGCAATGTATCCTTGCCCATCTTCATTCTGCCAGTCCTTACCCTTCACTTCTCCGTCAGTATCACAACAAGTATTTTCCAGAGTGACGGTGCATATACACTATCATTTTTTCTCTCTCTCTCTCTTTCTGTGTCTGTCTTATTGTAACAGAAAAGGTATTATTTTTATTTTATTTGTCCTTTATTAACCAGATTAGTCCAACTAGGTTAGATACCTGTTGTCTTTGAAGACAAGAGGTGGAATTCATACTTCTACTACTAGGCTCACAGCAGATAGTCATCTTCACAGTAAAATAAATATTTAACTTCTTATTCACCTCTTTTTTCTCCTGTCTTCTATATTATGATATATATATATATATATATATATATATATATATATATATATATATATATATATATCCTTATTATTATGAGACTTTGCAAGATGGCAATGCCTTATGCGGCAGCAGCCTCTTGGCTCCCGTTGTTCATTTCATTGTTTGTGTCATGTTCATGTAGTAGTTGTCAGTATGTGATGGTATATGTCCATTTTTCTTTTGGAGTCTACCTTTGGCTGGTTGTGTAGCAAGATGCAGCTGTGATGTTGGTTGGACTGTTTGGACCATTGGACTTACTTGGATGGAGCGGCTGGAGTGACTGGAGTGGCTAGGATGGTTGGTCTTGTCGAGGCTGTTCAGGGCTACATGTGGGAGGCGTGCTGAGAGGAGTGGATGGCGTCGGTTGGTGTCGGATGGTGTTGTGCTGGACTAGGATGTGGTTTTGATGGAAGGAACTGGACCAATACAGGTGCGGAGATGAAGTTGGGACATGTGGATGGGGAAGAGTGATCATGGAGGATGATGGAGACTGTGATTGTTGATCTGTCATTGCTATTTAGGCCTCTGGATGGAGAGTAGCATTGAGGACAGATGGTGGGACCTGATTGTTTGCTGGATATGTGCTGATCAGGATTTTTGATTTTGTTGGGTCAGTGGAAATGGACTGAGATTTGCCAGTGTGGAGATGGAGCTTTGGTTGGCTTGGACTCTGTGTTTTGTGTGTGTGTGTGTGTGTGTGTGTGTGTGTGTGTGTGTGTATATTATTTCATGTATTTATGTATTTTTTCTGTGTTATGTTTATCCATGAGCTTGAAGAAATGTAATTTCATTCAGCTGTGCAATTTTTTTGTATGGTCTGAATACAATAAAGTTTTATTTGACTTGACTATAAGCTGGAGAAAGCTGAGGACAGTACTGGTTCAGTATATTCCTCCATCACTTCTGGCCTGATTCTGAGCCTACCTCAATCATTCAAGTGTTCAAGTATCAAACTAGCCCACTTTATTGTCAATATACTCCTGGAAAATATTTTCTGCTTTGAATCATGATCGGCTAATTGGATTGTCAACATCTCTTTGTCGTAGCTCAAAACTGCTAACATTATCCCTCCATCTCTTCTTATCAATGTCCTTGCCTACCTATAGAAATGAAAGGCAATGGTAAGCAGATTGGATGAGGGTGAATTACTCCTATTTCTAAAGCCATGTCTAACACTCTGTCTAGACTGCTGCATCTGACATAGCACTATCCATAGCCAGATGATTTTGGAATGCCTCACTAAGGGCATAAAATGTTGGATGATTCTGGGTACTCTCCCTCTCCTAGTATACCTTCTAGTGTTGAAAATGCACTCTACGTAATATTGGAGTCTATGGGAGACTCTCATTCAATTAAGTCTCCAGACCTCGGTTGTCTTAAAAGCCAAAGCCCTCTACACCCTGTCCAATTGCAATTCAAATGCTCTCAAATTGTTATTTTCACTACCTTTTCAAACTCTGCCTCAGATAATAACAGAGTTCTCAGCTGGACTCGCACACACTACTAATAATGCATCTTCATCTTCTTGTGGTCACTCTCTGTTTCTAACCATTTTTATGTAATGGAATCTAATATATATTTTCCAAAATCCTAATGCTGATTGGATATAGCAAACAGCTGAACCATGAGAAATTCAGCATTATTCACAGAAGCAAGTTTGGTAGGTGTATTGAAATATAAAGAGGTGAAGTTAATGAAACAGTAAATAATATGTCTGACATTTTCCCAATGGTGCTAAAATTTAAACCATACTGCATACCAGGGGGTAGCCAGAAATACAGTTTTCAGCTTGTGTACTCTTATTGCTACCCCAACCCACCTGTCAGTTAAAAAAAACTGAATCACTCCCACATTTAACAAATGTTTGCATCGCTTTCCCTCTAAACCATAAATAGATATTTTTTTCAATATATGAGACTCTTATTGGAGGCATCAATTTAGACAGTTGTGGACACAGTATGGCCAAAAAGCAATTGTTTCTCAAAGTAATATATAGTAAATTGTACTCAGTAGAGTACAGAGTATGCCTAGCTACACTCTTGTTGCAGACAACTCACAAGACAGCTAGCATACATAAATCAGAAATAAAAAGCCGTGCTGATGACATGTAACAGCATATACAACCTGTACTTACACTTACGGTGTGAAGAATTAATTATATATTAAAAATAAGAAACATTCCTCAGTACTGTATTGCAGAATTAAATAAACAAATGTTAATCATCCACCAATGTATTAAATTATAATGAGAAAGAACACATAAGAAATATTCTGTGTAGCTTTACAGTTTAATGAGTAAACCACACATGAAGTCAAATTAAACATAAATTTGTAACTCGCCCAATGAAAGTGGCAGGAAGTGTGCCAGACTCATGTACTGTGTAAACATTTTCATGTAGAGAGCTTGAGAAATGCATAGTTTATCCCAGATTTTTCACAAAAACTCATATTGCAAAAAGACAGATTAGTATCGTGCAATGCCAGTATTTTAACAAGGTTAACATATTCCTTTTTTTTAAATATGGTGACTGAACAACAGCAAAATACTATGTCTGGGTGTGAGTAATACAGGGTTTACTTGTGGTTGGCATTATCTGGTTATTTGAAATTCATTCTCTTACAAAAGCACAACAGTCATAGCTAAACCCTGCATTACCCATACCCAGATATAGATTAATGCGAAAGTGTCCACTGCCCTTTTTTGATTACTCTTTCTGCCAAAAGGATAAAGAATCCCTACCAAACAGTCACCTTTTCATAATTTATCAGCAACCATGAATACCTCTTTAGATCAGACTTGTCTCTCACACTGACTGAAGCTCTGTTGTATCACAGACCAATGTGAATACAGCCCTCCAGTACGTCTTACTATTGCTTTTCCCTTAAATAAAACATATTAAACAAAGCACAAAAGATGGTGTGGTGGTACCTTTGTCTGCCTAAAGAATTAAAATCAAAACTTATAGCCCAAGGGTTAGTCTTTGAGCTAGTTGTAAAAGTTCCAGTTCTTTAGCAGTTATGATGTTCATAAAAGCCTATACAACTAAAATAAATTGTACATAAAATAAGGGAAACACCCTTCTTTAAGAATCACCATAATTCTTTCCTCTGTAATCATAACAAATTCTGAAAGCATTTCCTCACAGGCAACCATCCAGGCCAATGCTATTATGCCACATCAGACTCCTATGAAAACCCCTTTGAACAGTCTGCCTTCAACCATAGAGTTTACTGTGTAAGTAGGGAATGAAAGCAGATTACCAAGCCTTTCTTCTGTCTCAGATAGACTGCACACCCACCAACAGACAATTAAGTCACAAACCAATCTGTTGCATTTCTTTGAGATGTGAGCTAAAATCCGCACAGGGACTGGGGAATATGCAAACCTTTGAAGTGAACCAGAGAACATGTTACTCTGAGGTGACTACACTACTCACTGTTCCACCCCTCACAGGTGTGACTCCCAACTAATTCCTCATTTACATTGAATTAGTCTGCAAAGTACAGTATGTTTCAGCACCTATAAAATCACACTTACCTTCTCTTAATGTTTTCTTGCACCCACAACAATGACTTTTTTCTACCATCCCTCCACTCTAGTAGATACCTGTTTGGACTTTCCAACCTCACTTTCATTTTCTTCTGTCAGTCACAAACTCCTCAATTAAGGAACTTCTTGACAAACTTATATCATACAGTCAAATTGAAGTTGATGATCTGTACCCCAGATTTCTTAGTTTAAGCAAATCCTTCTTGCATAAATCCTGCTTACATACATATTCAGTTTGTCACTCTCAGATGCCATCATCACTAACCTTTAGAACCTGATTAAGATCATTCCTCTTCCTAAATCAGAGGATCCCAATGATATTAATGGCTATTTCTCAATTTCCCTCCCTCACCCATTTCCACCATTCTGAAAAATGTCACCTTATCCCAGCTAAAAAAATCACCTCACCACTAACGGCTTACTGTAGAATGTTCAGCATAGTTTCAAAGCTGGATAAAATATTCCTACTGTTTTCATCTTTGTTAAGTCAGTTTATAAATGGACTATGGCAGCTTAACTAAAGCAGTATTCATGGACTTAAATCCTTCAACTCTCTCTGTCTAATCCACTTGCTTCTAACATAACTCTTCAGAATGATTTTCTTACAGACACCCCTATAAAATGTTTCACAATTTACTGCAATAATAGTATGCTCTGTATCAGTTCAAATTTCTTTCTGTTCCTATTTAAATGCCATCTGGAGTTCTGCCCATTTCTGAGCTGTCTTCTAACACATTTCTGAATGCACTTGTACTCACTGTATCTCAGCTAAACTGTAACCTTATGAAAATGTCCTTGTATTCTACAGAAGCAGTAGGGTGGCCGCGGTGGTGCAGTGGTTAGCATTGCCACTTCACAGCAAGAGGTTCTTTGGTTTGATTCTCGGCTGGGGAGCCTTCTGTCTGGAGTCTGCATGCCCTCCCTGTGGTTGTGTTTGTCTCCTCTGGGTGCTCTGGTTTCCTCTCACATCCCAAAGACATGCAGTAGGTGGATTGGACACTCTAAATTGTCCCTAGGTGTGTGTGTGTGTGTGTGTGTGTGTGTGTGTGTGTGTGTGTGTGTGTGTGTGTGCGCCTTCTGTGGAAAGTTGGGAGCCGGGTTGTCAACTCGACACTGTAAAACTCTACTGCCAATCATGAGCGGACAGATGATCCGCTGTGGCCACCCCTAACCGGGACAAGCCGAAAGAAGAAGAATTCTACAGAAGCAGTAATAACAACATTTTCAAATTTTACATCATTGCTTTCCCAATCTGACCTTTCAGTATACTCCCTACTATTAACTTCATAAACTCTTATTCTGATCTTACTTCTCAGATGGATACCCCCAAGGGAGGCCTAAGCTATTGTTTTTTTAAGTCACAGCACTAATTCATATATATTGCTAGTAATGAAACAAAGCACGGTAAGAGTACATCATTTTCTTTGTGTAATATGCCCATATGTTTTCTTTTTAACAATTTTTATTTACTCCAAAATTACATAAATGTCTCAATTCCTGCCTTCTCTGAGCATTATTCTCCATGTATTGTTCCCAGAATTTCTATGACATTTGTTACTTCCCATTTGTAAAGATTTCACTTTCAGTTCTTTTATCTCCTTTATAATATACATAACTTCCACTGCAGTTGGTGTAGATTATGATTTCCATTTTCTACTAATTGCTTTTTTCTAACCAATACCACTAATCTTAGTAAGGCCTTAATATGCCAAGCAGTTCAGATCTTACATCCCAGTTCAAAAGAATCATGTGTTTACTTATTATCATTTATTCCCTCAATATTTCTGTCAAAGTACTCTGTAAGGAATTTTTTATCCCAATTTCATCTCTCTTCCCCAACACATGTCCAACATTTGCTAATTACTTGATGAAAAATCCTCTAGTCTACTTGGGTTATAAAGTAACTATGTGAACATGTCCACTCAAAAATCCAAAACCTTCTGGACTTTGATGCATACTTGGGAAATCTACGGATTTGTTCCCATTGTTCCTTTGTAATTTGCCTTTCTGGAGTCATTTCCCAAACTTTCCTAATGTCCTCCAATTAATTCTTACAGTTATCATACAGTATTTTACTTGTCCTAATTAACATATTTTAACAATGTTTTCTGCTCTAATCTCAGATAAAAACTCTACTAGAGTTGTTCTTTCATTAGCACTCACATATTCTTTCTCTTTGTCTATATTCCATTCTCAATACCCAAAAGAAAGATATTCTCTAACCTACAGTACAAACTCCTGCTTAGCCTCATTCCACTCTGTTAATTTTCCCACCCATATTATTTGCTATCAATACTTTGGTTCCTGCTAATTTCCTCCAGTAGATTCCAACCCCCTTTTCCGTATTTTCTATGCCCCTACTTGCAGATATCTATATTGGTAAGATATCCCTTTCTCCATTCTCATGCTGTTTAATTCTTACAATACTTGATGATACTTGATGATACTTGATGACTATGTTACATATTCTTGTTATTCTTTTCCTTTAAGGACTTACATCTGAAATCATTGCCTCTCTCTATCTCTCAAACTCCACCACTCATTTCATCATCATCCATTTCCACTTTGATTTACAATCTTCTACTTGAGTTTTACATTTTATGTGTATGTGTGTGTGTGTGTGTGTGTGTGTGTGTGTGTGTGTGTGTGTGTGTGTGTGTGTTTATATATATATATATATTCACAGTCCCCTTTTCCCATTTTTGCACATGGGGTTGGGGTGTCACTTCACACCGCCTAGCCCTGCCACACACACACACACACACACACACACATATATATATATATATATATATATATATATATATATGTATGTATATAGATATAGATATATACATATGTAATTATAGTGTGTGTATATATATATATATATATATATATATATATATATATATATATATGTGTGTGTGTGTGTGTGTGTGTGTGTGTGTGTGTGTGTGAGTGTGTGAGTGTATGCATAAATACCATTATGTCAGTTATGCATATGTATATAAATACATTGTGTGTGTGTATATATCTATCTATATATATATATATATATATATATATATATATATATATATATATATATCTGGGAGCTCATGTAGATTGTAACCTAGCCTTCAACCAGCATATGTCCAAGGTAGTAAGAAAATTCTTCTGTGTTGTTCAACTTCAAAATAATGGCATTACATCTAGGTCCAGAGAGATCATTGTATTACTGTGCTTGGCCCTTATCAGATCCATCATAGATTATAATGACCCCTTTTATATGTACCTGATCAGGTGCATGCAGCAACGGTTTACTATTAAATGACTGAAAATCAAAAGACTGAATCCCAATAAGACTGAAAATTCAAAATACTGAATGATGGAATTTGCCCTTTCCCTACTGTTGTGTGATGTTGGAGTTGGTATATATAGTTAGCAAGGGGTGTGGGGGGTGCAGCCCCCCACATGATGGGAGCAGTGGGGAGGTCTATATTAGAACACCGAACATTCAAAATGTTGAGTGTTCTAATATCGAACCCTGCCAATCTAAAATACCAAACATCGAACGTTCAGAACAGAAAATTTTTTCCTAGGGAAAAAATTTGCTGTTCCAAAACACATACACACAGCACAAGCACACCAAACAAACAGCAATCCACACACATACACCTAAAATCTTTCACCTAACACTACACTAAACTATACACACACCACTAACTATCCACTTACCTTAACCCAAACCCTAACCCTAAGGTCCGTCACTATCGCACACTCACCTCACCTATGCCCTAACCCTAACTCACCTAACCCGCCCTAACCCTCATGTCCACACAATTGCACACATAACTAACTCATGCCCTAACCCTAACTCACCTAACCCGCCCTAACCCTCATGTCCACACAATCGCACACATACCGAACCCGCACTCAATCGCATACTTACCTGAACCCGACCCGTAACTTTCCAACAGAGTGCTGAAAATACTGAAGCAACAGAAACGGACAACCAAATTCTTTCCCTAGGAAAAAATTTGGTTTTCTGCTTCTTCGATATTTTCAGCGTTCGCTGAAAATGGGTCGATATTAGAACACTCGACATTTTAAATGTTCGGTGTTCTAATATAGACCTGCAGTGGGGCTTGCCTCTTGCATTAAAAATTTTATTCAGTATATTGAATTTTCAGTCTTTTTGGGATTCAGTCTTTTGATTTTCAGTCATTTGATAGTAAACCTGCAGCAAATGGAATGTCCGCAAAGGTTCCTTACAAAAAGAATACATGGAGTAAACACAGTACCCTATGGTTATTACTTCAAAGCCCTGTCTCTTTACTCGGTGTCATAAAGACCTCTGAGAGGTGATCTTTGCCTGGTGTACAAGGCATTCCTGGACTTTGTTTTGATGAACTTTTTTATAGCCACAAAACAAACAGCATCAGAACTACTAGGTCAAAATACGTAAATTTTGCTTGTGACATAAATAGGACATGTTAAAGAGACAGACATGTTTATCTGAGCATTCCCATTCTCTGAAATCGGTCCCCATCCATGTGAAGCAGAGTTTCTCACTAACTCTATTTAAGTGCAACTTGGACCACTGGATGGATAATTGGAAATTCACTCTTGGTCTCTAACAGACAGAGGCAGTCAATAAATCACTGCCTATATAAATTAAATTTGTGGGTCACATTTGAGTTGCATGGATAGGCTTATAAGGGCTTGTTAGCCTAGTATATACCTATAAACCTATAAAGTTAATTCACAAGGTATTATCTGCAATATGTGTGCAGGCTACACAAGCAGTTATCACAACTCCCACATGTGGCATGCCTGTAACTTGTATTAATAATTAACGAAGAAATTCACACAATCCAACAGACTGTGGGTACAAGTGTACAGAATCACAAACCAGAAACAGGACTGAGCATGTGTTTGGCTGCTGAAGGCACACTTTCACTGTCTGGATTCACTCAGTTATGCCACACTGCTACATGTGCAAAAATATTGTCTCTATGAGCAATGTTACACAATATTATACTTAGGGAACAGTTACAGCAGGGCAGTCATATGCAGGGCCAGTAGCTGCCAGCACAGCAGAGGCTGAGTCAGATGAGGAGTTGAAAAAAGGGAGCCATCAGCAGGAACTGATCATGCCAGACAGGGGTGGAAACAGTATGTGGTGGCACTAGCAAAGAGGCAGCAACTTGCACACAGCTTCACAACATAATACAAGAGTTAAGCAGATACATTATAGTGAAAATGATGCATGCAAAACCAACACTAGGCTGTGCTTACCAATGCATATGCTTTCCATGCTGTACATCAGACATAAGCAACCAAAGTAATAATGTACAAAGGCAGGGTAAAGTTGCCATCATTTGCAAATGTGGAGAAGGGACTACAGGAATGCAGTTCTTTCACAGGGAAGTGTATGAGCATGAATGATAAGGAGTATGAATATAAAAAGTGCTTTTATGTGAAATGTCAGTATCAGGATGAGGGTTGGGATTTAATGTTCAGAAGGGCCAAGGTCATTGGAGGTTCATGATATGCTAGGGGTTGCTGTGATGGTGTGAGAGTGGGCCTGCTGTGGCACAGACTCAGCAGTAGTTGCAGCAATGTAGCTTGATCTACTGAACTGATCCAGGGCATGCATGGTAGATGGTTCAGCATTCAGTCCACTCCCCCTGGCTCTGCCAGGAGTTGCACTAGATCTACCAAGAACCCCACTAGATGCTTGTGTGCTGCATGATCTTGGGCAATGTTTATTAGGAGATTGCAATCATGACATCAGCCATGATCACAGGGATGGCCTCTCCTTGGTGTAGACATCTCAGAAATAGATGTTGCTGTGTAAGTGCAAGCACTGCAGGGGCAGAGTCTCACTCTTCCAGCCCATGTTGGCTATCTCTGTGCATGTAGCAGGTGACCAGATCTATGGACAGCCACTTGCCCCTGGTGTATGAGACAGAGAAGACAATGCACATTCCAATGTGTGAGTCACTCTATCCAAGGAATCACAGATATGGGACATGCACTGCCATAAGTCATCATGCATATCCAGGATCACTCTCACTATTTCAGCCATGGAACTAACCTATGCCTCCATGATGACCATGCACATATGTTGGATTGTGGCCACCGACACACCAACCTTACCAAGGGTAGTAACCATGTTTCCAGTGAGCACCATTACCAGTCCCACTGTGTGGACATCTTTGTCCATGAATACCTGTGTCTAATGAGGGCAAGCACATTTCCCCAGATTGATAGTGTCCCCATAAACCTCTCCTCTTTCTGATGTCCAAGTAGCCTGAGTATCCACAGGCATAAAGTCTGTGCCCATGGCCTGTGTTGGGGATGAGGTGCTTGCATTCCCTGTGTCTGTACCCTCCTGACTGTGCCAGCTCATCTCTGCTATCAAGGACTGCCAATCCTCCAACATCAGGCAAGATCAGTTCCATGGTGTTGGCACTAGATAAAGAATCTCCTGTGAATACACCAAAGCACAAAATATCCAGTGTAAGTCTGACCCAGCACCATAACTACACATGAAACTGAGATTTTTACAACCATAAACATGATCAGAACTAATACCTTATGATCAAACCTTGTGCAGTTGGATGTGGGTGTCAAATCTCAAATGTACCTGTATATATATATTACGTTAGACAGATTTAATTACATTTTATATTGACTAAGGGATACAGAGGACTAACAGGTGCAGCTACAGTAAAATAGGACTACATACCATAAGTGTCTGCAGAGGACACTCTCTGGGGCTTGTCCAGCTCTGCCCCAACAACCAGCTACCTAGATATCAGTAGCCTCACTCTTTAAGTAAATGTTTGGCATCTAGCACATACCCTCCACACAACAGCCACAGGTAACTGATACTATCACTGTTACAAATACGTTGGCTAATGATATATGTGCAATGCATACAATATTAAACTGAAACTGAGCAGCCCTCTATAAGCTCAGGAGATGTGTGTTCCATCTAGCTTAATCCTTTAGCAGGTCTATATCATATGATCGAAGTTCCAAAACTTCGAATTATTAAAGGATGAACTTTAATGACTGAAGTCTCGGAACTTCGAACACACGTAAAAAAAAAAAAATAATAATAAAACAGTAAAAAAAAAAAAAAAAAAAAAAAAAAAAAAGCTCTAGCCCCCCTGCACCCCTCACACCCCCGTTACTTAAATATACCAACTCCGAGATCGCACTATAGTGCAGTAAAGGGAAATCTTCCCTTTCCACGCTCTATGGCAATCTCTGTTATATGCTTCAAGGTTTTAGAACTTCAATCATTAAAGTTTGTTCTTTACTGATTTGAAGTTGTAAGCCCCCTTTAGCCACTAATTGCTGCACTCTTGCAATCTACCCCTTAATATACTCTGGTCAACACATTTAAAAGTACTGACAAACTCAAATCCCTGACAGTCAGCAAGTTGAATAGCAGTTAAAATCATACATAGTTTAAATGAATGGATATGTAAGAAGTACCACTCACCTTATACAAGCAGATATATCTGGATGAAGAAAAATTGTTTTCCAAAGTAACCTTAGAAGGAATCAGACTCTTAGCGCAAGTGCTTTCTTCCATAGAGCAATGAGACTCTGTGCTTCTTGTCATGTTTATATCATGTAAATTCACCTGGCTGGGTGCAATGATTATGCTAATTAGGGCTTTGCTCATTATTGTTTCTGAATCACTCAACTTTCATGATGAGAATATCTGGTAAACATCATGCAGAAGTGTATGCAATGTCATACACATGCCTGGGTCCCTGCGTGCAGCACTGCTTATGCATGGTCACCCTATACTTTTGGTGGAGGTGAAATGCCATTCCATATTTAACCATCTGGACTGGAGTCATTGAGATGCATGTTTTCTTAGAGATCATGTTTAAAGTGGTGAAACAGAATGCAGCATCTGCTTTCCAGTTCTGAATTATGGCAACTATCATTGTCATGCGATATATGTTTGTCTCCTGTGATGGCATTAAGTAATGACTTCAATCTGTGTGCAAAAGTATTCTGATCTCAACTTCTGCCATGTTCATAGGTTCATAAGTGTGTACTAGGCTAATGGCCCTGGAGCCTTTACAAGCCTAGCCCAAAAAAAAAATGCCCAGGCACTGTGCCACCTAATGTTAGCTCACAGTGTCCATATCCAGTAGAGCAACTGGAATGATCCCTGGAGTGAACTTTCTATTAACAATCCACTCGTCAAGATTTCTCTTGAAGAGAGCTAGTGAGGTGCTCTGCTTGGCATGAATGGGAAGCTTATTCCAGAGTATGGGCAGTCTTTGGGAGATGAACCTGTCCTTCCAGCATGTTCTGTTAATTGTGGTAATGAGGTTGTGATCTCTAGAGCATGTGGCGTGGGGGGATTGGGATTTCTTTAGGTATAGCATTTCAAGTAGGGCTGGGTCAGACATGGCTTTGTAAGTCAAGCAGAGATCACCTCTAAGTAGACGATAAGAGATTGAGAACAGCTGAAGTTTCTTGAGTCTGTCCATGTAGGACAAGTGTTTAAGGACTAGGATCCTTTTTATGAGGTACTTTTGTGGCCTTTCCACCTGTTGTAGGTGGCTGGTCAGGTACATGCCAAACAGGACATTATATTTGATGATTGGTCTAATGAGGGATGAGTAGAGAGGGTTGATGACCTCTTTCTTCCTGGATGCAAAAACTTTGGTTATAAGATGTGCCACGTAGAAGGACTTTTTGACCACAGTGGCAATGTGGTGGTTGAAGGTGAGGTGGCTGTCGACCTGGGTGCCCAGATCTCTTATGGCCCCTTCAGTGTTCAGTGAGCTCCCATCAATGTGGTAATTCATGGGAACAGGTTTTCCAAAGGGGGATGATAATGCATTTTTGGTGTTAAGCTTCAGGCCATGGTTCTGACACCAGTCAATGGTCTCAGAGAGGCCCTTTTGTGGGATGTCTGCATCACTTGGGGAGTTCATAATGACTCCTAGCTTGCAGTCATCAGGGAACTTGGTCAGCCAGAGTCCTTCTGTGTTGGCCTGGACTTCTGAGAAGTAGATGCCAAACAGGAAAGGGCCCAGGACCAAGCCCTGTAGGACTCCACTTGTGACTGATCAACAGTTTGACTTTGAATCCACAACTTTCACTCTGTGGGTCCTATCTATGAGCCACCTAGTGATGTAAGGATTGATGCCTAGTCTGGTGAGTTTATTAATGATACCTGAGTGGAGAATGGTATCAAAAGCCTTGGCCAGGTCGAGGTAGGTTGTATGCACTGCCTTACCCTCATCAACAGCCTTGGGGACTGCCTCAAAGACATCAACCAGGTTCACCAGGCAGGATCTCCCCTGGATAAAGCCAAACTGTGTGGGGTCAAGAGTTTGGAGCCTGCCTATATCTTTGTTAAGCAGGTCCATAATGATGCGCTCCATAGCTTTGCATGCCAGACTTGTCAGGCTAATGGGACAATAGTTCCCAGGGTCTGTAGTTGCTCCCCCTTTATGGAGCAGGATGACTGTAGCAGTGCGCCATTCATTAGGAACATAGCCTGAGGTAAGGCTGTGATTGAACAGGGCACACAGATGTGGTGCCAGTTCATTTTATATCTCATGTAGGATGCAGCCAGGGATATTATCAGGTCCCATGGATGCTGTATTCTTGGCTTTGGACAATGCAACTTTTACCTGTGCCACAGAAATGGTGGGTACCAGATTTTCCTCTGGTATTGTGATAGGACCCTTGGGGGGAGGGGTAAAGTTGGCACTGAATCTGTCGGCCAGTATGTTGGCTATATCTGTTGGCTCAGTATAGGAGGTGCCATTGTGCAATAACTCAGAGCATATCTGGGTATTGCCTTTGAGGATTTTGATATAGCTGTAGAAGGCTTTGTGGTTGTTTTTGGTGTCAGCCACAATTCTGCCTTCATAGCTGGCTTTAGAGGATTTGATAAGAGATCTCAGCTTATTGTTGAGACTGATAAGGGAGGTTTTCGAGTCTTGTGACTTCACTGTTTTCTTCCTTCTGTTGTAGAGTTTATTGATGGCTGGAGACCACCAGATTGGCTTCCTTTTTTTGGAGGAGAGCATCTTAGTTCTATTTAGTATGACAAGGTCCATGCATTTGTGTACATCCTCGTATAGTGCATTGGTGTATGATTTGGCAGCCATGCAGTTATTTTCCATTGGCATAGGTGCCAAGAAGTTAGCCACCTCTGATTTTAGGAGCCCAAAGTCAGATTTAGAGAAGTTTTTCAAAGTGGTCACCTTAACAGGAGTGTAGGTGAGATGGAGATTTTCATGGTTATCAGTTTGTGGTCAGATTTTAACCAGGGAGGAATTGACCATAGGTGTGGAGCAATGGTCTCCCATCTTGATGATAACCAGGTCAAGGATGTTGCTTCCTCTAGTGGGGGTCAGAATGAGCTGGTCCAGGGCATTGGAACTGATAAATTCCAGAAAGTGTTGGGCCTGTACATTGGTACTTGAATAGTTTTACCAGTTGATGGAAGGGTAGCTGAAGTTACCCAGTATGAGAGTATTGGGTTGGACCTTGACAGATTCCAAGGTGCTTACAATGTTGGAGTGAGAGTCTGGGGACATGTTTAGGGTTCTGTAGCAGGCTATGACTTGTATCACTGTCTTACTCAGTGTTAGTTGTACCTGAAGTATCTCAGATCCATTATGCTGGGCTTTCAGTCTAAAGGTGTGCATATCCTTTAAGAATATGGAGACACCACTGCCTTTGGAGCTTCCGGACGTATTCTGGGGCTGAAAGGTATGGAATGAGTTGCAGCCTGGGAGCACAGAGGTGCTTTCTGCCTCTTTAAACCAGGTCTCTGTTACAGCACAGATGTCCACATTCTCCATTTTGAAGAAAGCTTTGAGTGAGTGCATCTTGAGATCAAGATTTCTAGCATTGAGCAGCATGACCCTCAGATTGCATTTGTTTGTAGCTGTTATGGTGGAATTTTGGTCTTTGGAACACTGCCTAAAAAAGGCACTATAGGGATGGCAAGAGCCATAGCCAGTACCCGGAATCCCAGGGGTGACAGATGCAGGCCATCTTTGGCAAAGCATCGGTGTCTATTGATCATGTGGTCCCAGGCATACAGATACTGGATCCCCTTAGAATGACCCCAGAAACTTAGCCAATTGTTGAAGTCAATTATTTTCTGCTCGTACTGTGGTATCATTCTAGGTGACGGTAGAATACTGCTCAGGGCTAGGGTCATACCTGCCTGGGTCACAAAATCCAAGAGTTCCATCACATCTCTTTTCATGTAGTCCAGGGAGGTACATTGCAGGTCATTCACACCCACATGGACAATGACTGAGTCATATTTGTACTTGTGGAGTGACCTGAGTGCATGTGTTATGTGGCGGATCCTGGCACCTGATGGACAACTGTCACCTTCTCCTTGTTCAACCTAATGAGTGGGACATCAGTGTGCCTCACAATTAAGTCTCCTATGATTAGTACATTGGGCAAAGTGTTTTTCCTTAAGGCCTTGGGTTGAAGGGCACACTGTGGTGGTGAGCTATGTGTTCTGGTTTTGGTGTTGTGTTGTGATGGTCAAGTGCGTTTCTGTCTCAGGGGTCTCTGTTGTTTGGGTAAATTTTTATTGAGAGCCTCCACGAAGGTGGGTGTATGGTTTGTGTTTCTATGTGTGGGTTGTGATAGTTGGTGTTTTGGAGGGCTGTGTGTTCTATGTAGTGAGTTGCAGGTGTTGACCTTCTCCTTTTGACCAGCTAATCCGGTCTTGGTTGGAGTATGCACTGCTTCCACTTTGGTGATATAAGTGCATCTCTCACAGGTATGAGTGTTGGGAAGTATGAGGAGAGGGTTGTCTGTGTACATTAAATGTTGCCACACTGTCTCAGAAAGTGCCCAAGTGCACCAGGCTAGCAGGAGAAAGCACAGGAAATTGCCCTACAATCATACCAGGAGGGGTGGTCATATTTCATATAGTAAAAGCACTAGGAGGAAATGAAAGCACAGTCACAGAATGAGCACTTTTTATTCATTAAATATTTTTTTAAATATTTTTAAATATTCAGTCACAGAATGAACACTCTATTCATTAAAATTATTTAAATATTTTTAAATATTATCTTTGCTGGAGTGCCCATTTTGTGATTTTGCTTTACATTTCACTTTTTTTCTTTTCTTTTCTTTTCTTTTCTTTAATAAGCACAATTTACTAAGCTACTGCCGAATACAGCTGCCCACAAAATCATGTCATCATGCTGTTCAGCATGTTGACATGATAATCTGACTGCATGTAACTTGCATGCAGCATGCATGCTAATTGTGATGGCTCACCACTGGCCCAGTAATCACTGGGAGGATGACAGGTGCATACACAGTATTTCCAGATGCAGCTCTCTGCATCAAGTGCAATCTCCCTTAAGAGCAGACAGAGACCACAGTCAGTCTAGGGCTGTTTTCTCCCTCTCTCTCCAATTCTTCAGTAAGACTCCCCACTGGCACAGCTATATGGCTGAGATCTCAGCTGAGTGGTCAAGCCAAGACCTCCAGCACCCTCTCTGTCCAACCAATACTTTATGTCCCTGCCCAAGTAGCTGACACAAACACATACTTTGAGATTTGTTTTATACACGCGCACACACACACACACACACACACACACACACACACACACACACACACACACACACACACACACACATGCACACACCTGGGAAAGACTGTCACAGGTTTACTAGCTATGCCCCCTTCTGCCCAGACTATAAGGTAGTTATTACTGCCACCAGCCACCTCTTTATCAGCTACTTTAAGGCCCTTAACAAAGGATATCTACTCTTACTGTATAATGTTACTATCAATACAAATGGTAGTTTGACCAACAGCAAGGCTATTAGGAGTGGCCCACAGTATCACCAAATAAATACGGATGTGCTCTCAGAACTTAAACATTTCTAGTCAGATCATCTGCAATGAAAGGTTTAAATATACTTAATAATAAATAATAAAAGAACAAGCCAATACTAAAAATATCAGAGTTCAAAATCACAGGAAATATTTAAAACAACATTGCAGGACATTCTCAAATAAAAAAAGATAAATATCTAAGCTAAGCTTTGCTATATTCCTGACTGTATGTAAGAGAATTACTATACCCTAGTACACTTACTTTGTTAGAGCAGCAAAGCAGATGTGGTGAATAGATCCTCTAGCTAATGTTGTCAGGTCAAAGACAGAGATAGAATGCTAAGTCTCTCTCAGATATTTCTTGAATTAATATCTCAAATATTACTGCTGGAATAGCTTGCAGAATGACGTAATTTCTTGTCATCTGACTCTATCCCAGGTAAAACCCCCACTGCTGAAATCTAGCAGTATTTAGCATCTACCTGTGAAAATACATACTCAATGTCTTTTCCTCAGATCTTTGCAGATCCTGGAAGTCATAAAACAATAAAACATTTCCAAGACAATACAGAAAACTTCTCAGTACAGACATTGTGTCTGTTGCTGCACTGAAACTGAAAGAAAATATCTTTTTTATAGCCCAGCCATAAAGCAATTTAATTTCAGCTATTTTTCTGGAGTTTTGCAAGTTAACCTTCTGTATTCCAGTTTCCCCTATTAAAATATATACATTTAAACAGTTTAAATAGTGTATGCACATTTATGTTCTATTCCAGTAGGGTACATTGTGGATACATTTCAAAAAGCACTTTGTAAAATATCTCTGCAACACACATGCCTTTACAAACCATCTTATATGACATACAGCTCTAATACATTTGTAATACAAACATCTTAGGGCACACTGTGGATACATTTCAAAAAGCACTTTGTAAAATACCTCTGCAACACACATGCCTTTACAAACCATCTTATATGACATACAGCTCTAATATATTTGTAACAGAAACATCTTATCTGAATCATGTTGATATTCACAAATGACATATAATTATTTACAGAATTCCAGATAGCTGGGCTGGCAGTATCTCCTTTTGTTACACTTCTATATAAATCATGTTAATATTCACAAATGACATACAATTATTTACAAAATTCCAGCTAGCTGTGTTGGCAGTAACTCCTTTGTCACACTAATAAACAGCTTTTTGATTTTGTTTTAAAATGTTCACACCTGCAATACACCTAGGCATTACAAAGAAGCTGCAACCTCCCCAGCCCATTCTCTGGATCTGGCAGGTAAATTTAAACTTGATCTTTAACAGTATGCACTGGCACTGAGTCCTGCTATGCTTCAAACCTTAAACTGCCATTGTGAACCATAATTAAAGAATATCTATATTTTCTGAGGTTGCCATGAGTTTTACAAATGCATTGCCTGTTAATGCCCATCATTGTGCTGCAGAAAGAACACAAGAGACTGATTTGTTCACCAATTCTATACCATTTTCCTCTGAGCTTCTTCAAGATGAGACATTATGACTGGAAAAGGAGAAGGTAGTGTTCCCTTTAGAGGACAGAGATGGTGTGAGGAAAAGTCAAAGATATTTTTTTACCTTCTCTATAAGGATTACAGAAGGAAGCTCATGCAGGAAAGCTATGAATGTCCTCAGTATAAGACTGAATCATGGCATATTTTAGCCCAGGTTGGCACTCATGCAACTGGCATCCCACACATGGCGAGCAGTGCCATTGCCATTACAGTGACATGAAGTGCCACAATTTTCACCTCCTTGACCGATGAGAGGATGAAGTTAAAGAGCAGGCACCACTTATATAGTATAAGTAGAACACATTAGCTACACGTTTAAGCTGGCACTGCATGCCCTCCACAAATATTACACAGTGCTCTGCTTATGTCTACGGCCCCTAAATATATCAAAACAAATAGGCAGTTGTACAGGAGAAGACTGGAGCACCTAAGAGAATATCAGCATGGGTATATCTACTTCATAATGTCTTGGTTTTAATATAAACAGTAGTAATGGTTCGTTCCAAAAATATATTGTTGGGTTGTGAGGGTATCCTAAAGGTTAAGGTGTTTGCCTTACAAACACAAGGTGCAGGGTTTGAGTCTCACAAGGGATAATCGGCTAGGCTTAAAATTGTTCGCAAGGGCAGTTAGCTTAGTACTAATCTATGAATCTATATAACTTTCAAGTGCCACATCTGTTCTTACTGAAATAGCTCAAAGGTAGTAGTATGGTTGTTCAATGTTATTAGTGTATTTGTGCATGCATCCTCTTGTATAGGTGGACATGTGGGTCATGATGTTAAGGCTCTGCTCACACATTATGAGATTGCCTGTGGGTTCAAACCCCACCATCACAGTTGTATTATTATGTCAAATATTTAATGTTTATTTTTCTGTCAACTTAATATAACTACAGCATTACATCGGGAAAAATATATAAGATCAACATTATTATTTTAGTGGACATGTTTCAATAAAAAGGAAAAGTTGTTTCTTTTACCTATTACTTGTGAGTGAAATATGTATTTATGAGCAGCATGTATTCTCTGTATATGTGCAATAGTCTCAAACATCAATACTGCAATCTTTGACTACAGTCACATGTTGGTCAGTCTGAATGACTCATCGTGTTAGTCCTCTATTTGTCAGACTATATGTGAGGGTGGCTGTTGATTCATCCCCCCATTTATATATAGTAACAGGTTTGTTAAATTCAGTATTTCAGAACTTCAGTTTTTTGATATATTTACACTCACCTTTGTTGCTATCTTCTCTGTTACACACATTTATTCCATCCATTTCTTATACTATTATATTCATCAGCACAATGAGTCACTGATCATTCCCCCAGGTGGCAGCAGCAGCAGCACTACCACCACTAAAAGTACCCAGCACAGTTGGATCCAAGCCTGCCAGAATTGCCTCCATACCTCCTGCATTACCTTCAGCATTTGTTTCAGGTAGGCCTGCACTGGATGCTGGTACATTGTATCTGTTTGTAGCAGTAACAGTGTGAGTGGAGATGATATCTTTGTTACCTATTAGTAGCTGGAAGACACTGAGGGATATTATTGGCAGGAGGTTAGATGCCTGAATTGGCATAATGTAGAACCTTCTCCAGTAACTCATTGAGTTATACCCCTGTCCAGCACTGTCTCCACTATCTGAGCCAGGGCTCTGGTGACAGTATTTAAGGTGGTGATTAATCTTCCATTGGGTCTTAGCTGGGAGAGAAACTGCAGCTGTGAACACCTCATCCTGTCCCCCAACCTGGTATTCCCCTCCATTTATGTCCATGCCCACCCGGTGTTAGTCATTCAATCCTACCCTCATCATTGTCTTCCATGTGTTTGCCTTGATGTCACTGTGTCATTCATCATTGTCTTCTCCCTCCCTCATTGTGTTGCTCACATGTTCTGTCACTCATGTCTGTCTTCCCTTGCTACCTAACCTAACCCTCTTACTTTCCTCTTACTTCCCCTATGTACTTCCACAGCATATCCTTCTCTTCATAAACATAAAATGGGCACCTGTCCCTCCAAAACATATTGCCTTCTTTCCCCACTTACATCCTGCTCATTCCTTATTTACTCAGCTATTGCTCTGCAATCTTCTTGCTTACCCTTTTCACCTGTTTCCTAGACTCCCATTTCCAAACTTTCATCTGGTCAAAAAATAGATGAACACACTGCACACATGTCCATATAGAGCTTCTAAACTCAATTATCTTTTTGGGATCATCTTGTTAGTAATGACTTGTGAAGAGCACCATCAATACCCATGTAAACCAACAAGGAATGGTACTGCTCATTGTATAGCAACAATTAAGTCCAATCACTGCCATCTGCTATGTACATTGGCTTTGGCTGCCCTTGGTCATACAAATGAATGGAGCATCATTGCATATCAGTGTGCAAATATGAGATAGGATAAAGCAAGCACCTTTAGTCTGACTGCTTTCATGACTCAGCTTATAAATTAAATGATTTGTAAAAGTGCAAATGAAGAAGGTTGAGAGTACAGTACCACTCACGCCAGAATACATTTTTGACTTTTACATTTACATTCTGCAAATGTGTAACAATCACCTGTTATGTAATTTACTAACACCATCCACTGCTCAGCCTGTAAATGAAGGGCTTGGTAGAATGTCATATGTTTATTACAACTTTTCATACTTCACTACAACTGCAACTTGGTGTTACACAATCTTCTCACAGGTCCCTACTGAGGCTGGGATGAGGAGCTGCTCATCACATACAGTTGCATGTGTGACACCCCACCACTGGCCCAGTAATCAAAGAGCCTCAGTCCTCACCACTAGCACCAGTGCAGGATGTACATTGGGAGGATGACAGGTACACACACAGTATTTCCAGATACAGCTCTCCAGAGCACACAAAGACCACAGTCAGCCCGGGGCACAGCTATAGAGTTGAGACATCAGCTGAGTGGCCAAGCCAAGAACTCCAGCACCCTCTGTCCAACCAGTGCTTCGTGTCCCTGCCCAAGTAGCTGACACACACACACTCTTGGAGATTTGTTTTACACACACACATACACGTACACACACACTCACACACACACACACACACACACACACACACACACACACACACACACACACACACACACACACACACACACACACACACGAGAAAAGCTGGCACAGGTTTGCTAGCTATGTCCACTTCTGCACAAACTATAAGGTAGTTACTATTGCCACCAGCCAACTTTTTATCAGCTACTTAAAGGCCCTTAACAAAGGGTGTCCAATCTTACTGTGTAATGTTACTATTAAGGCTGCGTCCTACACGAGCTCAAAGATGAACTAACCCCTCACGGAAACACACTGTTCAAACACAGCCTCTCCACAGGCTACGTACCCATAGAGTGGCGCACAGCAATGGTTATTCCGCTCCACAAAGGTGGGCCCACAACAGACCCCGGGAACTATCGCCTATAAGCCTGATTAGCTTGGTCTGCAAGTCTATGGAGCACATCATCATGGAACTCATTAGCAGAGACATTGGGAACCTCCAAACACTGGGCCCTACCCAGTTTGGCTTTGTTAAGGGCAGATCATGCCTTCTGAACCTGGTGGACTTCTTTGAGACATTTACCAAGGCTATAGACGAGGGAAAGGTGCTACACAGACCTTGCAAAGGCCTTCAACACCATTCCCCATTCTGGTATTGTAGACAAGCTCACCAGCCTGAACATAAACCCCTACGTCACAAGATGGGTTGCTAACTGGCTCACGGTCAGAACCCATATGGTGAGAGTTGCAGGAGCTAGGTCTGACTCTAAACTGGTTACAAGTGGCATTTCCCAGGGCTCAGTCCTAGAACCCCTCCTGTTCGGCATATACTTCTCAGAGGTACAGGCAAGCACAGGAGGACTATGGCTGGCCAAGTTCGCAGACAACTGCAAACTAGGGGCTATAATCGACTCTCCCGCTGACACAGACATCCTCCAAAAGGGTCTCACTGAGATGGATACCTGGTGTCAAAATCATGGCCTCAAGCTAAATGCCAAAAAGTGCATAGTCATCCCCTTTGGAAATATCAAAGTACCCACAAACTACCACATAGGTGGTAGTCTCCTAAATACGGAAGATGTAATGAGGGATCTGGGGACCCAAGTAGATAGTAATCTCTCCTTTGATAATCCCATTGCCAAAATGGTTAGAAAATCCTTCTATGTGATCCACCTAATCACAAAATGGTTCGCATCCAGATCAAAAGAGGTCATTTTGCCCCTCTACTCATCACTCATCAGACCCATCATAGAGTACAATGCCCCATTTGGGATGTACCTTACAAGACACCTGCAACAGTTGGAAAGACCACAAAAGTACCTCACCAAGAGGATCACTGGCCTCAAACAGATGCCTTATGCAGCTTGACTGAAGAAACTCCAGCTGTACTCGGTTGCATACTGCCTACTCAGAGGTGATCTCTGCCTGAAATACAAGGCCATGTCCAACCCAGAATTGATGGACATGCTCCACCTAAAGAAAACCATATCCCCTCGAGCCACATGCTCTAGGGATCTAAACCTCACCACAACAATAAATAGGACATGCTGGAGGGATAGATTCCTGTCCCAGGGACTTCCCATGCTTTGGAACAAGATTCCAAGCTCCTCGCTAACACTCTTCAAGAGAAACCTTGACGAGTGGATGGGGAACAGAAAGTTTACCCCGGGGATCACTTCAGTGGCTCTGCTGGACAAAGGCACAGGGAACTAATCTAAGGGGGAGGCAAAAGCCAACACATTCTGGCTAGGCTTATAAATGCCTTCAGGCAGATAGCCTAGTACCTACCTTTGAACCTATGAACCTATAATACAAATGGTAGTGTGACCAAGAGCAAGGCTATTAGGAGTGGCCTATACAGTGTCACCAAATAAATATGCAAGTACTCTCAGAACTTAAATATGTCTAGAAGGACCAGCCACAATGAAAGGTTTAAATATATTTAATAATAAATATTAAAAGCATAAGAAAATACTCAGTGCATATTTACAGTGGGTCTATATTAGTACAATGAAAACTGTATTGAGTGAATCCCGTTTGAGTGACACCAAATATGCGAATATCGCAAATATCGCAAGATTGAATGGAGATCGCCGTAGGGAATTCTTTCCTTTACTTCAATGGAGTGTGATCTCAGAGTTGGTATATTTAAGTAGCGGGGGTGTGGGGTGCAGGGGGGCTTGCCCCCTCTGCATAAAACAGGTAGTGACAGTTTTTCTGTTTTAGTTTTTTTATTTATCGGAATTTTCAAACTTCAAACTTCAACCATATGGTGTCGACCATATGGTATTCGGCGTTTGAAACTTTCATTCCGATTATATAGACCCATTTACAGTGATAGTGAAAATCACAGGAAATATTTAAAACAACATTGCAGGACAGTCTCAAATAAGTAATGAAATATATCTAAAATAACCTTTGCTATATTCCTGACTATATCTAAGATAATTATTATATCCTAGTTGTTGTTTGTCTTTTTGGCTTTTCCCAGTTAGGGGATCACCACAGCGGAATTCCGGTCTGCTAATGATTGGCAGTAGATTTTTATCGTGCCGAGTTACCAGGCCGACACCCAACCTTCAGTGAGGGCACACCCATTCACGCATGTCTTTCGGAGACCACTCGACCGCGGGGAGGACATGCAGACTCCACACAGAAGGCACTCCAGCCGAGAATCGAATAGGAGAACCTCTTGCTGTGAGGCAACAACGCTACCGCTGTACCACTGCGGCTTATAATTATTATATCCTAGTACAATTACTTAATTATATCCTAGTACACTTACTTAATTAGAGCAGCAAGGCAGATGTGTGGTGAATGGGTTTTCTGGTCAGGTCCCAGACAGAATACAGACCACCCTGTCTCTCTCTCAGAGAGTTTTTAAATTAATATATCAAATATTACTGATGGGAGAGCTTGCAAAATGACATAATTTCTTGTCATCTGACTCTATCCCAGGTAAAAACCTCACTGCTAAAAGTTAGCAGTATTTAGCATCTACCTGTGAAAATACATACACAAAAGCTTTTCCTCAGATCTTGGTACTTGCTGAAAGTCATAAAAGAATAAAACACTTCCAAGGCGATACAGAAAAAAAAAAACTTCTCAGCACAGACAGTATGTCTCCTGCCACACTGAAACTGAAAGATAACATCTTGTTATTGCATGGCCATAAAGTAATTTAGCTATTTTTCTAAACCTTCTGTATTCCAGTTTCCTCTGTTAAAATATATACATCTAAACAGTTACAATAGTGCAGGTACATTTCTGTTCTATTCCAGTAGGGCATGCTGTGGTTGCATTTTAAGAACTTTGCAAAAAACTTTTCAACACACACTTCTGTACCAGCAGTTTGATATACACCTGACATACAGTTCTAATACATTTGTAACACAAGTATCTTATGTAAATCATTTTGATACTCACAAATGACATACAATTTTTTACAAAATTCCAGATAGGTGGGCTGGCAGTGTCTGCTTTTGTTACCCTTCAATATAAATCATGTTAATATTCACAAATCATATATAATTATTTACAGAATTCCAGCTAGCTGTGCTGGCAGTACCTCCTTTGTCACAGCATGCATTGTTAATGAGTCTAGGGGCTAACTGCATAGGCATAGTAACCACTGCTGGCTTGGCCATGATTGTGGATGAGGCATTTCTGAATCCCCTAGATTAAATTTTAGCCTTAAAAGTGCACTGGCTACATTTAAATAAATAAATAAATACATTTTCCCACTGTTTTATTTAATGCATTAAAGTACTAAAGCTGTTGGGGATGCAATTACTTGTATATCTATTCACTTCCCACAGTTTCAAGTTTCATTTCTTACTTTGTTTTTTTTTATTATTATTTTCACTGACCTGCTTGCCACCTTTAAAAGTAAATTATGTTGTGCCTCATAGATTTCACTCAAATCACCATGTTTCACTGAACTGCTTGTTAGTATCCATTTAAAAGTTAATTACTTTGTAACCTATAGATTTCACTCATAACACACTGTTCAGATCTCTCATAATTAGTTGCCTGGAACTGCAGGCTGTTTGTATTCAGCCAAAAGTAGGTGTTAATGGAAAAAAACACCTTAAAGGCCCTTAACAAAGGGTGTCCAATCTTACTGTGTAATGTTACTATTAAGGCTGCATCCTACACTTTGCAAAACAAAAGAAAATACAAGAAAAAATAAATTTTTTCATGTTTATATTATTTTCTCTTGTTTTTAAGTATTTTTCTTTAAAAAATGTCTGTAGCTTAAGCTAAGAGCATCTTCCTTTACCAAAACATGGAAAATTATTCCCAGGGATTCAGAAATGCCACATCTGCAATTAACGCCAAAACAGCTCTATTTACATTGTGTACACGACGAGCCTCAATGCTTATGCCTGGGCATTTGATTAGGTTATATGTGTGACAAGCAGCTTCTCTTCACAGATGTAGTACAGACCTATGTCCAGATCATGTTAGATCAACTTGCAACCAGATTAAAGTGCAAACAACTTATGTAAACACTAAATGTGCACAAGCATCTCTGGTAGTTGTCACAAGTTTGCAAACACAGATGGGAAAATGACTTTTACAACGTTGATGTAATATACAACAATATATATGGAGTGAAATGCTATATGAAAGGGTGGAATAGAGTTTTCACTACAGTAACAGAAACCACAGAGATGGACTGAAGAAGGCAAAGTGAGTTGCCCATCAAAGCAAGGCAGAAAAACACAATGGAGAAAGTGGTATGACGATACTTGAATGCAGAATAATGTAAAACTTAGGAGAGATGGGATACAGAAGAGTAACATGATACACTGACCTGCATAAGTCCTGACAGCATCGTAATGAGAGCGGTGGGTCTATAATGTAATATGAATATCATTAAGAAAAGGGAAACCATGACACCCTCAGACAAGTTAACCTCTCAGTTCAGTCCACATGCCAGTATATCCTCAGTTCCCTAGCAGGGGGGAGTCACAGAAGTTGTCGGACTAAGAGAGGTCACAAAACACTCATGTCAGGGAAATGTAGCAGATGTGCAGACTGATAGCAAGAAAAGAGCAAAAGTCCTTAAGGGATTTGAACCCGCACCATTTCTAGTAATAATCTCTATACCAGTGCATTAGAAAGGAGTCATAAAACAGCCATAGCAGGGAAAGGTAGCACATTTGCAGACTCTAGACCAAACATTGTAAAACAACATACAATCCCCAAGAGGATACAAACCCCCACATAGTGTAATGACACAGCAAAAATCATTTCATGAGTACACTGACCCATTAAACAAGTTAAAATAAAGGCATTAGCTTTAATTAATCACAGATTGACACAGTGATGCACAGTAATGTTTAGCTCATTTTTGTGACTGATGGCAAGAACCCGTGAATTTGTCATTCATATTTTCTGAGGCACCATTAGTCAGGTATGCCATAGAAGCACTCATGTGAAAGGAGTCAGAAAAAAAAAACATTGCTGGATAATGGAATATACTTGCAGACTGCAAACCAAATTGAAAACAACATACCACCCTCAGGACATTAGAGCTCTACCCACTGCACTGGCAATGTACACATCACTTCATGGCTACAATGAGCCATGGAAGGCAATGCAGTGAAACTATTAACTTTACTTTATTTCATAACTGCTTGGTGACACTGATGCTCAGCTCATTTGCACAACTGATGACAATGTTGTTATTGCATAGCAAGGATTTTTCTTCATTTTTGCCATAGGATGAGTTATATATTGACAATGATTTTGCTCTCTGCCAAATGTCATACAACGCATAGCCATAAAAAGATGATTTCTTAAAAAGTGCTTGGTGGGTGGGTGTTATGTTTATCTATTTTCTTGACTATATTATAGGTTAGACACATGACTGTATAACAGATATGAAAAGGGGAAAAAGATGAAGATAGAACAAAAGGTGAATACGGAATGAGCATGATGGAGGTGGGATAGGAGCATGCCTCTCAACTTCTTAGCTTGATAATCTTGGTGAATTGCAATAGTTGTATTTATTTAATGACTGAAATCCTCACTAATTTGTCAAAAAACTATATTTTTTATAATGAAATATTGGAGCCAAACATGTACATCAGTCAAATAGTGGGGAAGTTGAGAGGAATGTTTGGCTATATTTTTTGTGTGACAGGTGCCCTTTTTTAGAAGGGCAAGTTGAAGAAAGAAGTCAGAGAAGTAAGAGGTGGTTAAGAGGGGGAGTTGAGGTAGCAGAGAATGGCACACATGATTGACAGAGTTTGGGATAACATAATGAGGGGGAAGAACACAATGGGAATGAAGATATTAGACAAACCGAAGGAAAACAATGGTAAGGGGAAGAAAGTATAACATACAGGGGGTGAGCATAAACATAAAAGGGAGAGGAACTCTAGGTTGGGGAATAGGAGTTGGTGCTTGAAGATAAAGGCACTAGCAGCTTAGACCCAGTGGGAGATTACTCATCATCCTGGAAACCATTACACTTGGGTCCTGCCTCAGAAGATGGAGTCAGTGATGGGCCTGGAAGCAGTTCAGCTAGTCACTGGAGTATGGTCTCCATGCACACATGTGGACTTCCAGCCTAATATCTATTATCTCCCCCACAAGCTCTGCCAGCTCCTGAAAGGGATAAAAGTGTACACTGTAGCACCATCTGGAGCAGGGTCACCTGTCACAGGTGGTGCAGGTTGGGCAGGAGGTATGGAGGTAACTGTAACAGACTGGGACACAGATGTGCTGGGTGCCTCTGGTGGTGGTATTACTCCTGTCACCTCTGGGGGAATGACAAGCCTCGCTAGTTACTGTACTGCTGCATATAACAGCAACAGAAATGTAGAGTAACAAAGAAAATAGCAAAATAAATGTATGACAGAGAAAGGATAGTAACAAAGAGGGTGGGGAAGAGAAATACAAAAACAGTGATTATTGTGTACTTAACTATGATGATACTGATATAGTAAAGCATAATAACCTTCTAATAGTACAACATGTACAGGTACGTCATCGAGCTATTTGTCTGATTATAACATATGAGAGGGAGCCCCAAGCCAAAAGCTGTCCTCACATGCAATCTGACATAAGAGAATAACTGCATGAGCTATTTATCTAGACAGTACATCTGTACTTATGGCCATTGAAGCTATATATATATATATATATATATATATATATATATATATATATATATATATATATATATATACATACATACATATAGATAGATATAGATATAACCATAATAAACGTGCTCATCATCACACAATAAATATGTCCTCACCTACTCCACCCAAACCAACATCACACATACCTACATATGTGAAGGTCCTCACCAGAAACATACCTAAACACCAGAGACCTTCCAAACACAAATGCAAGCAGGCTACACATAATACATTCTCTGCAGAACACATTACACATAATAGCTCACATACCAGTGTCTCACCTGTCAAGTCCTTAAGGCAAAACACAAAACCAAACATATTAGCCATAGGTGATTCCATTGTGAGACACACAGATGTCCCTCTCACCAGGCTGGATAAGGAGAAGGTCACGGTCAGCTGTCTGTCAGGTGCCAGGATCCCCCATATTACACATGCACTCTCAACAACAGATACTGTTATGACTCTGTCATAGTCTATGTTGGTGTGAAAGACTTGAGATGTACCTATCTGGACTATATGAAGAGAGCCACGATTAAGCTCTCAGACTATGTGTCTCAGGCTATGTCCCTAGCCTTAAGTAGCATTTTACCTTCACCTAGGATGATGCCTTAATATAAACAGAAAAATAAGTGACTATAATAATTGGCTTCGTTTCTGATGTCATTCCAAGGGGATAAAGTATTTATCAGCTTGGGATGACATGATCGACAGGCCTCAGTGCTTTGCCAGAGATAATCTTCATCTGTCACCCCTGGTATTTTGGCTATGGGCCAAGGCTCTTGCCACCCCCATAGTGCCTTTTTTAGGCAGTGTCTCAAGGACAAAACTCCTGATGTAAGAACTCCATCTAAGAATAATCTCATGGTTTTGCTGCTAAACGATAGGAGTCTTAACATGAAACTGCATTCACTGGAAGCAGTCCTCACCTTGGAAGACATAGACATTTGTGCAGTCACGGAGACCTGGTTTAAGGCTGTGGAGAGCAACCCAGTCATATTGAGCTACACCTTCTTCCACACATTCAGACCACAAACTTTTGGTATGGAAACTAAAGGAGGCGGTGTGTCAATATTCATTAAAGATAAATACGCCTCCAGACTGGTTAGACAGCATGATTCCCTGGAGCTACTTCAGGTGTAATTAACTGTTGGTGGAACACCTATTCAAGACATTGCCAGCTACAGAACCCCCTCCATGAATCAGGACACCCATTCTGCCTATTTGGATCTACTTGAGTCTAGCAAGATACATCCGAACACCCAAACACCATGGTTTTGGGCGACTTTAACTACCCATCCATTGAAATTACTCATCCACAAGCTCAGTTGCACAAAGGTTATTCAATTTCATTAACTCCAGTGCCCTGGACCAGCTTGTTGACACCCCGACAAGGGGTGCCAACATCCTGGATCTGGTGCTTACTAATATGGGGGAACCACTGTAGCACCCCCATTGTGGGGTCTTCCCTGGTGAGATCTGACCATAAATCAGTCTCATTCGAAGTTACTAACACACCCGATCCCCCCAGCACCAACTAAACTAAAAAACTTCTTCAAAGCAGATTATAACCTCTTAAGGGATGCTATAAATAGCTTCACTGCATCTCCTCCCTCAGCTGGACCTAGCAACTCTGCCAAGTTCTACACAAATGTTTTATACAAACATCTGAACAACTGCATTAACTCGGCAGTGCCTGATAGGACCAAAACAAGCTCCTAAGGGAAGAGCAAACCTGTCTGGTGGACAACTGCCATTAACAGGCTTTACAATAAGAGGAAGAAGTTGCTGTCTAAGGAGAGGGAATGAGCCCTAAACTAGAAACACTCCCTCCTCAGCTTAAACAAGCAAATAAGACTTCTTGTGAAGTCCTCCAAAGCTATGAATCCAAATTACCTTCCTCAAATAAGGACAGCCATAAGGCATTCTTTAGTTACATCCATAACCTAAAAGGAAAGGCCCAGATATGTGCCAAACTGGTAGTTAATGATAACACATATACCAAGCCTGTGGACATTGCTGACAGTTTCTGTGAAAACTTTACTCCCCTGTCCCCACCACACCCTACCCCAAGACATACCTACAACCTGTCCTCTACCTTGTATCTCTAAAGAGCAAGTTGTGAATGCCCTCTCTAAGGTCAAAAACACAGCATCCATGGATCCTGATAACATCCCAGGCTGTGTCCTGCATGGGCTCAAACAAGAATTAGCAATGCCATTATGTACTCTTTACAATCATAGTCTAAGCACTGGCTTAGTCCCAGATAAATGGAAAAAGGCCAGTGTTATTCCCTTGCACAAATGTGGTGCTTCCACTGACCACGGGAACTATAGATCTATTAGACTGACTAACCTTATCTGGAAGGTCATGGAGAGACTCATCATGGATCTTATCAACAACGATATTGATAACCTCCAAACACTTGACCCTACTCAATTTGGATTTGTCAAAGGGAGATCATTCCTGTTAAACCTGGTGGACTTCTTTGAGACAGTCACCAAGCCCCTTGATGAGGGGAAATCTGTGCATACAGCCTACCTAGACTTAGCAAAGGCTTTTGACACTATCCCCCACTCAGGCATAACTCACACAGCTAGGTATCAACCCATATATAATTAGATGGGTCCAGTGGCGGCTGGTGACTTCAAATCAAAGGGGGGCTGCAGGAGACAGCTGAATGGGTGTGACCAACTAGAAAGGAGAGCGGCTATGCTCAAAACCACAAAAACTTTAATTAAATATGCTGCCCTGGGTGTCAAACCATCATAATGGGAGTCCAATCAAGACAAAATGAAGTGTAGAAGAAAAAAAAATATTTCAATCCATTGGCTGCATGACAGCTTACTTAATATCAAGATGGAAACAAAAAGGATGTGAGGCATGAAAAATAAATTACTTTTTAAATACATTACTGGAATGCTAGTCAAAATCAAGTATAAGAAAAACAAGCAGCACTTAACTCAAATCACTTCTCCTTGCACTCCAGTTCTAATTATAATTTATATTCAGCTTTATTAAAGTACCAAGTTACATGCTGAAAGTAGCAATCTCTGTGATACCCCCACTTGTAAAAATGTTTCTTATCCAAAAAAGACCTGCTGCCTGACAACCATCTACTTGTTTCATGGGGAAAACATGATCAAATGAAAAAATGAAAAGCAAACAAGAAACAAGCTCAAGATACATTGTTTAAAGGATTACTGCACAGGATATGGACCACACATGATAGATTGGCATTCTGTTTAGTTTGCAGGTAAAGCCTGTAATGAGCTTAACATAATCTAATCCTGGCCTTTATTACAAATATTGTCATATGCATTTCAATAACCAAGGCTTATACATTATCTAGTTATGTAAGTGTTCTCTGCATGGCAACAACAGAAAGGCTTTCAATGTTGGCAATACTACTTATTAAAACTTACTTGCATCTTACAATATCAGACAAGCTTACCTGATGGTCATTAAAGCACTGCTACTTAAACACAAAGCAAAAGGCACTTTCTGAATAATAATAAGCATATATCAACAGTATAAAAATATGACAGAAACCAGAACATTCTGCAATATCAATGACAGATGAAAAGCCACTGTAGTACTTGTGTTTACCTTGGATGGGGGGGGGGGATAGTCTGCACATTTACACTGCATAACTGATCCTTGCCTTGCTTGGACACATCCAGAGTCACTACATGGGGGAGTGGGGTGCAACAAGTTTGTCACAATTTGAAATGTCTATGGCTAACAGCGATGGCCCTGACACATTTGTCATACCTCTCAACCTCAGAGCAAGAAATCTGGACAAAGCCATACATAGAAGTGGGACAAAGGACCAAAAATAAGGACAATTTTAAAATATTGCTCTTATAAACTTAGAAAGATAATAGAATAGTAGGTCTTGCATTAGTATGAAATTTATGAAGGGTACAAAATCTGAAACTCAAATGTCTTTCATTATTTTCTAACTTCAGTCTTTAATGATTTGTCAAAAAAACACAATTTTATGAAAAATGGACCAAAAATGTGATGCAAAAATACAAAATAGCCACACAATACAGCTGGGAACCTGTCAAAGAAGGGACACTTTTTAATATTAGTACTGCTAACTTCAGCAGCTGACAAAATAAAAGAATCTACATGCATTTCTGAAATAAAAGTAATCTATAACTGATTATTACAGTTATTTATTGATTGTAAACCCTCCATGTTTTTTTCCAAAATTGCCATTTTGCAGAGGGATTATTAGGGGAAGAGCAACATTTTAAGCCAAAATTGGGGACAGTTGAGAGGTTTGGATATGTCTAATTCTATAAAGCAATTTTATTTTCACAAACCTCTCAACCTGTTAATGCAGGAAATCTGGACAAGGCCAAATATATTGGGGGAACATACAAACACTACTAAAAATTGCTCTTGTATAAACTTAAGACAGTTGATAGAATAACAGGTCTTGCTTTAGCATGCATTTTTCTGAAGGTTATGATGTAAAACTCAATGTCTGTCATTTAGTGACTTCATTCCTAAATGATTTGCCAGAAAACCACACATTTTATGAGGAACAAACCAAAAATAAGAAGCAAATATCTATTCATTCTGCAAAAATATGGACAGCTGAGATATATAGTTCAACCAGGGCTGTCTGAGTTTGCTGCCCTTCCCCTCTCAAAATCATGGTCGATTGGAGCCTCCCCCGTGCAACCATTCCAGTGTCCCATTCCTTGGTTATTTTGCCCCATTTACCATAAACACTGTAATGTGCATACTGCTTTACTTCTGCGATGATTTGGATTTCATTTGAAAGTTTTATTTTGCATTTTTACAGCACAAACCCCAATAGATATCTGCTAAACAAAGGAATGCAGTCTCACAATGACAACAGACTTAAAACTTCTCTGCCCTTGAAACTCACATGCATTGAAACAGCACTGAAACCCATATTCAAAGAAAATACATTTTGCCAGTGGCAGATTAAGATTAACTTTGGGCTGTTTTCAAATCATAGGCCCCTTTTGGGCTGTTTTCAAATCATAGGCCCCTTGAACACAAAACATGCACATGCTCTTTGATACACCTTCCCGATTGTATTAAATTGTATTCCTTGTACAATACAGTACAGTTGTTAGAGGGCATTTTAAATTTATTGTTTTGAACAAAATGCATGCACCAATGACAAAACTACCCAATTCAGAACATTTCCATCATAAAAGTCTACTCAACCTTCTACAGTCCACCAGTATCAGTAAATATGCACAATCTCTGAAGTGTAAAAGTCATCTAAATAATTCCACATTAAAGAAATCTTTAACAATGAAGAGGCTGCTGCTAGCAAACAACTTTATATGTCATTGTTTATTCATCTACAAATAAAGTGCCTGTTGCCCTTGAGGAATAAATTGCCTATGTTGCATGCATAAAAAAAATGATAAGCTAGTAATATCGCAATAGGGACTGCATGGCAAACTGATAACAGGTTCATAGTTACTACTCTAGGTATCTTTGCCAAAAAGGACTGCAGCATCCACCCACTTTACAACACAGTACAGTATCAGCAATGCATCTATCTACTGTGGGAGTAGAACCCACAGCCTTCTGCATCAAAAGCAAGTACACTACCTGTTGTGCTATTAACAATGCAAGCAGACTCAGAATAAGCAGCACTAAAGTTTTGTTCCCCTGCAGCTCTCCGCTCCTTGTAAAATCTACTCAGCACACAGTTGTATCTCTGAACTTTGCAGCACATGAAATCTGGAAAAAGCCGACATTTATTGGGGGGGGGACAAAAGCCCAAAAACCAGGGACACATTTTAAACATTGCTTGTACAATGTTGGAAAGTTGCTAGAATAAAATGCTGTGTTACCACCATACATTTCACTGCCACGTCTTTAACCCAGGGGACACTGTGCAAAGCAGTCAGAGAAACATACCACTATGCCAAATCAGCTGTTTTGTGAAAGAGAGGAAGGCAAACTTAAATGGCTACCATTTAGTGAATTCGGTTTTCACCATAGCTGTCAACCTCTTGGCACAAAACACCTAAACAAAGCCAATAATGGGGAAATACAGCCCCCAAACATATTCAGTGAATTCAGTCCTCACCATAGCTCTCAACCTCTTAGCAAAAAACATGTGGAAAGAGCCAGTAATGAGGGGGAATACAGCCCCCAAACATTCAATGAATTCAGTTCTCACCAGATAGCTCTCAATCTTAGCACAAAATACCTGGACAAAGCCAATAATGGGGGAGTACAGTCCCAAAAATAGGGACACATTTCAAATATCCTTGTTATAAACTTAGACATCCGCTAGAATAAACAGTTTTGTGTTACCATGTACTTTCTGAAGAATATGAAGTATGAAATTCAAATGCCTGTTATCTTTAAACATTTAACCAGGAAACTAGTCTGACTTGGAACAAAACAATTTTCAGCAGAGCAGGGAGAAACTCCAGACACATCTTTGTAAGATGGGAGGACATGCAGACTCCACACAGAAGGCACCCCAGCCAAGAATCAAAACAGAGAACGTGTAGCTGTCAGGCAGCAATGCTACCAGTGCACCACTGCACTACAGACTTTGCAAGGAAAAATGTAGATACAGAAACCACAGATTTTATGAGGAACAGAACAAATATGAGGCAAAAATCTGTAAATTTTTTTTAGAAATGGTGGTGGATAGGGAATTCAGGTCCTTGCCACCTGCATCCAAGGTACAGGGTTCAAGCCTGAGTATCTCTACCCACCACCATTTGTTATCTCTAGCCAGCAGTATATAGCAGCTGGGGCATTTCACACATACACACTCCATGTCACGAAGCCTTCACCCACCTACCTGTTTCACAAACATACTCCATGTGTACAAAGCCCATCCAGCCAGCGACCATTTCTACACCTACCTGAAGCATTTGTCCAGCAATATAATCCACTCATGAAGCCCACACAGTAAAATCCCCACAAGAGCTCTCAGCTCATCCCTCATTGGTTCTGCCTGCAGGGGAAGCAGTCCGTAGCTCCTCTGTTCTGTGTGGTCGTCACCGTACAGATTCCTGGGTATCTCACAGCACAGATTGCTGGGTACCTCTTTGTCTGCATCCGGACTGCTGATAAAGGCAGTCTGAGTTCCCCAATGTGTCTGCGTATGCACAGAGGAGTCGGGACTAATGATTTTTTTTTTGTTTCACAGATTTTTTTTTTCTTTTGTTTTTTTCTAGGTGGGAGGGCTGCAGTCCGGCAGTCCAATAGCACAAGCCGCCCCTGGATGGGTCGCTAACTGGCTCACTGATAGAACCCATATAGTCAAAATAGGGGAATCCACCTCCAACAGCAGACTTGTAACCAGTGGTGTTCCACAGGGATCAGTCCTGGGACCTCTACTGTTTGGAATCTATTTCTCTGAAGTACAAGCAAAAACTAAAGGTCTGTGACTGACAAACTGTGCTGATGACTGCAAACTGGGAGTGGTCACAGTATCTCCAAATGATGTCAACATCCTACAAGAGAGTCTTAGACAAATAAATGACTGGTGCCAAAGTCATGGTCTTAAACATAATGCAAAAAAATGTATTATCATCCCTTCCAGTAAGAGTGATGTTCCTGCTAACTACCACATCAATAACAACACCCTAAGTATGCATTGTGCTTCTTCTAACTTTATCAAAGTATATAGGTTTGAAGAGGTACTATCTATGAAGAGGTACTATCTATTTAGTAAAGTCACGACATAGAGTACCTTGTTCCTTATCCCATAATATGGTATGCACTTTACTTGCATGAACTGTTGAAGGTCCTGACCCTCAAAAACTTAAAAACAAAATGTCTTTTGGCAATGTACATGCCTGGTGTTTTTTGCAAATTGGTGTTTTAAAAAGCACTTTTACCAATGAAAGTGCAATCTTAAGAGTTTTGGAGACACCAAGTGAAAACATTTTGGAAAGTTTATGTTACTCTGTTTTCTTTCAAGAAGAGGTGAGATTGTCTGGAGATGTATTTTTAGGATGGTGATGGCACAGGAAAGCTCAGGGTATGAATGCTAGGACCCAGCAAACAAAACAGACTATGTTTCTTTGTTAACCTCCAGGTAGTTATGTAAGACCCACCCTCCCTGTTTCTGTTTTGGTGTTAATCTTAGTGGCTTTGAAACTGCCCGCCCCTCTTGTAAATTTGTGTTTGGATACTCCTTCTGGGCCCATCTCATTTGCTCACTCAACTGTGTGCAGTGAGATCATATTCTGATTTCAGGCACTCCTACTGTGTACAAAGAGAGCATCTGGGAAAGAGAACAAAAAAAAAAAAAAAAAAAATTAAGCTTGTTTCCTGCCTTTCCTGTTAAGTGGTCTAGACTGTTTGTAGGCTTCTGAGCCCCAAAGCCCTTCTGTTTTGGAGGGGAAGCCTTCTAGCTTAGTTTTGTTTCTTATAACTAGCCAGTTTTCTAGTTTCAGCACTCAAATCTGTTTCTTTGAACTCAGCACTTGTTCAGAACACATTGTAAGCACTACATAAGCTGAAAATTACTACAACACTCAACTTTCCTCACTTGTCTAGAGGAAAGCAGTTTTTAGTACTTAATAAATAAGCACCTATACAGGCATGTCTAAGGGTCACCTCCCAGTGATTTCTCCTGTCTACTTGATGAATCTGGGCATCTTGGGGCAATGCAGCAATTGCCTCATGTACACAGACAACCCTCTACTCCTACCACCCAACGCTACAACCTGTGAGAGATGCACTTATATAGCCAAACTGGATGCAAAGCTCTCTTCACCCAAGACTGGACTAGACAGTCAAGAGGAGAAGGTAAACACTTGCACCACACCACACTCATCACATAGTCCCTCAAAACCTACACCACCAAAACACACACATAGAAACACAAAACACACACCTACATTCACGGAGGCTCTCAATAAAAACCTGCCCAAGCATCAGGGACATCCAAAGCATAAACGCAAGCAAACTCCACCCCCCAACACAACCCAAATGACACATAGCCCACAAACTCAGTGTGCCACTCAACCACAGCCAATAAGGCATAACAACATAGCCAACACTCTAGTCATAGGTGACTCTATAGTCAGGCACACTGATGTTCCATTCACTAGACTAAACAAGGAGAAAGTTACTGTCAGCTGTCTGTCAGGTGCCAGGATCCGCCACATAATGCATGCACTCAGGTCACTCCACAATAAGTACAAATATGACAATGTCATTGTCCATGTTGGTGTGAATGACCTGAGACATACCTCCCTGGACTACATGAAAAGAGACATGGAGGAGCTCTCCGATCTTGTATCCCAGGCAGGTATGACCCTAACTCTGAGTAGCATCCTGCCATCACCCAGAATGATACCACAGTACAAGGACAAAATGATTGACTTCAACAATTGGCTAAGCTTCTGGTGTCATTCTAAGGGGATCCAGTATTTGTCTGCCTGGGACGACATGATCGACAGACCACGATGCTTTGCCAGAGATGGCCTGCACCTGTCGCCCTTAGGATTCCGGATACTGGCTAAGGCTCTTGCCACCCCTATAGTGCCTTTTTTAGGCAAGGTTCAAATGACAAATTCACCTCCATAACAGGTACAAGCAAGCAAAATTTGAGGGTAATGCTACTCAATGCTAGAAGTCTAAACCTCAAAATGCACTCACTCGAGGCACTTCTTAAAATGGAGAACATTGACATCTGTGCAGTGACAGAGACCTGGTTCAAAGCTCCAGAGAGCACCCCTGCATTACCAGGCTACAATTCATACCATACCTTTCAGCCACCTAACCCAGAACGAAGCACTAAAGGCGGAGGCATGTCCATATTCATTAAGGATATCCACACCTCCAGGCTAGTTGCACAGCATAATGCATCCGAGATTATCCAAGTGCAACTAACTCTGGGCAAGACCGCAATCCAAATTGTAGCTTGCTTCAGACCCCCCACCATGCCCCAGGATTCCCACTCCTCATTTCTTGATACACTGGAAAGTATTAGGGTACAACCCAACACCCTAATAATGGGCGATTTCAACTACCCCACCATTAACTAGGAAAACTACTCATGTACCAACTCTTTTGCTCAACGTTTTCTAGAATTCATAAATTCCAACGCCTTGGATCAATTTATTCACACCCCCACCAGGGGCAGCAATATCCTAGACCTGGTCATTACCAACATGGGAAACCAGTGTTCCACACCAGAGGTCAATTTCTCGTTGGTCAGATCCGACCACAAGCTAATCAGCCTAGACATCCACATCCCACCCCCACCCCCAATTAGGGAAACCATCGTAAAAAACTTCTCCAAAGCCAACTTCACACTTCTTAAGACAGAAGTGGCAAACTTCATGACACCCATGCAGGCGGACAATAGAGGTATGACTGCTGAATCCTACACAAATCCACTTTATAAGCACTTACACGAGTGCATGGATCATGCTATCCCTAATAGAACCAAGATGTTATCTTCCAAAAAAAGGAAGCCAATCTGGTGGTCCTCTGCCATAAATAAACTCTACAACAGAAGAAAGAAACTGTTGCAAAAAAGAGTAAAATCCCATGACTGGAGGAACTCCCTGATCAACCTCAGTAAAAAGCTGAGATCCCTCATAAAATCCTCCAAAGCTAGTTATGAAAACAAAATTGCCACTGACTCTAAAGACAACCACAAAGCATTCTATAGCTATGTCAAGAATCTCAATGGGAACACTCAGATCTGCTCTGAGTTACAGCACAATGGCACTAAATATACAGAACCAACTGATATTGCCAACATCCTAGCAGATAGGTTCAGTGCTAACTTTACCCCCCTCTCACCTCCTAGAGGGCCCATCTCTATACCAGAAGAATGCAAAGTTCCTATAATCACGGCTGCACAGGTAAAGAACACACTCTCCAAAGCCAAGAACACAGCATCCATGGGACCTGACAATATCCCAGGCTGCTTTCTACACAAACTACAGAATGAACTAGCACCCTACCTAAGTACCATGTTCAATCATAGCCTCACCTCAGGCTTTGTACCCTCTGAATGGCACACCGCAACGGTTATCCCACTCCACAAAGGGGGAGCCACGACGGACCCTGGGAACTACCGCCCCATCAGCCTGATGAGCCTGGTCTGCAAGGCCATGGAACGTATCATCATGGAACTCATAAACAAAGACATTGGTAATCTCCAAACTCTGGACCCTACCCACTTTGGATTTGTAAAAGGCAGATCATGTCTCCTAAACCTGATTGACTTCTTTGAAGCAGTCACCAAAGCCATAGATGAGGGTAAAATGGTTCACACACCTTATCTAGATCTCACCAAGGCTTTCAGCACCATCCCCCACTCTGGAATTATAGATAAACTCACTAAACTAGGTATAAATTGCTATGTCACAAGATGGGTTGCCAACTGGCTCATGGACAGAACCCACACTGTGAAAGTAGCGGATTCCAAATCCGACTTCAGACCAGTGACAAGTGGAGTACCACAGGGTTCAGTCCTGGGTCCTCTCCTGTTTGGTATCTACTTCTCTGAAGTGCAGGCTAACACAGAAGGTCTTTGGCTAACAAAGTTTGCAGATGACTGCAAACTAGGAGCCATAATCGGAACTCCTAACGATGTGGACAAACTACAAAAGGGTCTCACTGAGACAGATACCTGGTGTCAAAGCCATGGCCTGAAGCTCAATGCCAAAATGTGTATTGTCATCCCCTTTGGTAAAAACTCTGTACCCATGAATTACCACATAGCTGGTAGTCTACTTAATGCCGAAAATGTGATAAGACCTTGGGACACAGGTGGACAGTAGTCTCTCCTTTGATAATCACATCGCCACGGTGGTCAGGAAATCCTTCTATGTGGCTCATCTCATCACAAAAGGATTCTCATCCAGAAAAAAAGAGTTCATTGTTCCCCTCTACTCATCACTCATTAGACCCATTATAGAGTACAACGCCCCTTTCAGTATGTACCTCACAAGACATCTACAACAACTGGAAAGACCACAGAAATACCTCACAAAGAGGATTACTGGCCTCAAACAGATGCCCTACGCAGATTGTCTCAAAAAACTACAGCTTTACTCCATCGCATATTGCCTACTCAGGGGCGATCTCTGCTAACAAACAAAGCTATGTCAAACCCAGAGCTGTTGGACATGCTCCACTTAAAGAAATCCCAATCCCTCTGAGCTACACGCTCTAGGGACCTAAACCTTGTCACCACAATAAACAGAACATGCTGGAGGTTCCTGTCCCAGAGACTTCCCATACTCTGGAACAGACTACCTATCTATGTCAAACAGAGCTCCTCATTAGCACTCTTCAAGAAAAATCTTAATGATTGGATGGGAAGTGGGAAATTCACCCCGGGATCACTTCTGTGGCTCTGCTCGACAGGGGCACAGGAAAATAATTTTCTTGGGTGGCGAAAGCCAGGGTACATTTTTTGGCTAGGCTTATATAGGCCCTAGGGCCAATAGCCTAGTACCTACCTATGAATCTAGGAACATAAGACAGTTTTCGTTGACTCATCATGGCAGATTTTAAGGTATCAGTACTGTAGTGCATACTTACATATATTTATGTGTATATATACATATATATATATATATATATATATATATATATATATATATATGGGTTCCATACACTAGATCTAATTTTCACTAATTCAAAATAGTGCATGGAATGCTCATTGCAGCGAAAGTGCACTTAATCGAAAGTGCACTTACGCGAAGTTCAGTACAATGAACGGGTGTTGTACTGAACTTCCGTGCAGTACTCATGGACCTTAGGGTTAGGGCACGGGTCATAGTTAGGGGATAGCCCATAGGGCTATCCCCTTACCATGACCCGTGCCCTAACCCCAAGGTCTGTGACGACTGCAGCGCAGGGAAGGACATAGCAATGTCCTCCACTATGGTGTGATAGTCATGAACCTTAGAGTTAGGGCATGGGTTAGGGTAAGGGGATAGCTTTACTAACTATCCCCTTACCCTAACCTGTGCCCTAACCCTAAGGTCCATGACTATCACACCATAGTGGAGGACATAGCTTGTTTCAATATCCTCCACTGTGCTGCGGTGTTTTTGGTGAAGTGCACTTATGCAAAAGTTCACTTTCGTTAAAGTGAACTTTTGCAGAAGTGAGGCTTCCTATTACAAGTTCGAAGTAGTGAACTTTCGTTCTTGTAATAGGAATCCATATATATATATATATATATATATATATATATATATATATATATATATATATTGGCGTCTTTTCGGACTTGTTGGCTGTTGGTGAAGCACCCACCAAGAGGAGAAAATGCTGAGAGAAGAAAGGAGCCACTTTTGAGATTTTAAGTATTTTGCTTCAGATTATTTGTTACGTTTTCTGCATTGCCGCCTACTTTTGAGCATTTTCTGGCTTGTTAAACTTGATTTCTGTGTTGGTAACTGTATTTAGAACACAACCTAGAGCTGATTACTGAATTTCCTACCTGCACTTATTTTTAAAATCGTTTTTTCTTAAAACTTGCATTTTATCTGTCTCTGGCCTAGCACTCAAGTGTGGGGTCATTTACTGCACTGTTCTAACTTGTTGATACTTGTGAACCTCTGCTTTCCTTAAAAAAACAAAAAACAAAAAAATCTTGCTTTTTTCCCACTTTTCTGAGATTTAAAAAAGTTCAGTTACAGATTTGCTGCTCTGAACTGTTTGTAAGTTTCTTGGAGGTCATTGTTTGCTTGGGCTAAAGGGAAGTCTCTGTGTTCATCAGTGGCAGTGATAAACATTGAGCAGCCTGCCTGCCCCTGTGGGAGTGGTTACTGCCTTGAAACTGTAGTTTTATTGGCCATTTTGGCTCAATTCCAAACTCCTTGATCTCCCTCTCTTAAAACCCGATTGCCTCATGGTTTTGGCGTCTTTTTGGACTTGTTGGCTGTTGGCGAAGCACCCACCAAGAGGAGAAAATGCTGAGAGAAGAAAGGAGCCACTTTTGAGATTTTAAGTATTTTGCTTCAGATTATTTGTTAAGTTTTTCTGCATTGCCGGCTACTTTTGAGCATTTTCTGGCTTGTTAAACTTGATTTCTGTGTTGGTAACTGTATTTAGAACACAACCTAGAGCTGATTACTGAATTTCCTGCCTGCACTTATTTTTAAAATCGTTTTTTCTTAAAACTTGCATTTTATCTGTCTCTGGCCTAGCACTCAAGTGTGGGGTCATTTACTGCACTGTTCTAACTTGTTGATACTTGTGAACCTCTGCTTTCCTTAAAAAAACAAAAAAACAAAAAATCTTGCTTTTTCCCACTTTTCTGAGATTTAAAAAAGTTCAGTTACAGATTTGCTGTTCTGAACTGTTTGTAGGTTTTTTGGTGGCCATTGTTTGCTTGGGCTAAAGGGAAGTCTCTGTGTTCATCAGTGGCAGTGATAAACATTGAGCAGCCTACCTGCCCCTGTGGGAGTGGTTACTGCCTTGAAACTGTAGTTTTATTGGCCATTTTGGGTCAATTCCAAACTCCTCGATCTCCCTCTCTTAAAACCCGATTGCCTCGCGGTTTTGGCATCTTTTCGGACTTGTTGGCTGTTGGTGAAGCACCCACCAAGAGGAGAAAATGCTGAGAGAAGAAAGGAGCCACTTTTGAGATTTATTTTACTTCAGATTATTTGTTAAGTTTTTCTGCATTGCCGCCTACTTTTGAGCATTTTCTGGCTTGGTAAACTTGATTTCTGTGTTAGTAACTGTATTTAGAACACAACCTAGAGCTGATTACTGAATTTCCTGCCTGCACTTATTTTTAAAATCGTTTTTTTTTTTCTTAAAACTTGCATTTTATCTGTCTCTGGCCTAGCACTCAAGTGTGGAGTCATTTACTGCACTGTTCTAACTTGTTGATGCTTGTGAACTTCTGCTTTCCTTAAAAAAAATAAATCAACGTAAGCGTTCCACTAGAGAGCGCGTTCCTGCTATAAGAATACGTAAATTCAAAAACCAACCTCCGTGCAGGAACGCTGACTGTCTGAATCGACAGCCACACTCTGTTTCAGTTAATACTAAAGAATAAGCTGCTTCAGTTCAAAGGAAAGTCACAAAAACACAAATACCAGGCTTCCAAAAATTTGAGGAAGCAATCACTGCTTCAGCTTCAGTTTGGTAACGAAACTCCCAGGACATCAGCATGGAATAAAAAACAATGGCTCCAACTCTCAATATAAAAAGGAACGTTCTTTATTCACAGCAATTTCATATCAGTTAGCGCTTTCACCCTAAAAAGGGCTTCCTCAGACTGTGCAATTAACTTTGAAAGGCACAGCCTTTATATATCTTATGTGCTTAGATAGATCATCACTATTGGACATCTCATTTGCAGAAATAAATTTACATAATTAATCATATAATCCATCTTATTTATATTAAAAACACTTAAATAACTCATGGAAAATTTCTATACTTCATTAATATTGACTTTATAACTCAGGAGTTATTTTTTAATATTTTTTATATATTTTATAATATTTTTTATATATATTACTTTTTTAATATTTTTTATATATATTACTTAATATTTTTTATATATATTACTTATAAAAAGTATATAAGCAATATATATAAAAAATATTAAAAAATAACTCCTGAGTTATAAAGTCAATATTAATGAAGTATTGAAATTTTCCATTAGTTATTTAAGTGTTTTTAATATAAATAAGATGGATTATATGATTAATTATGTAAATTTATTTCTGCAAATGAGATGACCAATAGTGATGATCTATCTAAGCACATAAGATATATAAAGGCTGTGCCTTTCAAAGTTAATTGTACAGTCTGAGGAAGCCCTTTTTAGGGTGAAAGCACTAACTGATATGAAATTGCTGTGAATAAAGAACGTTCCTTTTTATATTGAGAGTTGGAGCCATTGTTTTTTATTCCATACGTTGGATGTCCTGGGAGTTTCGTTACCAAACTGAAGCTGAAGCAGTGATTGCTTCCTCAAATTTTTGGAAGCCTGGTATTTGTGTTTTTGTGACTTTCCTTTGAACTGAAGCAGCTTATTCTTTAGTATTAACTGAAACAGAGTGTGGCTGTCGATTCAGACAGTCAGCGTTCCTGCACGGAGGTTGGTTTTTGAATTTTCTTAAAAAAAACAAAAAAACAAAAAAATCTTGCTTTTTTCCCTCTTTTCTGAGATTTAAAAAAGTTCATTTACAGATTTGCTGTTCTGAACTGTTTGTAAGTTTCTTGGAGGCCATTGTTTGCTTGGGCTAAAGGGAAGTCTCTGTGTTCATCAGTGGCAGTGATAAACATTGAGCAGCCTGCCTGCCCCTGTGGGAGTGGTTACTGCCTTGAAACTGTAGTTTTATTGGCCATTTTGGGTCAATTCCAAACTCCTTGATCTCCCTCTCTTAAAACCCTCTTTTGCACGGTTTTGCGCATTTTTGCGCATAGCGCAACATCGGGCAGCGCCGCCTAATTGGGTTTTAAACTATTCCTGGCTCCACAAAGTCTGCTCTTCACTTTTTTCCCTTAGAACTGCTCTAGCTCTCAAATTAAACACCATATTCTCATTCGAAGGCCCCTCACTGGTCCAAATAAGTAATCTTACAAGTTAGCACTAATAAACCATAAGCACTACTTATTCTTATACTCTCTATGATTACCTTGTCCCCTATTGGTCCGTTTTAATTCAGTTCCCTATATTACTCTAGCATGTCCAAAGGTCAGTCAATGGTTTCCTCTCCAGTCCAGCTGGTGAATCTGGGAATTTTGAGGCAATGTTACAACTGTCTCATGTACACGGACAACCCTCTCCTCCTCCAAACAAGTTCAAATATATGTGAGAGATGCAACCATATAGCCAAACTGGAGGCTGAGCTCTCTCATCTCAAAACTGGTGTAACCAGTCAGGAGGAGAAGGTAACCTCACACAACACAATTCCAGTATCACATAGTCCCACCACAACACCGAACCAAACACATAAAAACACAAAAACATACTCGGAGGCTCTAAATAAAAATCTACCTAAGCAACAGAGACCTCCAAAGCAGACATCCAAGCAAACGCTACCCAAAAACAAAACACGTACAACACATAGCACACAAAGTCAGTGTGCCAAGCAGTCACAGCCCTTAAGGCTGAATAACACACCTGATACTCTTGTAATAGGTGACTCTATTGTCAGACACACTGACGTCCCACTCACCAGGCTGAATAAAGAGAAGGTCACAGTGAGCTGCCTGTCGGGCGCTAGGATCCGCCACATAACGCAAGCACTCAGGTCACTCCAAAGCAAATACAAATGTGACTCAGTCATTGTACATGCTGGCGTGAATGACCTGAGACGTACCTCCCTTGACTACATGAAAAGAGACATAGAGGAGCTCTCTGATCATGTAGCCCAGGCTGGAAGTAATCCCTGGGGTATATCTGTGATGGGGGATCGCAGATATACCCCAGGGATTACTTCAGTGTCACTGCTTGACAGAGGCACAGCAAAATAATAGGCATAGTTTTATTCAAACTAAAGGGGTGGCGAAAGCCAAATAACTATGGGCTAGGCTTATAAATGCCCTTGGGCAGATAGCCTAGTATGAACCTATGAACCTATGAACCTATGGTATGACCCTGACCTTGAGCAGCATCTTACCCTCACCTAGAATGAGGCCACAGTAGAAAGACAAAATGATCGATTTTAACAATTTGCTAAAATTTTGGTGTCATTCAAAGGGGATCCAGTGTCTGTCAGCCTGGGATGACATGCTCGACAAGCCACGTTGCTTTGCAAGGGATGGCTTGCACCTGTCACCCCTGGGCTTTCGGATATTGGCAAAGGCTCTTGCTACCCCCATAGTGCCTTTTTTAGGCAAGGCTCAAAAGTCAAACCCACCTCCATAGACAGCACAAGGAACAAGAAACTAAGGGTAATGCTGCTAAGCGCCAGAAGTCTTAACCTCAAGATGCATGCACTCGAAGCTCTCCTCAGTATGGAGAACATCGATATCTGTGCAGTGACAGAAACCTGGTTCAAGGCTCCAGAGAGCACCCCAGCACTACCAGGTTATACCTCATATCATGCTTTTCGGCCCCAAAACCCGGACCGAACCACAAAAGGAGGGGGAGTTTCCATATTTATCAAGGATATCCACACCTCCAGGTTAGTGGCATTGTATTGGAGACCATCCATGTGCAACTGACAGTGGGCAAGACTGCTTTTCAGTTTATAGCATCCTACAGACCACCCTCTCAAAGTCAGGAATCCCACTCGGCTTTCCTGAAAACATTGGAGAACATGAAGATCTCTCCGAACACCATTATATTGGGCGACTTCAACTACCCAAACATAGACTGGGAGCATTACTCAAGCCCCAGCACCTTAGCCCAGAGGTTCCTGGAATTTATAAACTCAAATGCTATGGAACAACTAGTCACCACTCCCACAAGAGGGGAAAACATACTAGACCTGATCATTACCAACATGGGGACTCTATGCTCCATACCAGAAGTATATCCCTCATTGGTAAGATCAGACCATAAATTAATTTCACGGGATATCCACATCCCGACCCCACCCCCAGCCCAGAAAACCACAGTGAAAAACTTCTCAAAAGTGAACTTCACACTTCTCAAAACCGAAGTGGAATCCTTCAAGGCCCCAGGGCCAATGGAAACTATGGCCCAAACTGCAGAATCCTATATAAACGCATTCTACAGACATCTCCAGGAATGCATGGATCATGCTATCCCAAACAAAATCAAGACCCAGTCATCCAAAGGCAGGCGTCCAGTCTGGTGGACCCCAGCCATAAATAAACTGTACAACAGAAGGAGGAAGCTACTACATGATAGAGCAAAATCCCTAAAAGGGAAGGCATCTCTGATCAGTACTAGCAAAAAATTACGATCCCTCATAAAATCCTCCAAGGCCAGCTTCGAGAGAAAAATTACACAGGACACTAAAGACAATCATAAGGCTTTTTTCAGTTATGTTAGGAACCTGGGATGCAACTCCCAGACTTGTTCTGAGTTGATTCTAAACATCAGAAAATACACTAAACCCAAAGACATCGCCAATATCCTGGCAGACAGGTTCAGTGCAAACTTCTCCACCCCCTCCCCCCCAAAAGAGCAAGTATCTATCCTGGCAGAGTGCAGCCTCCCAAACATCTCTGATGCTCATGTGAAGGCCGCCCTCTCCAAAGCAAAAAACACTGCTTCCATGGGACCAGATGGCCTCCCGGGTTGCGTCCTACATGAACTCCAAGAAGAACTAATCCCTCAAGTAAAACTGCTGTACAATCTCAGCCTCACTACAGGATATGTGCCCAAGGAATGGCGTACAGCAACAGTGGTCCCACTCCACAAAGGTGGCGCCTCTGCGGACCCTGGAAACTATCGCCCCATAAGCCTGACTAGCCTAGTCTGCAACGCTATGGAGAGGATCATCATGGAACTCATAAACAAAGACATTGGGGACCTACAGACACTAGATCCTACCCAATTGGCTTTGTCAAGGGCAGATCCTGCCTTTTGAACATGGTCGACTTCTTCAAAACAGTCACCAAGGCCATAGATGAAGGGAAGGTAGTCCACACAGCCTATCTGGACCTCGCAAAGGCATTTGACACAATACCCCACTCGAGCATCATAGATAAGCTATCCAGCCTAAATATAAACCCCTATGTCACAAGATGGGTCGCAAACTGGCTCAAAGACAGAACCCACAGAGTCAGAGTTGCTGGAACCATGTCAGACTCGAAACCGGTCACAAGTGGTGTCCCACAAGGTTCTGTCCTGGGACCTCTCTTGTTCAGTATTTACTTTTCTGAGGTACAGGCCAACGTGGGAGGACTATGGCTCACCAAGTTCGCAGATGACTGCAAACTGGGTGCCATAATCGACTCTCCAGCTGACACAAACATCCTTCAAAAAGGTCTCGCAGAGACAGATAACTGGTGCCAGAGCCATGGTCTAAAGCTAAATGCCAAAAAGTGTATAGTCATACCCTTTTGCAAAAACAATGTGCCCACAAATTACCACATAGGTGGTAACCCATTAAGTACAGAGAAAGTAATTAGGGATCTGGGGACCCAAGTTGATAGCAATCTCTCCTTTGACAACCACATTGCCAAAGTGGTTAGAAAGACCTTCTACATAGCCCACCTCATCATGAAAGGATTCACATCTAGATCAAGAGAGGTAATCGTGCCCCTTTATTCATCCCTCATCAGGCCCATCATAGAATACAATGCCCCCTTTGGGATGTACCTTACCCGACACCTGCAGCAATTAGAAAGACCCCAAAAGTACCTCACCAGGAGGATCAAGGGACTCAAACAGATGCCATATGCTGCTCGGTTAAAAAAACTCCAGCTCTACTCAGTTGCATACCGCCTACTTCAAGGCAATTTATGCCTGACATATAAAGCTATATCCAGCCCAGAATTAATGGACATGCTCCACCTCAGTAAATCTAAATCCCTTAGAGCCACGCGCTCGAGGGACTTGAACCTCAGCACAGAAATAAATAGAACATGCTGGAGGGACAGATTCATAACCCAGAGGCTCCCTTCGCTCTGGAATAGAATTCCAATTCATGTTAGGCAGAGCACCTCACTGACTCTCTTCAAGAAGAATTTTGATGAGTGGATGGGGGATTGTAGGTTTGTCCCGGGGATTACTTCCGTGTCACTATTAGACAGAGGCACAGTAAACTAAACTTTAAAAAGGGCACAGTATACTCAAATCAAGGGGTGGAGTAAGCCCAACACAATCGGGCTAGGCTTATAAATGCCCCAGGGCAGATAGCCTAGTATGAACCTATGAACCTATATATATATATATATATATATATATATATATATATATATATATATATATATATATATACACTTGTGTGTCTGTGTTTGTGTGTATATATATCAAAGTCCAAATCAAAGTAAACTTTATTGTCATTCAAATCTACACTACAGTGTAGCTGAACAAAATTGCTTTATTTTGTTCCCACTGCAAAGACATACATACATACATACACACAGAAAAATATTTTAGTAAAAAGGAATTTGACATCACCAAAAAACATGACATAAAAATATAAATAGAACATATAGATATTGCACAGTGTATATTGCACTTTCTTGGATTTCTGCTATCAGGGTTCAAATAAGAACAGACAGTTAGAATTACACATTCAGTACGGACATTGACTATCTATATTGTACTCGTACGAACTGTGTAAAATTATCGAAATTGCTATTCCTGATCAGACAGATATATACATTCCTAGATGATTGGGGGTGAAGGAGTTGTCCTTCTTCTAGTTCATCTGTCGGCAGAGTTTAACAGTCTAATAAATAAGGGGAAACATGTTGTTCAGCTTGGAAGCCTTGCAGTGTATGGTTCTGTAACCTGAGGAGAGGTGGAGAACATGCCATTTTCAGGATGGGTAAAGCCATTTGTTATTTTTCTGGCTCTTCCTATGCTGTGAGACTCGTGCAAGTCTTCCAAGGGTGTGAGTGAAGAACCAATGATTTTCTCTGCTGCCCTTACCACTCGCCTGAGAGCTCTGCTGTCGGAATCATTACAATTCCCATACCAGACTATGATGTTGTTGGTTAGGACGCTCTCGATGGTGCCCCAATAGAATGTTTGGAGGATGATCTGCAATAAGTTTGCTTTTCTCAGTTTCCTTAAAGGACAACTACAGGAAGCAGTGTATAATTTCATCTCTCAAATACATTTTCTTTCCCTATCTGATGATCCCACTACTCAAAAACATAATTAAACCTAAAATAAGTATTTTTTTACTCTGTTCCTGTGATCAAGAGCTAGCTTTTATCAGTAGTGCAAGCCATGTAAAAAAAAAAAAAAAAAACTTAATCTCATACTTGCAGAATCTTCCAACAAGTCGCCCATCATTTAGACAGCATTTTTAGAATGAACCCACCCCCTCTTCTGAATTTGCTCTGGAAACACCCAGCCTTTAATCATGAATGCCCTCTGAAGGATTAGCATTCAGTTGCACCATTTACACAGCCTTCCAGGGGTGGCTCGTGCTATAGGACTGCAGCTCCCTACCTGTAGAAAGAAAAAAAACAAACAGAAACCTAGAAAGAAAGAAAATAAAAAAATAAAAAAATGCGCGCATGCAGTTCCTGGAGCTCAGAACTCACACTCCAGACTGTTGACACAGCAGTCTGGATAGGGGGAAAGGCATCTCTGCTCCGCAGATGCCCAGAAGTCTAGGCAGCAATGTTGTCACAGAACAGAGGAACTCCAGACGGCATGGTCTGCAGGCTGGACCAGTTAGGAGGAGAGTTGAGCTCTCCAAACCAATAGGAGAGTTTAGTTCTCATGGACCAGTCAGGAGTTCTCGCAAACACTAATCAGGAGGGGAGCTGAGTTCTCGCAAGGAACCCTAATGGCGATATTATTAGGAGGAGAGTTGAGTTCTCATGGACCGGTTAGGAGTTCTCGGCTGGAAGGCGCACTACGCTTCATTCAGGTAAGTGTGTGTGTGTGTGTGTGTGTGTGTGTGTGTGTGTGTGTGTGTGTGTGTGTGTGTGTGTGTGTAACTGCGGAGTCTTTATAGCAGAACTGTGTGTGTATGTCTTTATAGCAGCTGCAGTATGGAACTGCAGTCTCTTTATAGCAGAAACTTTTATGGCTTAACTTGAACGGAGCCGCGGAGTCTTGTGTGTATGTCTTTATATCAGAACAGAACTGCAGAGTCTTTATAGCAGAAACAAAAAGATGATACCGAAACTGTTAAACCAGGAGTAATAAACAGACTGATTTACCGGTTTCGGCATCATCTTTTTATTTTTGGGTTTTGTGTTTTTTTGGCCGTTGCTTGCACTTACTCTTTATAGCAGAAAATGTTATGGTTTAACTTGAATGGAGCCATAGAGCTTTTATTTCTGTGTGTGTAAAATGCCCAGCTACATGTGGCTAGAATGAACTAGACTCATACCCTCCCTAAGCCTTGGGAAGCAGGTAGCTACAGCTTAGCTTCCCTAGTACCCACCATCACTTATGAAGTTTTGTTCTGTTCCTCATAATGTCTGTGGTTTTCAGGATTTTAGACTCCCTACCCACCACCACTTGTGCAATTTTGTTCTGTAACTTCTGTTCCTCATAATGTCTGTGGTTTTCAGGATTTTAGGTTCCCTACCCACCACCACTTGTGAAATTTTGTTCTGTAACTTCTGTTCCTCATAATGTCTGTGGTTTTCTGGATTTTTAATTCACTAAATAATGACAGGCATTTGAATTTCAGACTTTATATTCTTCAGAAAGTAAATGGTAACACAAAACTTTTATTCTGGCAATTTTCTGTTTGTATGATTAATATTTGAAAATTGTCCCTATTTTTGGGGTTGTATAGTGGCTTTGTCCAGTTTTTTTTTTGTGCTAAGAGGTTGACAGCTATGGTGAGAACTAAATTCACTGAATGTGTTTGGGGACTGTATTCCCCCACTATTGTCTTTGTCTAGGTGTTTTGTGCTAAAAGGTTGAAAGCTGTGGTAAGAACTGAATTCACATTTAAGTTTCAGTCTGTCTTTCATGAAACAGCTTATTTGGTATAGTGGTATGCTTCTCTGACTGTAGTGCACAGGGTCCTGTGTTCAAGGTTTCATAGGTTCATAGGTTCATAGGTTCATACTAGGCTATCTGCCCTAGGGCATTTATAAGCCTAGCCAGAATGTGTTTGGCTTTCGCCACCCATTTTAAATTTATTTTGCTATGCCCTTTTTCGAGGTTAGTATACTGTGCCTCTATCTAACAGTGACACAGAAGTGATACCCCATCCACTCATCAAGATTCCTCTTGAAGAGAGTCAATGAGGACTCTGCCTAACCTGGACTGGGATTTTATTCCAGAGTGAAGGGAGCCTCTGGGTTATGAATCTGTCCCTCCAGCATGTCCTATTTATTTCAGTGCTGAGGTTCAAGTCTCTCGGCGGCTGAGTCGGGGGATGGGGATTTTCTGAGGTGCAGCATGTCCATTAATTGCGGGTTGGACATGGCCTGAACAGGCGGTATGCCACTGAGTAGAGCTGGAGTTTCTTTAACCGGGCAGCATATGGCATCTGTTTGAGCCCTTTGATCCTCTTGGTGAGGTACTTTTGGGGTCTTTCCAGTTGCTGCAGGTGTCTGGTAAGGTACATCCCAAAAGGAGCATTGTACTCAATTATGGGCCTGATGAGGGATGAGTAAAGAGGCACGATGACCTCCCCTAATCTAGATGTGAATCCCTTCATGATTAGGTGGGCTATATAAAAGGCAGTGAAATGCATGGTGGTAATGCAACATTGTATTCTAGCAACTTTCCAAGATTATACAAGCAGTGTTTAAAATATATCCCTAGTTTCTGGGCTTTTGTCACCCTAATAAATTTTGGCTTTTTCCAGATTTCTTGTGCTTCAAAGCTGACAGATACACTTGAGTGTTGAGTGGATTTTACAAGGAGCTGAGAGCTTGAAGAGAAGTTTAGTGCTGCTTATGCTAAATTTGCTTGCATTGTTAATAGGACAACAGGTAGTGTACTTGCTTTTGATGCAGAAGGCTGTGGGTTCTACTCCCACAGTATATAGATGCATTGCTGATACTGTACTGTGTTGTACTTTTAAAGGGGGTAGATGCTGCAGTCCTGAGAATGTTCTCTTTGGCAGAGATACCTAGTAACAATGAACCTGTTATCAGTTTGCCATCCATTCCCTATTGCAATATTACTAGCTTATCATTTTGTTTATTGTAACATAGGCAGTTTATTCCTGAAGGGCAGCAGGCACTTTATTTGTAGATGAAACAATGAAATATAAAGTTGTTTACTGACAGCAACCTCTTCATTTAATTACAGATCTCTTTAATGTGGAATTATTTAGATGACTTTTACTTCTGCAGAGATTGTGCATATGTACTGCTACTGGTGGATTGTAGAAGTTTGAGTAGACTTTTATGATGGAAATGTTCTGAACTGGGCAGTTTTGTCATTATTGGTGCATGCATTTTGTTTCATTGTTTACTGCAAAAATGTTCAAAACAATAGATTTAAAATGCCCTCTAACAACTGTACTGTATTATACAAGGAATATAATTTAATACAATCAGGAAGGTGTATCAAAGAACACATGCACGTTTCCTGTGCAAGGGGCCTATGAGTTGAAAACAGCCCAAAGTTAATCTTTGGGCAGATGTATTTTCTTTGAATGTGGGTTTCAAAGCTGTTTCAATGAATGTGAGTTTCAAGGGCAGAGAAGTTTTAATGCTAAGTCTATTTTCATTGTGAGACTGCATTGCTTTATTTAGCAGGTCTGTTGTTAGTGTAAAATAAAACTTTTAAATGAAATCCAAATCATCGTAGAAGTAAAGCAGTATGCACATTATAGTGTTTATGGTAAATGGGGTGAAATAGCCAAGTAATGGGACATTGGAATAGCTGTAGTGTGGAGGCCCCATTCAACCATTATTTTGTGGCGGGGGGGAAGGGTGGCAAACTCAGACAGCCCTGGCTGAATTATACCTCTCAACTGTCCAGATTTTTGCAGAATGAATAGATGTTTGCTTCTTATTTTTGGTTTGTTCCTCATAAAATTTGTGGTTTTCTGGCAAATCATTTAGGAATGAAGTCACTAAATAATGACAGACATTGAGTTTCAGACTCTACTATTCTATTATCTTTCTAAGTTCATAAGAGCAATATTTAAAAATTGTCCTTATTTTTGGGCCTTTGTCCCACTTTTGTTTATGCCTTTGTCCATATTTCTTGCTCTGAGGCTAAGAGGTATGACAAATGTGTCAAGGCTATCACCGTCAGCCAGAGATACTTCAAATTGTGACATACTTGTTGCACCCCGTTCCCACATGTAGTGACTCTGGATGTGTCCAAGTAAGGCAAGGAGCCATTATGCAGTGTAAGTGTACAGAGTATCTCACCATCCATGGTAGACACAAGTACTACTGTGGCTTTTTATCTGTCCTTGATTTTGCAGAATTTTCTGGTTTTCTGTCATTTTTATACTGTTGATTTATGCTTCTTATTCAGAAAATGCATGCCGTTGCAATGCCTGTTGCTCTGTGTTTAAGTATCAATGCTTTAATGACCATCAGGTAAGCTTATCTGAGACTGTAAGATGCAAGTAAGGTTTTATAAGCATATTGTTAAAGAATTACCAACTTTGAAAGCCTTTTTGTTGTTGCCAAGCAGAGAATATTTACATAACTAGATAGCGTATAAGCCTTAGGTATTGAAATAAATATGATGGTATTTGCACTAAAGGACAGGATTACAGTATTTTCAGAAGCTCTTTACATTTGTTGGAGACTTGCAGTCATCTTTGCAGGCTTTACCCGTAAACTAAACAGAATGCCAATCTATCATGTGTGGTCCATAACCTGTGCAGTAATCCTTTAAGCAATTTATCTTGAGCTTGTTTGTTTGCTGTTCATTTTTTACTTTGATCATGTTTTCCCCATGCAATAAGTAAGTAGTTGTTGTCAGGCAGAAGGTCTTTTTTGGATAAGAAACATTTTTACAACTGTGGGTATCACAGAGATTGCTACTTTCAGCATGTTACTTGGCACTTTTGTAAAGCTGAATATAAATTATAATTAGAACTGCAGTGCAAGGAGAAGTGGTTTCAGTTAAGTGCTGCTTGTTTTTTATACTTGATTTTGACTGGCATTCCAGTCTTATCTGGTCTTTCAGCTTTTTCCCGGTAAGGGGTTGCCACAGCGGAACTCCGGTCCACTAATGATTGGCAGTAGATTTTTACGAAACGCTGAGGTGCCAGCTGGACGCCCATCCTTCAATGAAGGCACACCAATTTATGTACGCATGTCTTTCGAACGTTACCCAACCGCGGGGAGGACATGCGTAATGTATTTAAAAACTAATTTTTTTTCATGCCTCGCAACTTTTTTGTTTCCATCTAGATATTAAGTAAGCTGTCATGTAGCCAATACATTGAAATATTTGTTTTTCTTCTACACTTCATTTTGTCTTAATTGGACTCTTATAATGACGGTTTCCAACCAAAACTAAATATATTAACTGGTGAATCAACGGTGTCAGGTCCCAAAAGATGAAACTAGAGCTGAATAAAAAAACTCATGTTTATTTTAACGTCAGGTGACGGTTTGTCAATGCCGCACAGGGCACCGTATTATATTAAAGTCCCAGTTTTTGTGGTTTTTAGCATAGCTCCACCCCTTTCTAGTTGGTCACACCCCTTCCCATTGGGTCCCACCCATTCAGCTGTCTCCTGCAGCCCCCCCCCCCCTTTGATATGAAGTCAACAGCCGCCATTGCAGCCTTCCTATGAGCATAAAAATGCCCACAACAAGAAAGAAGCAGGAACTTTTCACAGGTGAACTGTTGATGCACGGCTTTGTTTTTTTTATTGGCTTAGACCAGTGATACAGACTTTGCAGGGACTAACACTCAAAGTTTTTTTTGCTGTTATTGTTGGGAATTATTTAACTTTGTTATCTGAAACTGTTCATCATTTTGTGGTTCGTGGTGCATGAAGGTAAACAACTTTTTACAGTGGTTTATTGCAGATGTTTTCTGCAGAATTGTGTTTATTTGCAGTGGTCTAGTTTCTTTGCTTAGATTATTTTGAAGAAGACTGAAAATAGTGAATGCAGCTGCCTAAAAGTCCAACACAGTAGGATAAAATGAAATGTGATCAAGCAGACTTAGTCGGACTACCACGAAAAAGACATAAAAATAATTTATTGAATAAAAAACAGATAAGCCCTTTTGCATACTCGTCTGGTACGCTTCATCAGATCTAATTAATCAAAGTATCTACTTGCATTTAAATAGTACGGTGTAATTAGATTTCATCATTCAATTAATCAGTTATCTTAATATATATTAGTACAACTCTATAGCAAAAGTACATCAATAAAATCAGTCTATATATTGTCATTTCAATAACAAAATCCATAAAATAAATATAAATAGGAGAACTTTGTATAAAATAACGAAAAATATTGCAAGGTAGAGTGTGTATGTATGACATAAAAATATATATAAATATATGTGCCATCATATAAATATGTTGGTATAAACACTGTATAAAAATGTAAAAAATATGTATAAATGAAATATATATTAAGTGAGTCGTGAAAAAAAATCGAATGAAATGAAAATAAAATTAAATAAAATATGTATGGGTATATTGAAAATATAGGTTCATAGTGACTAAAGTAAAACACATAAATAATATGGATAGAATATAAATGTATGGTGTATAGCTGACGTTTTTATTTCAAACTGCGTGACTCTAGTATGAGTTTGATTGTGATAAATTGATTCAAACCTGGTTCTTGATGTGCTTTTAGTTTTAATATCCATTCCAATTCCACTTTTTCTAAAAGTTTCGTATTATTGCCTCCTCTCTTATTCATGGGGATTATCTGGATTACCCTGAATCTAAAGCTATGTCCTGTAGATGCTGAGCAATGCTTGGCTAAAGCATTTTTCTGGTTGGATTTCTTAATATCATACATGTGGTTGTATATTCTATCCTTTAGTCTCCTGGTGGTCATACCTATATAAAATGCCTGACGTGTCGCAATTGGCAAGATATATCAAATTTGTGCTGTCACAAGAAGCATAAAACCTGGGTTCAAACCTATAATTTGAGCTGGGATGTTCAAATATCTGATCTTTAGTAATCATAGGACACATATTAGATCTACCACAAGGAAAAGTACCTATCATTTTTGACCATTTTAAGAGTTAAAGATCTTCTTCTTTTCTATTACGCTCAACACATAGAATTCTCTTTAGACTTTTGCTGTTTCTATATGTAAACCTAGGTCTTTTATCCAAAATGTTACTTATATCCAGATCAGCCATAAGAATATGCCAATTCTTTGTTATAATTCTAGTAATTTCTTTGTTATCACTCGTATATCTGGTGATAAAAGTTACTTTATGTTGGTTCTTAGATTTATATTTATAGTTGCCCTTGTGGCTGGTCCATTTCTGTGTACACTCTGTATGGGGTCTATCAAGTATTGATGTCCTAATTTCTTTAATTATGCTGTTATTATGGCCTCTATCTATAAATAGGCCCTCCAGAACATTCATTCGATTTTTTTTCACATGACTCACTTAATATATATTTCATTTATACATATTTTTTACATTTTATACAGTGTTTATACCAACATATTTATATGACGGCACATATATTTATATATATTTTTATGTCATACATACACACTCTACCTTGCAATATTTTTCATTATTTTATACAAAGTTCTCCTATTTATATTTATTTTATGGATTTTGTTATTGAAATGACAATATATAGACTGATTTTATTGATGTACTTTTGCTATAGAGTTGTACTAATATATATTAAGATAACTGATTAATTGAATGATGAAATCTAATTACACCGTACTATTTAAATGCAAGTAGATACTTTGATTAATTAGATCTGATGAAGCGTACCAGACGAGTACGCGAAAGCGCTTATCTGTTTTTTTATTCAATAAATTATTTTTATGTCTTTTTCGTGGTAGTCCGACTAAGTCTTCTTGAGCACATTATTTTGAAGAACTGAATGTACCATACCTCTCAATGTTTTATGCACAAGAAATCTGTACTAAGCCAAAAAATAATGGAGGAGATAGGACCAAAAATAGGGATACATTTTTAATATTGCTGCTGAAAAGGTTGCTAGACTAAAAGCTGTTAAGTCACCATGTATTTTCTGAAGGACAAAAGACCCATGGTAAGAATGTTTTATCCCAGGCTTTTGTTTCAGTGAGAGAATATACTTAGCAGTACTTCTGATAATTAGTAACACTTTTTAGTTTAGTTCTAATTGAATATTGAATGCATCATAGCCTCAATAATTTCTGCTTCCAGTAACACTGTGTTATATGTTAGAGAATAACTTGTGTCATTCCTGGTGAAACTATTCACTTTACTTTGTAGAACCCCTGAAAAATGAAACTTTTGACTAGTGGGCTTAATTAGTTTACAAAAGAAAAACAAAAAAAAGACAAAGAAGACACATTCTGTGCACCTAAAGTATGCTGGGTGTACCCTTGACGTTTTGCATCAGAAATTTATTGAGATTCAAATATTATGTCTTATAATGTATACTGAGGCTGTTTTCAAGCTATGCATGATAAATTCTATTGTCATGTACTGTCTACTACTAATGGTATCAGACATATGGGTATGCACATGTAATATCTGTACGCAGTGGCAAATATAATGAAATGTAATGTATTACTTCCAGGTCATGGATTGGAGGTTTTCTGAATATGTTGTCACTTTGAAAAAAAAACATTTGTGAGTAGTTTCCCACAATTATACTGCAAGTAGCAGGAGTTATATGTTATTACATAAGTACTTTTATTCCAAATAGGTGTGTATCTTTTTTTCACCATGTGTACCTCGTTTTCAAGAACCTTTGTACTATTTTTATCCTCTGCAAAGTGACAGGAATTATAATGTGTGATTACTTCCTTAGCCAGCAGTTTGCTACCTGGTTACACAATGGTTAGAAGTATTTTGAGGTAACTACAGTCACAGCATCTGAGAAGTGAACACAGGCAAAGTAGCTATAATTGCTGTCCTGAGTATTCTACGGGTGAAACATGACTAACTGCTGTGATGTTGTTTACTAAATTATTCTGGGCTGGCTTGTCAGGATTAATGTGTGAATGACTTAAGACGTACCTCCCTGGACTATATGAAGAGAGACATAATTGAACTCTCACAGCATGTGTTACAGGCAGTTATGCCCTAGCCATAAGCAGCATCCTACCTTCACCAAGAATGATACTACAAATGCAACAAAAAATAATTGACTTCAACAATTAGCTTAGTTTTTGGTGTCATTCTAAGGGGATCCAGTATCTGTCTGTCTGTGATGACATGGTTGACAGGCCTCGATGCTTTGCCAGATATGGCCTTCACCTGTTACCACTGGGTTTCCAGAACCTGGCCAAGGCTCTCACCTCCCCCACTGTGCCTTTTTTAGGCAATGTCCCAAAAACAAACCATCCAACATAAAAAAATCTGTCAAAAAGCAAATTGAAGGTCGTGCTGCCTAATACCAGGAGCCTAAATCTGAAAATGGACACACTGGAAGCCCTCCTTGCCCAGGAAGATGCTGATATCTATGCAGTCATGGAACTTGGTTCAGGACTGCAGAGAGTACCCCTGCCTTACCATGCTACACCTCATTCCACACATTCTATCCCCAAAATGAGGTCGGGAAGACTAAGGCTGGTGGAGTCTCTATCTTCATCAAGGACAGGCACACCTCCAGACTGGTTTGCCAGCATGACGCACTGGAACTCCTCCAGGTACAATTGACAGCTGGCAAGACACCCATCTAAGTTATGGCTAGCTATAGAACCCCCTCCATGACCCAAAACACCCACTCCTCTTACTTTGATCTACTAGACTCCATCAAGGTATCCCCTAACACCCTGATCCTTGGTGACTTTAACTACCCACCACAGACTGGGTGAACTATTCTTGCACTAACGTACTGTCTCAATGATTCCTCGACGTCATCAATTCGAATGCACAAGACCAGCTCGTCTCATCCCCCACAAGGGGAGATAACATTCTGGACTTGGTTGTCACCAGCATGGCTAACCGCTACACCACTCCCATAGTATGTCCTTCCCTGGTTAGATCAGATCATTGGACTGTCTCATTCAAAGTTTCTATCCCCTCCAACCCCCCCCCCCCCAGCTGAAATCAAGCTAAAAAACTTCTCAAAAGCTAACTACAACCTCCTAAGGGAGGGTATCTGTAGCTTCACACCACCCCCACCCCCCCCCCCAGAGGATGCAGACAACTATGCTGAACAGTATATCAATGCAGTTTACAGGCACCTGTACAACTGCATGGACTCAGCCATACCCAGTAGAATTAAAACCTGCTCCTAAAATAAACACAAACCTGTTTGGTGGATATCTTCTATCAATAGGCTTTACAACAAAAGGAAGAAACTGTTGTCCAAGGGTAAAAGGGAACAAATTCCAAATTGGAAAATCTCCCTCCTTAGCCTCAATAAGCAAATTAGATCACTAGTAAAAACCTCCAGGGTCAATTATGAATCAAAACTAGCCTCAATAACAAAGGGAAACCATAAAATCTTCTTCAGTTATGTCAGGAACCTCCATGGCAAAGCCCAGGTTTGTTCTGAATTAGCACTTAACAGTATCACATACACTAATCCTGTTGACGTAGCCAACCTACTAGCAGATAGGCTCACTGCAAACTTCACCCCCCCTCCCCCCAAAGGCCCTTTTAACATCCCCAATACTTGTCCTGCACCTAACATCTCTGTAGATCAAGTGTTGCAGGCCCTATCCAAGGCAAAAAACACAGCTTCCATGGGACCTGATAGTAACCCAGGATGTATTCTACACCATCTCCAGTAAGAACGGGCTTCGCCATTGAGCATCGTATTAAACCACAACCTAAGTACTGGCTTCATTCCAGCAGAGTGGAGAACTGATATTCTCATCCCCTTGCACAAAGGTGGTGCCACTGCTTATCTGGAAACTATCGCCTCACCCCCCATTAGCTTGACAAATCTGATCTGTAAAGCCATGGAGTGTATTATTATGGATCTTATAAACAAGGACATAGGCAATCCCCAAGCAAATGACCCCACCAAGTTTGGATTCATCAAGGGTAGATCTTGCCTGTTGAACCTGCTCGACTTCTTTGTGACTGTCACCAAGGCCCTGGATGAGGGAAAGTCAGTACTTACAGCTTACTTTGACTTGGCCAAGGCCTTTGACACAATCCCCCACTCAGACATCATTGAAAAGCTAACACAACTTGGAGTAAATCCCTGTCTCATCAGGTGGGTTGCCAACTGGCTCAGCGACAAGACCCTCAAAGTCAAAATAGGCATTCCTCCTCCAATAGCAGACCTGTCACTAGTGGAGTTCCACAGAGATCTGTCTTGGGACCCCTACTGTTTGGCATCTATTTCTTGGAGGTACAGGCAAAGACAAAAGGCCTGTGGCTGACCACATTTGCCAATGACTGTAAGTCGGGTGCTGTCACTGACTCCCCAAATGATGTTAACATACTGCAAAAGGGTCTCACAGCAACTAATGAATGGTGCCAAAGTTATGGCCTCAAGCTGAATGCAAAAAAATGTATCATACCATTCAGCAAAACATGACCCCTACTGATTACCACATCAACCACAACCCCCTAAGCACACAACCTGTGTTAAGAGACCTGGGCACTCAGGTTGATAACAACCTCACATTCGACCATCATGTAGCGGCAGTGGTCAGAAAAGCCTTTTACTTGGTTCATCTCATAAGTAAAGAGATTGCATCCAGAAAAAAGGAGGTTATTACCTCTCTATACTCCTCCCTCATCAGACCAATAATTGAGTATAACGCCCCATTTGGGATGTACCTATCCAAACATTTGCAGCAACTGGAAAGGTTACTGAATTACCTCACAAAGAGAATCCATGGCTTCCAACACCTGTCTTATGGAGACAGGATCAAATCACTATTACTCTACTGGTGTCATACAGCTTGCTCAGGGGTGATCTGTGTCTCGCCTACAAGGCAATCTTGGACCCTGCCCTACTAGAGATGCTCCATATCCGTAAGTCTAACTCCTCACACACTACCCGCTCAAAAGGCCTGAACCTAATATGTGACATTAACAAAACCTGCTGGATACAAAGTTGTCTCCCAGAGGTTGCCCCGTCTCTGGAACAGACTTCCCGTACAAGTCAAACAGAGTACCTCGCTGACTCTCTTCAAGTGCAACCATGATGAGTGGATGGGAAACCACAAATTCGTCCCAGGGATTCCACCCGTGTCACTCATTGACAGGGGCAACAGGTGCCGACTGAGGTTTCTTTTGGGGGATAAACTCTTGGCTAGGCTTGTAAGGGCCCCAGGACCATTAGCCTAGTAACCTGCTATGATCCTAAGATCCTATGCATCAGATGCTTTAGTGACTGTGGAGAAATGGGCTACATTAATGTCAGTAACCAAGTCACAGATGGGATATATTGTATGCGTGAATGCATCTATGATATGTGAGCCATACAGCCAGCTATAGACAATGTATTTTGGCTATTTTTATATGTTCTTTTGCTCCTGATTATTTTATTTATTTAACATTTATTAACCGGGAAAGTCCAACTTGGAACAAAGCCAATTTTCAGCAGAGGCCCGGGGAGAAATGCTCCAGATGCATGCCTTGTAACATGGGAGGAAACCAGAGCACCCAGAGGAAACCCACATGAATGCAGGGAGGACATGCAGACTCCACACAGAAGGGAACCCAGCTAAGAATCAAACTGGAAAACCTCTCGATGTGAAGTAACAACACTACCGCTGCACCACTGTGCCGTCCATAGTTGATAGATGATTAGTTGCAGAGGACTTCATATATGTTGATTCATTGCACTGAATAACTATCTGTTGAGAACACCTTTTGGGGAGGAGCTTTTATAATAATAGCATCCCTTAGATTCAGAAATCCGCTTATGGGTGTGCATAAGGAATGTAATTCCAAAAGATTTAATACAGACAAGACTCTTGCATGTTGCATACCTCTTTAATTCTTGTATAATGCAGAAATCAGTTTATTAAATGTGTCTTGAAAACATTTGTAATAATTTATAGCAGTTTGTTTAAAGTGTTGGCCTGTTTTATGATTATTAATATTTTATTCAGAACAGTTGTGGAGGCTGGATAGGCTGATGAAAAACAATTATTTTTTTGATTTTACTAAGTCTGTTTCAGAATGGCTCCACAAAAATGTTTGGTTTCTCCTGCCCCTTTTAGAGACATCTTTAAATGCTGAATTTTGTTTTAAGAGAAAAATACTTGTGCCTTAATAACATTCACTTATATGAATACTATCTGGAACATAAATACGTGTGATTAGTATTTGCCAATCTATAGAGAAAACTCATTCCCCAGATTGAATGCCTATAAGAGATGTGTTTGTTCAGTGAGGAACATTTTAAGCTAGTTCAGTTCATCTTAACAGAATATTAAAATTCCTCACGTGAAGATTTAAAAAAAGAGAGTGATAGTGATATCCATAGCCTGTGTCTTTCAAATGTGTTCTCACATAACTGAATTTATGGGTAGATATGTTTTGAGGTTTCTCGTGATTCACAATAGCAAGGGTCTGTAGAAAACCAGAAACCTCTGTAGCACAGCTGCAAGAAGCCCTAACTAAGCTTTTACCGTTTCAAGAACTATTGTTTTTTTTTTTCTTTTTTTTATCCAACATCTTTATTAAATTTCCACATATGACAAAAGCAATCTTATATTTATATAAATGAAAAACATACAAAATATCACTTTAGTTGCAAACAGTTTACATCACAGACACCACTGAAGCAACTGTAGTTGTAAACATAAATCACTTATAAACCTTCTAGTCATTGTCAGTTAAGCATTATATAGCTCATTCAAATCCTGCTGTTTAAACCTCATTCCTGCTCTGTATATACTTTTCCCACAATTCCCATTTTTTGTATGCAGTTTGCTCCTTCCCTTTTCTAAAGATCCCAATTCCAGTTGTTTTATCTCTGTTACTACATTCACTACTTCTAGTAAAGTTGGTCTAGACTCTGATTTCCATTTTCTAGTAATTGCTTTTTTGGCAGCCGCCATAATTAAACTCAGCAAGGCTTTACTATGTCTAGGCAATTCCGATTCTGTAGCATAACTCAAAAAAAAAAATCATCTCCACAGTCATTCCAATCCTCCCACCCAACATCTCCAACAGAGCGGCCCGCTTGGAATCACAGAAGTCTGCCAGCTCATCACACCTCCAAAAAATATGTTCCCAGCTATCTCTTTCTTGCCCATCACACCTCTAGCATTTGCTATCCACCTGAAGAAAAATTATTTAGAGTCTACTTGGGGTGTAAAATACCTATGTAAACATTTTCAGGCAAAGATCCTAACTCTTCTAGGCTTTCTAGCATATTTGGGAGATATACACATATACCCCCATTGTCTCTCTGTGAATTGCTTATCCAGTCTCTCTTTCCAATCCTTTCTATGCTCCTCTGATTGATTCTTGTAGTTATCATGCAGTATTTTATATGCTTTGCTAATTATTCCTTTTTTAATGGCAACTTCTGTTCTACATTCTATTAAAAACTCTACCAGTGCTGGTCTTTCATTTAGGAGCCCCCTATTTCTTTCCCTTTGCCTGTATTGTGATATCAATCCTTGATAGGGAAGGCAATCTCTAACCTGAAGTCCAAATAAATGTTTTGCATCTTCCCATTCTATTACCTTACCCTTTCTAGTTATTTGCTCCCAATACCTTGGTTCCTTTGCCAGTTTTCTCCAATAAATTCCAGCCCCCTCTTGCCTATTATTTGTAACCCTGACTACAGTCAACCCTATCGGCAAAATCTCTTTTCTCCATTCTCGTACTGGTTTGGTTCTTAAAATACTTCCTGCTATTTTATGAATATAATACTCTGTATGATTTTGGTTGTTCTCCTTAAGAGTCTGCATCCAAAATCCCAATGTCTCCTTATTTCTTGAGCTTCCTCCCTACATCATCATCCCTTTCCACCTTGAATTGTAGTTTTCTGCCTGTGCTATATATAAGAGCCTTAACTGTGTTGCTCTAAAATACCTCCTCAAATTAGGCAATTCTAGTCCACCTTGTTCTTTTGGTAAAATCAGCTTATCCCACTTGACACTTGCTGTCTTCCCTTCCCAGATAAAATCCTTCAACTCTTTTTTTAATTGCTATCTCCAAGTTCTCCTCCAGTTGATAAAAGTATGCCTGACCTGTGTATAAGACTGAAGGGACTAAAAACATTTTAATGACTCATATCTTAGTATCCATATTACAAAATTTCCAGTTACTCAATGTTTGTATTATCTTCTGTTTAGTCTCTTCCCACATATCCTTAGCTGCCACCACAGAGTCATTTCTAATCCATACTCCTAAAGACTTCATTTTATCATGTCCCCATAAATATGGATATTGTTGGACCAATTTATGTGTGGATACATAATTTACTGCTACTGCCTTTGTTTCAGCTTCATTAAGTTTGTATCCTGAGAAGATCTGAAACTGTCTTAAAATGTTCCACAAGACTGTAATGTCCCTTTCTGGCTTTGTTATGTATAAAATAATATCATCTGCAAATAGAGCCAGCTTTTCCTGACTACACTACCAATTATATCCTTGAATTTCTGAGTCCCTTATTTTCTTTGCAAGTGGTTCTAAATCAAGAACTATTGTTGCTATTACCTGATGAATGGAATCTGATTAAAGACCCAATAACTGTACAAAGAGGGACAAGAACTGGGTAAGGTCCCTTAACCTGGGCTATATGTTGCTTCCCCTTTTTGAATGCACATTTGTGGAGATGTGGTTTAGGCTCTGGAGCTATTGGGACATACGCTTACTCAGCTTGCAAATATTCTGCAAACTTAAGAAGACTGACAGGGTCACGACATCCAAGTGGTCTTTCTAGTTTGTGATGGCCTTAGAGGCATACCTATGGGTTCTGATTGTCCCCTTTGATCTATTCCTTAACTAACAAATGAATAAAGACATACTGACTAATTAATGGTGATTTTTATACTACTTTGAGTTTTTAGCAATACTTTTGAGACTGGTTCACTGACTGATGATTATAAACAATGGTGGGGGGCGGGACTTGCAACAAAGAAACTTCTAATTGGGTTGCTTGCTAGTAATCTTTAAAAGGATCCTTAAAAAGAGGAATTTTACAGTAATCAGTATTTAATTCAGTTAAATTGAAAGAGCTCATCTGATACCTGGCCATGTTGGGTGATGAAAACAAAGGACCAAGATGTGGGAGGTATCTTAGGCTTAGTAAGGAAAACAGAAAAGAGCTAACTGGGAGTATTGAAATGACTATATATCTAGTTCCTGAACCTAAAAGTAAAAAGTAACACCTTGCAAGAATGGTACTCTGACAATTGACCTACAGTCAAACAACACTTGTGAATCCACTTTCAGTATATCAAGGTACCGAGAGAGAGAGAGAGGATCGTTTGGGAGTTAGAACACAGATTAGTTAGTATTAGATGGTCCTCAAAAACTGTGAAGGTATGTGAAGGTTGTGGTATGGTGGAAGGGCAGGTAAGTATTTCTGTTTAACTGTGTTGGTTAGAGGTTTAGTGTGTAAGTGTGTGTTGTGAGTGTGATGTGTGTGTGCGAGGGGGATGTAGATGTGTGATGGTGTATTCATGTGTTTGTCTATGGAGTGCGACCTTGGAGTTAGAATATTTAAGTGGGGGGGGGGGTATGTGTATGTGTCTGTGTGTGGTGTATGTTGTGTGTAGTTTTCGGTAGTTTGAATTTCGCGGTTTTGGTTTTTCGGTATTGTAGTGTTTCAGGTGTTTGGTCTCGGGATTTTGGGCATCGGTAGAGTGAGTGTTCGGTATTTAGTAGTGGTTACACACACACACACACACACACACATATATATATATATATATATATATATATATATATATATATATATACATATATATCTGAATGGACATGAAATTGTAAGCTGGCAAAGCCAACCAGTGTTGGGTCAAGTACCTGTAGGAAATCTTCTTAATACTGCAGCTGTACTATTTAGTGGAAGCACATATAGCATATTTTGTGCATATGTGGGTCTGGAGTTCATTGGCCATTCCACCTATTATGACAGACAGTGTGAATAACTGTTTCTAATTGTTCAGCATAGTTGGAATACACATCAGCAGCAGCTACTGGAAGAAATTTAGGGGAAAGCACTAAGATTATCAGGGGATGGTCAATGTGACAGTCCAGGATATTCAGCAAAGTATTGCTGTTACAGTTTGATTGATATGGACTCAGGTTATCTCCAGGATTTTACTGTAGAGCAAATTGGCAATGGAACTTCTTCAAAAGCATTTTAAAACAAAGCATTCTTAAATTGTATGTGAAACCTGAGAAGACTTAATGTCAACATTACTGTTGTAGCAACAGACAGGCATCAAGGTATTGTAAATGCTATGAGGGCACAGTTCTTTGCGACTGACCATCAGTTTGAGCTGTGGCATGCTTCAAAAATTATTACAAAAAATATTGTATCAGTGGCCAAAAAAGGACATGGAGCAGCTAAAGCCATGGTGCCATAGTATTTCAAACAACTTGTGGTGGTGTTTGGTAACCTGTGATAGTGATGCACAGCTACTGCTTGAAAAATGGAACTCACTCATCCATCACATAACAGATACAACTTGGAATGGAGAGATCAATTCCATGCCTGTGAGCATGATATTTTACTGCCAGATCGAGAAAGTAGACAGTAGTTGGAAGTCAGAGGGGCACCACACATGGCACTAGTGAAGATTGTCAGCAACACCACAGTGGTTAATGACCTCAAACACTTAATACAGTTCTGCCACACAGGCAGCTTGGAAGTGTTTCATGCTGTGCTGTACAAGTAATGCCCCACATCTGAGCACTCATCAAACAACGGAATGAAAGAATGCCCATTGCTTGCCATTTTTGATCACAATGCCAATGTGAACCATCAGCAAGCAGTAGTACAATACCACAACAGTAACTATGCTAAAAAGGGCACTCATGCATGAATTGTGCCATCCCAAATAGAACCAAGATGCTCTCCTACAAAAAAAGGAAGCCAATCTGGTGGTCCCCTGCCATAAACAAACTTTACAACAAAAGGAAGAAACTGTTGCAGAAAAGAGGAAAATCCCAGGATGCAAAAACGTCCTTACCAGCCTCAGTAAGAAGCTGAGATCCCTCATAAAATCCTCCAAAGCTAGTTACGAGAATAAAATTGCCATAGATTCCAAAGACAATCACAAGGCATTCTATAGTTATGTCAAAAATCTAAATGTCAATGCTCAGATCTACTCTGAGCTACAACAGTATGGCATTAAATATGCTGATCCCAAGGATATTGCCAATATTCTGGCAGATCGATTCAGTGCCAACTTCACCCCCCTTTCACCCCTTAAAAGGCCCATCTCAATACTGAAAGATTGCCAAATTCCGGTAATAATGGCCATACAGGTAAAAACCGCACTCTCCAAAGCTAAGAATATAGCATCCATGGGACCAGATGGCATCCCGGGTTGTGTACTACATGAACTACAAAATCAACTGGCATCTCACCTAAGTGTCATGTTTAATCATAGCCTCACCTCAGACTTCGTGCCCACTGAGTGGCGCACAGCTACAGTTATCCCACTCCACAATGGGGGATCCTCCTTGGATCCTGGGAACTACCACCCCATCAGTTTGACGAGCCTGATCTGCAAGGCCATGGAACGTATTATCATGGAACTTATAAACAAAGACATTGGCAACCTTCAAACACTGGACCCCTGGGTTCATGAAGGGCCGATCTTGTTTCCTGAACCTGACTGACTTCTTTGAATCAGTCTCTAGAGCTGTGGATGAGGGTAAGGCTGTCCACACAGCCTATCTGGACCTCGCCACAGGAATCTGGACTCACTCTGGAATCATAGATAAACATACTAAGCTGGGCATTAATCCCTACGTCACTCGATGGGTTGCCAACTGGCTTACTGACAGAAATCACACTGTAAAAGTAGCTGACTCCAAATCCAGCTCCAGACAAGTGACAAGTAGAGTACCTCAGGGTTCAGTCCTGAGACCGCTCTTGTTTGGCATCTACTTCTCTGAAGTACAGGCCAACACTAAGGGACTCTGGCTAACAAAGTTCGCAGATGACTGCAAATTGGGAGCCATTATTGAATCCCCAAAATGATGTGGATATTCTACAAAAGGGCCTTACAGAAGCAGATGCTTGGTGCCAGAGCCATGGGCTCAAGCTCAATGCCAAGAAATGTATACTTATCCCCTTTGGGAAAAAACAGGTTCCTATCATGTAGTTGAACATTTACAATTTCGAACCACATATGGTCGAGACCATATGTTCGAATTTGTAAATGTTCAGGTGTGAGAGGCCAGATAAATACAAAGAAATTGCAAGGCATAAGTCATGGTTTGGGAGGTTACAAAGTGTGACAGGTAATTACAGAGGAAACAGTCAATGACTTCTCAAATGTAGAATGATAATGTTGGGCAACTGATGGCCAATATGTGTCAGCATATATTTCTTGTAGCCATGGAAAGAGCAGTAATAGATTATCAATTGTGCCAGCAAAATTGTTCTTGCATCATTGTGTTGTAGAAAAGTACAGTAATTTTGTGTGTGTGTGTGTGTGTGTGTGTGTGTGTGTGTGTGTGTGTGTGTGTGTAGGATCATAGGAAGCTACTAGGCTATTGGCCTGAGGCCCTTACAAGCCTAGCCAAGAATTTAGCCTATGTTCCGACAAGTCAGCACCCGATGCCCCTGTCCAGCCGGGACACAGGTGGAATCCCAGGGGTGTATTTTCTGTTCCCCATCCAGTTATCTGGTTTGCACTTAAAAAGGGTTAATGAGGTATTCTGCTTGATATGGAGCAGGAGTTTATTCCACAGAAGGGGGAGTCTCTGGGGCACAAGTCTGTCCCACTAACAAGTCAAACAAATACCTCTGCCAAGATTCAAACCCAAGCCCTTTTCAACTATAGCCAACTGCATTACCCAACCACGCTACAAAGAGCTTAAATATATGTGTGTGTGTGTGTGTGTGTATAATATAATATTCATATATATATATATATATATATATATATATATATATATATATATATATATATATATATATATATATATATATATATATATATGAATATTATACCTGACTAACAACTTCACTAATACATGTCTTGCTACCCAACCTGCTGTTTAGCCATCTATGCCTCATAACATTTGAATGTCTAAGCATTTTGAATTATGAGATCTGATTGCATTCTTTGTTCACATTTTGTGATATGTCTCTGCCAATCATATGTAAGTCTGTACATTGTGTATATTGATATCTGCCTGTATTCTTTGTCTATATTTTTCTAAACATGTCTGCCTGAGTTTATCACTCAGTGATGTATGTACTGTCTCTTTTTTGGTATGTAGAGCTTTTCTCCCCGGGCCTCCATTGCAAATGGACATGTATCCAGTTGGACTATCCCGGTCAACAAATGTAAAATAAATAAATATATATATATATATATATATATATATATATATATATATATATATATATATATATATATATATTGGCTCATGCATACATGCATGTTATACATGGTGTCACAAGGTCAGTTTAAATGACCCCTCTTTGACACACTACTAGCAGGGAAGTTGTTTCCATGTAGTTGACTTCCAGTAGTTGATAGGAGGATACTAATCTGAGATTGTTGGTTGTTATTGTCCCCTATTGACATAGCAGTGGTCATTAGAAAAGTGGACAAAACACCAGGACTCACTGGTACATGCTGTCTATATCAATTTGTCATAGTGTACTGAACAGCCACTAGGCAACTGCAGACTGACCTATTGCTGTGTAAACAATGGCCAACAGGTACACTGGAATCACTCTAGTGGATTTACATGCATGGATATGGACATATTGACCTAACATAAGTTGCACATGTAATAGTAGCCATGTATAATTGATTTCTACAGAAATGGCCATGTTTTCATGTTTGTTAATGTATATGGTCTGCTCATATGCTGAATGATGGTCTAAGTACATATCCACACATTTTTCAGGTGGAGTGATGATGTATTTGTATTTCAAATCAGAACCTGAGCAAAATACATGTTTTCCCCTTACACAAAACCCAGTCTGATAATACTGTTTATTTCCTTTGAAGTGATACCTATCTAAAGTCATCAGACAGCACAATGTGGTTTTCTGGGGATCACCACTGTGGGTTTGCTCAACAGTGGCACAGGAAAATAATTTTCTTGGGTGGCAAAAGCCAGGGTACCTTTTTTGGCTGGGCTTGTATAGGCCCCAGGGCTGATAGACTAGTACCTACCTATGAACCTAATCAGGTCACCTGTGGGGGGTCATGGCTATCTGTAAGATAACTGCAAACCTATAACCTTTTGTCATACCCGTTCTTCCATTGTCTCTCTCAAAAATGAAGCATGCTTATTTACATAGGAGTCCCAATGTCTGCAGTTACCTTTGAGCTGGAATCACTGACATTTCCTTACTATGCCTCTCCCATCCTACTTTAAACACTCTGGGTCATTGTTATTCAACTGACCTCACACGTTATGATTTCTGAAGTCATTCAGAGACATAAGACTGTTGTGTTTCTTGCTGAAGTAAGGAGGTGTCAACCCTGTACTTCAGAAGAAATGTTGCCGTGTTCTCTGGTAATGTTATTTGTGTTAAATAGCTTCATAGACATTAATTTCAATTTGAATCCTGATAGCTCATGTTTGTTAATTAATATTTTTCACCTCCACAGGGTGCTTTCCCTCTATACTTCAACTCTGTCTTTTGATATTCACATCCTTACTGTAAGGCATCTTTCTCACATGCCTTGATAATTGTGCATGTTTGAAAATAGAGTGATGGCCAGTACATTGAACGTAATCTGTTCTCTGTCCATCCAATAGATTCATTTTATTTAAGTTTTTTAAATAGTCCTTGTTTTCACCTGTATCCAGGCTAGTGACAACAGATTGAATCTACCGTGTAGAACTAAAAAAATAAAAATATAGATCATGTGTTGAAAAGGCATATATGTAAGTGTTATTACGACTCCAGCAGACACAGTGAGTGCAACACTATAAACTGACATTTGTATATATACAAGACATAAACATCACTGCGGAAAAATAAATCAGGTGTGAAGAAAAGGGCAAGGAAAGGAATATGAGAAAAGAAGGGCTAATGATGCAGGTAGAGATAATTTAACACCTAAACAATTGTGAAAGAGAGTTTCATTACATTTGACATTGAAGTCCCTTTGAATTCAACTGAGAATTCACTAGCTGACTAGCTGATGAGGGGTGTGTGTGTGTGTGTGTGTGTGTGTGTGTGTGTGTGTGTGTGTGTGTGTGTGTGTGTGTGTGTGCACATATACACACATATTTTAAATGAGCTCTATTTCTGTATTTCCATATAAATATTTGTTCTACACATGTATATTTTGGAAGGTCTGTGTATTTAAAATTAAACAAAAAACATATACATTGTCACAGTCCACACCAGTGTCCCTACCTTTGGCTTACATATATGCTCTGACATAGTACAATCCATAATGATTTTTGAATAAGGTGTTGGATTCCCATGAATAAATAATGGCATGAATTTTACTTTACAAATCTGTTTCTCAAAAGGGATGCCAGTTCACATAGTTTTATTTTGTGAGCCTAATTATTTTATTTATTTATTTATTTATTTCCAGTTTGATTACCGGGGAAGTCCACTGGGCCAGAACGTACCCATTTTCAGTGGAGGCCCGGGGAGAAAAGCTCCAAAAGCAAAGCAAATTCAATCTAAGTTACATGGTGTAAAAGGTAGTAATAAAATATATACATTTGAAATTACATTACATTGATACAGTTAGTAAAAAAAAAGCAAATACACACAGTATACTTCAAAAAACATCATTCAGGAAGGTAGATAATAGATTTAGTAGTTTCCTTCAATTAGCAGGTTAAACTGTATGAGAAGAAGGTCTAAGGTTACATGCTATTTACAATATTTACATATGAGTAGAGAGAGAGAGAGAAAGTACATAAACTGAGAGTTGATTAAGGTTTGATCAAGCTGTGATCGAGAGAAAAAAAGAAGAAAAAAAAAAGAATTAGGGTAGAGTAGAGAGAAAGGATATAGAGGGATTCAAGGGGAATTTATTTAAATTTATGTAGGATGTAAGCAGGTACACTTATGTTTAGTGGACAAGTAAGAGAAAAGTTGGGTTTTGAAGGCTTCAGTGTTAGATGTTGTTCTAAGAGAAGAAGGGAGAGAGTTCCATTTCCTGCCAAGAGAGTAGGAGAGAAGGAGTTGGCCAGCAGGGCGATTGGGTTTGTGGATGGCGATTAAATTTTGGTGTTCAGATCTTAGAGATCTGTTTGGGGTGTATGGCGGAAGGATGTTTTCTAGGGCTGGGCATTTATCAGGGTAGAATATTAATTTGTGAGCAGTGGTTAGTTGGAGGCATTCTAGGTAGTTAGGGAGTTCTAGCCAGTTCAGAGTTTGTAGGGAAAGACAATGATGAGAAGAGGTTTTAGATTTGGTAGAAAATTTAGAGATTTTATTATAGCAGATTTCGAGTTTAGTGGAGATGGAAGAAGACAGGTTAGTAAGGAGAGGGGCTCCATATAGTAGAGATGGCAGAAGATAGGTAATTGCTAAGGAATGCCTAGCGGAGTTGGAGAGAAAGCAGTTGTTTTTATAGAGTATACCTAGCTTTTGGTGGGTTTTTTTTATGTTTTGTTGTATGTGGCTATCAAATCTGAGGTGCTCGTCTATAGTGATGCCAAGGAGTTTTGCAGATGGGACCACCTCTATGGTTGACATGGTTTGGCTTATGATTTTGAATGCTGTTTTATCAAATGTGCAAGCCCTGGAGGGAGCGAAGAGAAGAATTTTAGATTTATTAGAGTTGAGAGAGAGATGATTTTGGTGCATCCAGTTCTCTGTAGTGGAAAAAGCTATTTGGGTTTTTGTCAGTAGTTCGGGAATGTTGTAGGCGGTGCAGACTAAGGTAGAATCATCTGCGTATTGGATGACTGTTGTGTCTGGGATGGCAGAGTGAAGGTTATTTATGAAGATGTTGAAAAGCATGGGTCCAAGGATGGACCCATGGGGAATGCCAGTGGGTGTAGGTAAGAAGGAGGAGGTAGAGTTGTTCCATTTGACAGCTTGGGATCTGTCTGATAAGTAGCTAGAGAAACAGGATAGAGTATCAGGGGAGAGATGAAGGTTAGATAGATGAAAGAGAAGGTGTTTGTGAGAGATGGTGTCAAAGGCTTTAGACAGATCTAGCAGTACAGTGGAAACTAGTAACCCAGAATCCCTGGCTTGATTGACTGTTTCTAAGAAGGATAGTAAGGCAGTAATGGTGCTGTGTCCAGGGCGGAAACCATGTTGGGTGGGTGTTAGGAGGTGGTTGTGGGTTAAGAAAGGCATGAGTTGGTGGTGGACACATTTTTCTAGTATTTTTGATAAAGGTGAGAGTAGGGTAATAAATTAGTAGTAGCGCTGTTTTTGAAAGTTTCTGATTTGGAAGCTTTATACATGAGTCTGTGCTGACAGGATGCTAGATATGCTTAACAACAGCCTCCCAAACCTCTTATGGGACCCACTCATACCTCTCAACTGCACAGATTTTCGCAGAATGTCCAGATTTTGCCTCATATTTTGGTCTGTTTTTCACAAAATTGTGGTTTTCTGGCAACTTAGTGGGAAATCATTAAATATTGAAGTTAGAAAATAATGACAGACATTTGAGTTTCAGACTTCATACCCTTCAGAAAAATTCATGATAATGCAAAACCTGTTATTCTATCAACTTTCTAGGTTTGTAAGAGCAATATTTAAAAAAATTGGCCTTTGCTCCACTTTTATTTATGGCTTTCTCCAGATTTCTTGCTCTAACAGGTTGAGAGGTATGGACCCACTGGTTTCTGTTATGATTGCTTCGGGCAGCTTGTCTTAGTTGTACACTTGCAAGCATATCTATCATCCTCTCAGGATAGTCTACTCATGTAGAGTAGTTGGTAGAAGAAACAAAACTATTTTAATTTTCAGCTTGGCATTACATAAGATGGTTCTGTTATGCTATGACAGATTTACTAAGTAAAAACAACCATGTGAACAGCCATAAAGTAATCCAATGTAAATATATTAATGTGCATATTTAAAAAATGATATATTGGGCTAATATGTGGATTGATATTTGTCTTTTCTTTTTTTAACTCCTTATTCCTGAGAAAGTGCTAGTAAAAAGTCATGAGTAAAACATATGAAGGGAGAGTTTTAGTGACACACCAGGCTGTAATGTCTTTGATGTCTATTGTCATGCAAATGAGACTAAATAGCTGAACCTACCTAAGCTGGAAATATGAGATTCTGACTCATTGAAGGAGGGGAGAGACTTAGTCAGGAACTGCAACTAACAAAACTGCTTTTTGTAAAAAGTCTTTTTTATCTCAGTAATTTGTTGACACTTTTGCAAGATTATTTCAGAGAATGTGTGGTACATTACTAGGAACAACGTTCGTAAAACTCAGTGCAGACCAGTCAGTGACAGATGATCTGGACACACTTAAACCTGGCAGTTTTTTTCAGGTTTTTCATGTTAAGTGAATGCAAGTCTAATCTGACAACAAATGGTAGCTCTACTTTTTCTCACAATCAGGGCTGTCATACTGCATTTTGAGACACATCTCTCATCAGGATGTCTGCCCCCATGAGGGCAAACTAGGATAAAAAAATAATAACATTAGAAATGAATACTTATTTTGTGGCACACAGCTTTGAGAGGTTCCAAAATTCATGACTAGATAAAAAATATATGTTTTTTCAACATTTGCCCGTAGTGGTCCTTTAAGAAGTGCAACCATTGCTGTGTTTTTTTGACAGTGTAATTAGTATACTCTCACCAGGACAAGTCCTCTGAGATGTGTGTTCCCAGAAGTTTCATGCTGTTGACCCTCTCCACTTGACACCCATTTTATCTCTAGAGGTTTATGTTCTACACACACACACACACACACACACACACGCACACACACACACACACACACACACACACACACACGCATATATATATATATATATATATACACATCATGGCTGAAAGGGGTCCCATTTGTCATCCCATGTCTACACAGACAGTCTTAAGCCTCTCTGTATGTTTAATTTCGATATTTGTAGTCTCAGAAACCTTAAATATGTTCAGGGACTGGCCCATGCAAAATAGATGGATATGAATTATATGGGTTCAGGTTAAATGAATGAATCTCTTAACAAGTATCTTCCAGTGCCATACCATCTAAGATGCGAATCCCCACAGGGCTATAGTGAAAAAGTATTTCAGCTTTGCTTCATTGCATGCACGATTGTGTTCTCTTTTGATCTGCTAATGTTCATTTACACAGCAGTCTGTCTTTTTGTCTCAAGTACAGAAGCTGTGTGTTCTAAATAACTTACTGTAAGATAGCATATTATGCATAGGTTCATAGGTTGATACTAGGCAATCTGCCCTAGGGCATTTACAAGCCTAGCCAGAGTGTGTTTGGCTTTCACCACCCTTCTTAGATTAGTTGACTGTGCCTCTGTATAGTAGGTCACAGAAGATAGCCCATTTAAGGTTAGTTTACTGTGCCTCTGTCTAGCAGTGACACAGAAGAGATCCCAGGGGTAAATTTACGATCTCCCATCCAAACGTCAAGATTCTTCTTGAAGAGGGTCATTGAGGGGCCCTGTCTGACATGGATTGGATTTTGTTCCAGTGTGAGGGGAGCGTCTGAGATATGAATCTGTCCCTCCAGCATGTTCTATTTATTTCTGTGCTGAGGTTTAAGTCACTGGAGCGTGTAGTTCTGATGGATTTGGATTTCTTGAGGTGGAGCATGTCCATTAATTCTGGGCTGGACATGGCTTTATACATCAAGCACTGATCGTCTCTGAGTAGGCGGTAAGCAACTGAGTAGAGCTGGAGTTTCTTTAGCCTAACTGCGCAGGGCATCTGTTTGAGTCCCTTGATCCTCTTGGTGAGGTACTTTTGGGGTCTTTCTAGTTGCAGCAGGTGTCGGGTAAGGTACATCCCAAATGGGGCATTGTATTCAATTATGGGCCTGATGAGTGATGAGTAGAGGGGCACAATGACCTCTCTTGATCTAGATGTGAACCCCTTCGTGATAAGGTGGGCTATAAAGGTTTGTGGCCTGCACTGTGGTGGCAGGACAGGCAGCTTACATCCTTCTAAGTTAGGAACTGCTGATTGAGAGCTCAGTGTCTGTTATTCTAAAAGTGTATTAGTTCTGGTTTAAGCACTTGGGCTTCAGGCCAGTTATTTTACGTTAGGAAGGATTGCGGTCTGCACTCTTGTGGGAGGAGAGGCTGGACTCTGCCCTTCTGAGCAAGAAATATCTGGTTAAAGGCTTATAGTGCCTGCATATTCTAACTGTTTCTTACTGAAATTGGTACACCTTGTTTGCTGTAGGATAGACTAGATCCAGGCCTGCTGAATCTAGCTTTATTTGTATGCTTGTTTGTTTATTTCCCTGAAACGCTAATTCCACCTAAAACGCGGCCTTTTAGCATTTCTATGGATCCCTAGTGATATCTGCATTGCTTACTGTACTTATTTCCTTGTTTCACTTGTAAGAAAGTTACTGTTTGTCATTTTTGCATTTAGGTTACCTGTAACACATTGCATTTAAGTTACCTGGCACTTGCTCACTAAAGCAATTATATAAGTCAGGTCTAAAAAATTAAAAGCACTACACCCTCACAAACTCCCCTTGAGTACCTTGTTCCCCATTGGCCCTTTTTTTCAATTATAAAGGAATTCCCAATACTATTCTAGCATGTCCAAAGGTCAGTTGTCAATCTCCTCTCCGGTCCAGCAGGTGAATCTGGGAATCTTGAGGCAATGTTACAACTGCCTCATGTACACAGACAACCCTCTCCTCCTCCCAACAAATTCCAACACATGTGAGAGATGCAACCATATAGCCAAACTGGAGGCTAAGCTCTCTCAACTCAGTACTGGCGTAACCAGTCAGGAGGAGAAGGAAACCACACTCACTACAATTCCAGTCTCACATAGACCTACCACGACAACAAACCAAACACATAAACACACAAAAACATACTCGGAGGCTCTAAATAAAAATCTGCCTAAGCAGCAGAGACCTCCAAAGCAGACACCCAAGCAACCGCTACCCCAAAACAAAACACGTGCAACACATAACTCACAAAGCCAGTGTGCCGAACAGTCACAGCCCTTAAGGCTAAACAACACACCTGATACATTTGTAATAGGTGACTCTATCGTCAGGCACACTGACGTCCCACTCACCAGGCTGAACAAGGAGAGGGTCACGGTGAGCTGCCTGTCGGGCGCTAGGATCCGCCACATAACACAAGCACTCAGGTCACTCCAAGGCAAGTACAAATATGACTCAGTCATTGCCCATGCTAGTGTGAATGACCTGAGACGTACCTCCCTGGACTACATGAAAAGAGACATAGAGGAGCTCTCTGAGCATGTAGCCCAGGCCGGTATGACCCTGACCTTGAGTAGCATCTTACCCTCACCAAGAATGATGCCACAATATGAAGACAAGATGATCAATTTCAACAATTGGCTTAAGTGTTGGTGTCATTCAAAGGGGATCCAATGCCTGTCAGCCTGGGGTGACATGCTCAACAAGCCACGATGCTTCGCTAGGGACGGCTTGCACCTGTCACCCCTGGGCTTTCATATATTGGCAAAGGCTCTTGCTACCCCCATAGTGCCTTTTTTAGGCAAGGCTCAAAAGACAAACCCACCTCCATAGGTATCACAAGGGATAAGAAACTAAGAGTAATGCTACTCAACGCCAGAAGTCTAAACCTCAAGATGCACACACTCGAAACTCTCCCCTAGCATGGAGAACATCGATATCTGTGCAGTAACAGAAACCTGGTTCAAGGCTCCCAAGAGCACCCCAGCACTACCAGGTTATACCTCATACCATACTTTTCGGCCCCAAAACTTGGACCGAACCACAAAAGGAGGGGGAGTATCAATATTCGTCAAAGAGACCCACACCTCCAGGTTGGTGGCACAGCACGAAGCATCAGAGACTATCCATGTGCAGCTGACTGTGGGTAAAACTGCCTTCCAGTTTATAGCCTGCTACAGACCACCCTCCCAAACACAGGAACCCCACTTGGCCTTCCTGAGAATACTGGAAAATATGAAGGTCTCTCCAAACACCATTATATTGGGCGACTTCAACTGCCCAAACATAGACTGGGAGCATTACTCTAGCTCCAACACCCTAGCCCAAAGGTTCCTAGAATTTATAAACTCAAATGCTATGGAACAACTTGTTACTACTCCCACAAGAGGGGAAAACATACTGGACCTGATCATCACCAACATGGGGACACTATGCTCCAGACCAGAAGTGTATCCCTCACTGGTAAGATCAGACCATAAACTAATCTCACTGGATATTCACATCCCGACCCCACCCCCTGCCCAGAAAACCACAGTGAAAAACTTCTCTAAAGCAAATTTCACATGCCTCAAAACCGAGGCGAAATCCTTCAAAGCCCCCGGGCCTGTGGAAAATACGGTCCAGACCGCAGAATCCTTTATAAACGCATTCTATGAACACCTTCAGGAATGCATGGATCATGCAATCCCAAATAAAACCAAGACCCAATCCTCCAAAGGCAGACGTCCTGTCTGGTGGACCCCAGCCATAAACAAACTATACAATAGAAGGAGGAAGCTACTACATGATAGAGCAAAATCCCAAAAAGGGAAGGCATCTCTGATCAGTATTAGCAAAAAACTACGGGCACTCATAAAATCGTCTAAGGCCAGCTTCGAGAGAAAAATTGCACAGGACACTAAGGATAATCACAAGGCTTTCTTTAGTTATGTTAGGAACCTGGGTGGGAATTCCCAGATATGCTCAGAATTAGTCCAAAATGACAAAAAATACACCGAGCCCACAGACATTGCCAACATCCTAGCTGACAGGTTCAGTGCAAACTTCTCCCCCCTCTCCCCACCAAAAGGGCAAATATCTATCCCAACAGAGTGCTGCCCCCCTGACATCTCAGATGCTCAGGTAAGAGCCGCCCTCTCCAAAGCAAAAAACACAGCATCAATGGGACCAGATGGTGTCCCGGGCTGCATTTTACATGAACTCCAAGAAGAGCTAAACCCAAACATAAAACTACTGTTCAATCTTAGCCTTACTACAGGATATGTACCCAAAGAGTGGCGTACAGCAACAGTGGTCCCTCTCCACAAAGGTGGTGCCTCAACGGATCCTGGAAACTATCGCCCCATAAGCCTGACTAGCTTGGTCTGCAAAGCTATGGAAAGGATCATCATGGACCTCATAAATAAAGATATTGGGGACCTACAGACACTGGATCCTACCCAGTTTGGCTTTGTTAAGGGCAGATCCTGCCTCTTAAACCTGGTTGATTTCTTTGAAACAGTCACCAAGGCCATTGACGAGGGGAAGGTGGTCCACACAGCCTATCTGGACCTCGCAAAAGCCTTCGATACAATACCCCACTCGGGCATTATAGATAAGCTCACCAGCTTAAATATAAACCCCTATGTCACTAGATGGGTTGCAAACTGGCTCAAGGACAGAACCCACATAGTTAGAATTGCTGGAGCCATGTCAGACTCCAAACCAGTTACAAGTGGCGTCCCACAAGGCTCAGTCCTGGGACCTCTCTTGTTCGGTATATATTTCTCGGCGGTACAGGCCAACACTGAAGGACTGTGGCTGACCAAGTTCGCAGATGACTGCAAACTGGGTGCCATAATCAACTCTCCAGCCGACACAAGCATCCCCCAAAAGGGCCTCATAGAAACAGACAACTGTTGCCAGAGCCATGGCCTCAAGCTAAATTCCAAAAAGTGTATAGTCATCCCCTTTGGCAAAAACAAAGTGCCCACAAATTACCACATAGGTGGTAATCCGTTAAGTACAGAAGAAGTCATTAGGGACCTGGGGACCCAAGTTGATAGCAATCTCTCATTTGACAACCACGTGGCCAAAGTGGTTAGAAAAACATTTTATACAGCCCACCTATTCATGAAGGGATTCACATCTAGATCAGGGGAGGTCATTGTACCTCTTTACTCATCCCTCATCAGGCCCATAATTGAGTACAATGCCCCTTTTGGGATGTACCTTACCAGACACCTGCAGCAACTAGAAAGACCCCAAAAGTACCTCACCAAGAGGATCAAAGGGCTCAAACAGATGCCATAAGCTGCCCGGTTAAAGAAACTCCAGCTCTACTCAGTGGCATACCGCCTGCTCAGAGGCGATCTGTGCCTGACGTATAAAGCCATGTCCAACCCAGAATTAATGGACATGCTGCACCTCAGAAAATCCAAATCCCATCGAGCTACTCGCTCGAGAGACTTGAACCTCAGCACTGAAATAAATAGGACATGCTGGAGGGACAGATTCATAACCCAGAGGCTCCCTTCACTCTGGAATAAAATCCCAGTCCAGGTTAGGCAGAGTCCCACATTGACTCTCTTCAAGAGGAATCTTGATGAGTGGATGGGAGATCATAGGTTTACCCCGGCTATCACTTCTGTGTCACTGTTAGACAGAGGCACAGTATACTAACCTCAAAAAACGCATAGCAAAATTAATTTAAAATGGGTGGCGAAAGCCAAACACACTCTGGCTAGGCTTATAAATGCCCTAGGGCAGATAGCCTAGTATGAACCTATGAACCTATATAGAATGTCTTTCTAACCACTTTGGCAATGTGATTGTCAAAGGAGAGATTGCAATCTACGTGGGTCCCCAAATCCCTAATTACTTCTTCCGTACTTAATGGATTACCACCTATGTGGTAATTTGTGGGCACTTTGTTTTTCCCAAAGGGGATGATCATGCACTTTTTGGCATTTAGCTTTAGGCCATGGCTCTGGCACCAGTTATCCGTCTCTGTGAGACCTTTTTGGAGGATGCTTGTGTCAGCCGGCGAGTCTATTATGGCCCCCAGTTTGCAGTCATCTGCAAACTTTGTCAGCCATAGTCCTCCTGTGTTAGCCTGTACCTCAGAGAAATATATACCGAACAAGAGAGGTCCCAGGACTGAGCCTTGTGGGATGCCACTTGTAACTGGTTTAGAGTCTGACATGGCACCTGCAATTCTGACCATGTGGGTTCTATCCCTAAGCCAGTTTGCAACCCATCTTGTTACATAGGGGTTGATATTTAAGCTGGTGAGCTTATTTATGATGCCCGAGTGGGGTATTGTGTCAAAGGCTTTTGCAAGGTCAAGGTGGGCTGTGTGGACTACCTTCCCTTCGTCTATGGCCTTGGTGACTGTTTCAAAGAAATTGACCAGGTTCAAGAGGCAAGATCTGCCCTTAACAAAGCCGAATTGTGTAGGATCCAGTGTTTGGAGGTTCCCAATGTCTTTGTTTATGAGTTCCATGATGATACGCTCCATAGCTTTGCTTATGCTCTTTGCTTTATAGCTGTCATTCACCTTTCTCCAGAAACAGGGACAAAGAACCCAAATCAATTATACTTTTTAAATAATGTTCCTACAGTGTACACTTTCACACCTTTAGTCATTTGGGCAGTGCAGAATTATCTCCAGGCAGTTATTACTTCCTGTTTCTAGCTAATAGACCTTATTGTTAAAACAACTGATCATGAGATAGAATGCTTTGCAATCTAATGTTCTCCTGATACAGACCACATTGTTTTATTGTGATAAATTAAAAGCATTTTGTGAGTAACTGTGGCGTGTAACAGGAGCTTAATTTTATATGATGCTTGCACACAATGAGAATCTTGTTTTACATGCATCTTTTATAACAAGTCTCTGAACTATAATAACATAATGTGAGCATCTTTGACTACATATTTCTGACCCATCCTATTCTCTCTGAGAGATATTTTTTATTTTACTGTACTGCACACTGTCCCCATTCTAGATAACCTCTCACCCTTTGCTTTTATTTTCCTGAACGGCTACACAACCTAGTCAACTTTCAAAAAGGAATGCATTATGCACTACTCACACAGTCCCTTTCTTTATTGTGATAGACGCATGCTCCGCTGTTTTAAGTTTTTGCTGCACTTTCCAACTTTGCCATGACCTTCATCATTTAACAGACTTCCCTCATTATATATCCAGATGCATAATTACACATGCATCATGCTCATGTCCTTATAAAATACATCATCCAAATCCCTTTAAGGTCATTATATGACAAAATCCTCTGCTATCATCCATTGTAGTTCATAAGTTCATAGGTAAATACTAGGTAATCAGTATGCAGACTATTAAATGCCTAGCCAGTAACCAGACAGTGACCAAAGGTGAGAAGCAAACGCTGTACCTTGTGCCTCTGAGGGAAACACCTTAACTATTATACCACTCCCTAGTGTCCTCACGTCCTTTGTGTTCCCACTACTCCTCTCCATAACAATGTCCTTTTGACATTTCCAAACTGACCTCATACTAGGAGTTCCCACTCGTTTTACCAACTGGCCCTCCTGCCCAACAACTTTGTTGATGCTGTTATCAGTGATGTTACTATAATCAGTACGTTTGGTTTGCCTGTGCTAAGCAGACCTACTTTTCATACTACTCATCATCATCATCATCATCATCATCATCATCATCATCATTATCTTCTTTCAGCTGTTCCCATTAGGGGTCGCTTCAGCGGATCATCTGTTTCCATTTCTTTCTGTCATACTACTGTATTACTTTAATGTGGTCCCAGCCCTGAGGCATCCTAATACTAATTACTGCCAACTCTGTTTACTGAGTGATCCTTCACAACAAAGTGTGCAGCAGTCGGGTGCATGGCTGTATAATTAGTTATGTTTCATACATTCTTTTTTCTGTCTAATAACATTGTCATCCACAGGTATCTGTGGAAATAAGTCTGCCACCTGTGAATATTAAGGGGTGATAAAAATCCTAACCATACCAGTTCATGTAACTCTCTTTGTAAATGAGATATCTGCACTTCCTGTCAGGGCATAGGTTCATAGGTAGGTACTAGGCTATCTGCCTGAGGGCATTTCTAAGCCTAGCCAGAGTGTGTCAGCTTTCGCCGCCCCATTGATTAATTAACTGATCTTCTGTCAAGCAGAGCCAATGAAGTGATCCCAGGGGTGTATTTTCTGTTACCCATCCACTCGTCAAGGTTTCTCTTGAAGAGTGTTGGTGAGGGGCTCTGCCTGATGTAATTTGGAATTTTGTTCCAAAGCATGGGGAGTCTCTGTGACAGGAATCTATCCCTCCAGCATGTTCTATTTATTGTTGTGGTGAGGTTTAGCTCACTAGAGCGCGTGGCTCGCAGTGACTTGGATTTCTTTAGGTGGAGCATGTCCATCAGTTCTGAGTTCACCCCTGAGTAAGCAATATGCCACTGAGTACAGCCAGAGTTTTTTCAGTCGGGCTGCACAGGACATATGTTTGAGATCAGTATTCCAGTCGGGCTGTATAGGACATATGTTTGAGACCAGTAATCCTCTTGGTGAGGTACTTTTGTGGTCTTTCCAGCTGTTGGAAGTGTCTTGTGAGGTACATCCTAAATGGGGCATTGTACTTTATGATGGGACTAATGAGTGATGAGTAGAGGGGCACTATAACCTCTTTATTTCTAGATGCGAACCCTTTAGTAATTAGATGGGCCACATAGAAGGATTTCCTAACTACTTTGGCAATATGATTGTCAAAGGAGAGATTACTATCTACCTGGGTCCCCAGATCTCTTATTACCTCTTCTCTATTAAGGGGGCTGCCACCTATGTGGTAATTCGTGGGTGTTTTGTTTTTCCCAAACGGGATGACTATCCATTTTTTGGCATTTAGCTTGAGGCCATGACTTTGACACCAGGTGTCCATCTCAATAAGGCCCTTTTGGAGGATATCCGTGTCAGCCAGAGAGTCAGTTATGGCTTCCAGTTTGCAGTCATCGGCGAACTTGGTTAGCTATAGTCCTCCTGTGTTTGCCTGTACTTCTGAGAAGTATATGCCCAACAGTAGGGGTCCCAGGACTGAGCCTTGCGGGACACCACTTGTGACTGGTTTAAAGTCAGACCTGGAGCCTGCTATTCTTACCGTGTGAGTTCTGTCTGTAAGCCAGTTGGCAACCCATCTCATGATGTAGGGGTTTATGTTCAGGCTGGTGAGTTTTTCTGTAATACCCGAGTGGGGAATGGTGTCAAAAGCCTTGGCGAGGTCAAGGTAGGCTGTGTGAACCACCTTTCCCTCATCTATGGCCTTGGTGACTGTCTCGAAGAAGTCAACTAGATTTAGTAGGCATGATCTGCCCTTAACAAAGCCAAACTGGGTTGGGTTAAGTGTTTGGAGGTTCCCAATGTCTTTGTTAATGAGTTCCATGATGATGTGCGCCATAGCCTTGCAGACCAGACTAGTCAGGCTTATGAGGCAATAGTTACCAGGGTCAGTTGTGGCCCCTCCTTTGTGGAGAGGAATAACCGTTGCTGTGCGCCATTCTATGGGCACGTAGCCTGTGGAGATGCTGAGGTTGAATAGCGTGTTTAGGTGGGGGTTAGTTTGTTCTATAGTTTGTGCAAGACGCGGCCGGGGACACCATCTGGTCCCATTGACACTGTGTTTTTGGTTTTTGAAAAGGCTATTTTCACCTGTGCGTCTGTGATTTTTGGGACACTATACTTTTCCGGTATTGTTGTGGGCCCTTTTGGAGGTGAGAGGGGGGGTGAAGTTTGCACTGAATCTATCTGCCAGGATGTTGGCAATAACAGTAGGTTCAGTATATTATAGTATAGTGCTATTTTGTACTAGTTCAGTGCATATCTGCGAGTTGCCACTTAGATTCTTAACATAGCTAAAGAAGGCTTTGTGGTTATCTTTTGAATCCTTGGCTATTTTTCTTTCGAAGTTAGCCTTGGATGATTTCATGAGGGACCTCAGTTTCTTACTGATACTGATCAGGCATGTCTTTCCTCCTTGAGATTTGCTTTTTTTCTGAACTAGTTTCTTCCTTCTATTGTATAGCCTGTTTATTACAGGGGTCCACCAAACTGGTTTCCTTCTCTTAGAGAAGTGAGTCTTGGTTTTGCTAGGGATGGCATGATCCATGCATCCTTGTAGGTGCTCATAGAGTGCATTTGTAAAGGATTCTGCATCTTGGGCAGCGTTATCCTTTAGCGTGGGGGCTGTGAAACTTACCACCTCTGTCTTAAGTAAGGTGAAGTTTGCTTTAGAAAAGTTTTTTACTGTGGTTTCCTTAGTTGGGGGTGGTGGTAGGGTGTGGACATCCAGAGTGATTAGTTTATGGTCTGATCTAACCAGTGATGGGTTGAGCTCCGGTGTGGAACACCTGTCGCCCATGTTGGTGATGACCAGGTCCAATATGTTTTCACCTCTGGTAGGGGAGTTTACCAGCTGATCAAGGGCGTTTGAGCTGATGAATTCCTGGAAGCACTGGGCCTGGGAATTTGTACTCAAGTAGTTTTCCCAGTGAATGGTAGGGTAATTGAAATTGCCCAATATCAGGGTGTTTGGTAGGACCTTCATGTTTTCCAGTGTCTCCAGAAAGGTGGAGTGGAGGTCCTGGGTCATGGAGGGTGATCTGTAGCAGGCCACAATTTGCATTGCAGATTTGCCCGATGTTAGTTGCACATGGATGATTTCAGAGGTATCATGCTGCGCCACTAACCTGGAGGTGTAGGTATCCTTGATTAATATGGATACACCCCCTCCTTTTGTGTTTCAGTCCATGTTCTGTGGCCGAAACGTGTGGTATGAGTTGTAGCCCGGTAGTGCTGGGGTGCTCTCTGGAGCTTTGAACCAGGTTTCAGTTACTGCACAAATGTCAGCGTTCTCCATACTGAGGAGTGCTTCGAGTGCGTGCATTTTGAGATTTAAACTCCTGGCATTGAGTAGCATAACCCTCAGTTTTTTGTTAATTGTGCTGTTTACAGAGGTGAGTTTGACTTTTTAGCCTTGCCTAAAAAAGGCACTATGGGGGCAGCAAGAGCCTTGGCCATTATTCAAAAGCCTAGGGGTGACAGGTGCAAGCCATCTCTTGCGAAGCAATGCGGCTTGTCGAGCATGTCGTCCCAGGCTGATAGACACTGGATCCCCTTAGAATGACACCAGAAGCTTAGCCAATTGTTGAAATTGATCATTTTTTCTTTATACTGAGGTATCATTCTTGGTGAGGGCAGGATGCGACTCAGGGTCAGGTTCATACCAGCCAGGGCTACATGATCAGAGAGCTCTTCTATGTCTCTTTTCATGTAGTCCAGGGAGGTAAGTCTCAGGTCATTCACACCAACATGAACAATGACAGAGTGATATTTGTACTTGCTCTGGAGTGACCTGAGTGCTTGTGTTATGTGGCAGATTCTGGCTCCCGACAGGCAGCTAACAGTAACCTTCTGCTTGTCCAGCCTAGTGAGTGGGACGTCAGTGTGCCTGAGTGTAGAGTCACCTATTACTAGTGTGTTAGGTATGTTATTTCACCTTAAGGGCTGTGATTGTGCGGCACACTGATTTTGTGTTTTATGTGTTGTCTGGTTTGAGACGGGAAGTGCAGGTTGTTTGGGTGTATGCTTTGGAGGTCTCTGATGCTTTTGCAGGTTTTTATTTAGAGCATCTGAGTATGATTTTGTGTATTTATGTGTATTTTTTGCCAGTGCTGTTTTAGTAGATCTGTGTGCGGCTGGAGTTGTGGTGCAAGTGTTAACCTTCTCCTCTTGACTGTCTGTTCCAGTCTTGGGTGGAGACAGCTTAGCTTCCAGTTTGGCTGTATAACTGCATCTCTCGCATATTTTAGTGTTTTGTGGTAGGAGGAGAGGGTTGTCTGTGTACATGAGGCAGTTGTAATATTGCCTCAGGATACCCAGATTCACCAGCTGGACTGGAGAGTGCACCTGAAGTTTCCCTTTGGTCATGCCTGAATAGTAGGGTGAGCTGCTTAGTCACTTGGTTGGTGAGGGGTGAATAAAGAGCCTTGCCCTGCTGGGCAATCAGTGTCAGGGTATATTAGTGCTTGCTATTAGGTCTGAGCAAGTGCTGGGCTGTAAGATGCTTTTTGACTGCTTAGGTTGAGAGTTAGACTAGTTTCAAGGGAAAAACTGAAGAGGAGACTTAGTGGAGCCAGGAATAATTTAACCGGTGCGCAAAACCGTGCAAACGCAGTTTTTATAGTAGGGAAATGAAAGAGAGAGAAATTAGCCCAAAATGGCCAATAAACTACTAACTTCTGGGCTGGAACCACTCCTCCAGGGACAGACAGGTTGCTCAAAGCTCCCCTGTCTCACAGGTGAGCAGAGAAACTTCCTTCTATCCAAGTAAGGTATGGGCAACTCAGAAACTAGTATCACAGCCCTGAATTCAGCACTAGCCTAAAAACTGGACTATACTAGCTTAGAAAGGCAGGAAACAAGGAATTTTTGGGGGTTTTTTTTTTTGTTTTTTTGAAAAGATAAGGCAAAAACAGTAAAAAATACACTTAAAACAGCTTTAAACGACTACAAACGATCAGAAAAGGCTATCACACTTTAGTGTGTAGCCTACAATAGTTAAACAAATTATTTAAACAAAAAAAACAACTTTTTTAAAAGTGCAGGCAGTCAAATAAGTACAATATGTGAAAAAAACAAATTTTTAAATCACAATAAATGCTGGAAAATCTGTGTTTAGGCGGAAAACAGTTAAGTACAGCAAGAAAGTACAGAAAACTGATACTTAATCACTCCAGAGTCTCTCTCCTAAGCTAGAAGGCTTGTATCAGTTTAAGGCTTTCTAGTGCTACCAGTAGGTTACTTATAGGAAAGATGGGAAACAAGCGCAGATGTGGTCTTTTAAACCAGAAAGTTGAAAGAGACGGACAAACTGTCCAAATGATCAATAAACTACAATTTCTGGACCAAGAACCTCTCCTCTCATGGTAGACAGGCTCCCTAGTGCATGGAACATGTCAGCAGTGTTTGAGATGAGCTGCCTCTCCTTCCAAGATTAAAAGTGTCATTTGAATGCTACAAGAATTAAACTGAATATAAATTCATCTCTGTGGTTCTGGTTGTGTTGTAATGTATTAATTCTGCTGATGGGCAAAAGGAAATTGAAATTAAATAAATAAACAAATAATTGAAAAAAAAGAGGACTCTAGCAGGTTGGAACTGTCATGAGGACAGGCTGTAGCCGAGGCTAAGGAGCACGGTCTTAAAAGTAACATTAAAAATCTGTAGACTAAAAAGAATGTTCAGCATGGAAGATGGGAAATTTGAGCGAATGATGAAAGAACAGTGCAGGATTAGTATGAATTTATTGAAATGTATTAAAGTTCAGATAAAAGAATGTAAGAAGTGGAAGCAGCCACTGAATTTGGACAGAAGCATGGAGGGGTGAAACAAAGACTAATGACCTCAGAAGCAACACTGTCACTTTCAGAGGCTAGTTTTTTTAGAACATAGAAGCATGTGTAAAAACCTGTGCTTCACATGTATGGCTGGAAAGGCTAAGGGGTAAATTGTTTGGAGTTCATAAAATATACATTGATGTAATAGACTAGGCTGCTGAGAGAAGAGATAGAAACTCATAGACCCCCATAGTGTTTTCTGCAACACTCACACAAAGAAAAGGCTCCTTAACTCATCTTGGTTATCTTCCTCATCAGTGAAGTTAAAGAAAAGATTTTGTCAAAACTAAGTGTTCCTAGAAAATAAATAAAGGTGTCAGAAACAAGAATGTGGTGTGATCACGATTCTTCATCTGAAATAAGACAAAATAGAGTAACTTTTTAAGCACCAAAGCTTTGCAGAAGAGTGAATTATTAATTTAAAATGTTGTATACAGCCTGCTTCAGTGAACTTTCCAAGAGGAGCAGATTTTATGCTCCTGAAGATGCAGAAGTTAAACTCTAGCCACTGCTTCGTGAAGCAGACTAGGGCTTGTCACAGATAGCAAGTAAAGCAGATGAAGAGTCTCCAGTCAATTCAGGGCAGCTGAGAAGGAACAATAAAAACAGACATTTTCCCAGTCTTGAAGAGAAGGATATTAGAAAGGCTGAAAACAGCTTTTGCATTAAATCAGAAAGAAACTAATACATAATATAGAAAGGTTAGAATCAAAACTGCAATATTCTGTCAGTGAAGGCTGACCTAAGACATTAACTGCATTACTTGAATGCCTTTTGGAAGGCTGAGCAAAAGGGTTATTGTGGTTTACTTGAACTGAATTTCTTGGTACACTGAACTGAGAAAACATTTAAAGGAACATTATAGGATTTTACTGAAAATAAATTACAGAGTCAACCAAGCTAAAACAAAAAGCTTAAAAATTAATAACATCTTGTGATGTATAACCAATCCACAGGAAAGTCCCCAGGAAGAGATGGTATTCCTGTAGAAATTTGGAAGTTAGGGGGGAAAAAACTGATAAAAATCTGGAAGGTTTTGTTTAACAGTATTTTAAGAGGAGGGGAAGTACCAGCATCCTGGAAGAAAGTAAGGGTAGCTGTAATACCTAAAGAGGGTAAAGAGCCATTAGACCCAGCTTTATACAGACCCATTTCAATACTAAACCATGATTATAAAGTGTGTCTATAATGGCTAAAAGAATGACAAAAGCAATGCCAAAATTGATAGATATGGATCAAAGTGGTTTTATGGAGGGGAGACAAACATTTGAAAGCATTAACAGAACACAGATGATCCAGAGGGAAGCAGAATGTTAATAGATACCATTGTTGGTTGTGGGTCTTGATGGAGAGAAATCATTTGACAGAGTAAGCTGGGACTTTATGAGCAGGGCAATGGAAGCATTTGCATTTCCTGAAAAAATATAAGGCTGATTAGGAGGATATATGAAAGATTAGAGGTGAAAATTAAAGTGGGTGGGGTCCTTTCTGATAATTTCTGTTTGAGCAGAGGAACCAGGCAGGGGTGTCCTCTTTCCCCTTTGTTATTTGCATTATATTCAGAAATTCAAGGATATAATTTGTGTGGAAGTCAAGAAAAGCTGGCTCTATTTGCAAATTATATTATTTTATACCTGACAAAACCAAAAAGAGACATTACAGTGTTGTAGAACATTTTGAGACTGTTTCATAACTTTTTGGGATACAAAAAATGAATGAAGCTAAAACAAAGGCAATAACAGTAAATTATGTACTCACACACAAATTGGTTCAGCAATATCTGTATTTATGGGGACATGATAAAATGAAATATTTAGGAGTATGGATTAAAAATAATTCTGGTGTGGTAGCTAAGGATATATGGGAAGAGACTAAAAAAGTTAATGCAAAAACTGAGAAAATGGAAGCTTTGTTATATGGGATATGGATAGTAAGATACAAGCAGTCAAAATGTTTTTAGTCCCTATAGTTTTATACACAGGCCAGGCATATTTTTATCAACCAGAGGAGAAGTTGTGGATAGCAATTAATAAAGAGCTGAAGGATTTTATCTGGGAGGGGAAGGTGGCAAGAGTCAAGTGGGATAAGCTGATTCTTCTAGTAAAACAGGGCGGATTGGGATTTTCCAATTCAAAGGGGTATTTTAAAGCTATACCTATACAGTTAAGGCTCCTATACATAGCATAAGCAGAAAACTATAATTCAAAGTTGAAAGGGATGATGTTGAAATGGGGGGGCTCAAAAAATAAGGAGAGACTGAGATTTTGGATGCAGGCCTTTAAGGACAATAACAATAACCATACAGAATATTATATACATAAAGTAGCAGTAAGTATTCTAAGAACTAAGCCAGTGATGGTGAACCTATGACATGCGTGTTAAAGGTGACAAACCACAAAGATTTGGGTGACACACCAGCGTTCACCAACACCCAGGTTACCAAAAAAACTGAATGAATAAAAATACAAGAAATATGTGACCCTGCACTTATTTATTAAAACTCAGCAACAAAAAAGTTATTAATTGATGTTAATCAAATCAAATGCAATGTGTTCCATATTTTTTCAGTTCAATTCAAAATTACTATTAAAAGTAGGGCAATTTTTGATGGACTGTTTTAACCCCAATTATCAGTGCACATATTCTTTTCTTTATTGTAAGTCACTGATTTTTCTTTTTTTTAATACATGGCAGCACACGTGATTGGACTGTATTTTTTAAATAAATTAATATATAAAGAATTGTTTCCCTTTTGTCAGGGGGCGGTGACATGCCATCAGAGTCAAGATAGGCATTTTGCACATTTTTAACACGCTGAGCCCAAAAGGTTCGACATCAATGAACTAAGCCAATATGGGAATGGAGAAAGGAGATTCTGCTGATAGGGATGACTGCAATTAGGGATATAGACAATAGGCAGGAGGGGGCTAGAATTTATTGGAGAAAACTTGCAAAGGAACCAAGGTATTGGGAGCAAATAACTAGAGAGGCAAAGCTAATAGAATGGGAAGAGGCATAAAATGTATTTGGACTGCAGGTTAGAGATTGCCTTCCCTGTCAAGGACTGATATCAGAATATATGCAAAGAGAAAGAAATAGAGGGCTTCTAAACAAAAGACCAACACTCAAACAGTTTTTAGAATATAGAACAGAAGCTGCCATTAAAACAGGAATAATTAGCGGACCATATAAAATATTGCATGATAACTGGATAAGCAATTCACAAAGAAGCAATGGGAGGATATTTATTTATTTTATTTATTTGCAGTTGGTTTACCAGGATAGTCCATTGGGCCATTTGAACCTGTTTTCAATGGAGTCCTGGGGAAAAAAGCTCCAATAACAATCTTGGTTACAATAGTTTAAAGATGATATTTATACAAAGGTTGTAGTTTTGAGCAAAACATTTACAATTGATACAGCAAACATTACAAATAATGCAGACTAGTGATGAGGTTGAAATTGAAACAGACTGACAATGGGACATTGCATTGTAGCAGCTGAGAGGCATTTCTTATTAGGAATATACAGATAACAGTTACAGTCTGATGCATTATTTACAAATAGCATATAAGTAACAGGAGTATAAATATATGGAGAGTTGATAGAAGGAGAAGTTTTTGGTGAGAATAGAGATTGAGAGAGAGAGAGAGAGAGAAGGAAACTGAAGCATGGAATGAAGGGAAGAAGGAGTTTGCCATCGTTAGTTATGTGGGGAGAGAGCAGGAGCATTCCCATTGGGATATTAGATGTGAGTGAAGAGATTTTTTGAAAGAGTAATGGTTAGTAGTGACACGAATGGAAGGTGGTAGGGAGTTCCAGAGATGTGCTAGACCATAAGATAGAAGATTCTTGCCTGGTGGACGGGATGGTTTGTACACTTCTATTAGATTTTGGTTATTGGACCTTAATACTCGATCAGGTAGGTGCATCTTAAAGGTAGAAGAGAGGGGGGGACAGAGGGAGGAGTTGAAAATGATCTTGTGTGCAAGAGTTAGTTGAGTATAGATGAGATGATTTGGAAGTTCTAGCCATTTTAGTTTTTGGAGAGAGGAACAGTGATGGGAGGAGGACTTATGGCTGGCAGCAAATTTGGCAATTTTGTTGTAGCAGGAGGAAAGCTATGTTTTTAGAGAGGATTGTAGGTTAGTGAGAAGAGGCGTTCCGTAGAGAAGAGAGGGGATAAGAAAGGAAGTAGAGAGAGTTACTTTAGTGGCAGGTGTAAGGTAATGATTTTGTTGGTAGAGCATGCCTAGTTTTTGATGGTTTTTTTTGATATTTAGTTGTAAATGGGAGTGGAATTTAAGCTGGTTATCGATTTGGACCCCAAGTAATTTGGTCTCTGATACCAGTTCCAGAGGTATATTGTTTTGGCTAGTAATAGTGAAAGAGTTTATGTTGAATGAGGTAGCTTTAGAGGGAGTAAATACCATTAGTTTGGTTTTAGAGGCATTTAATGCAAGGTGGTTTCTTTTCATCCATAGCTCAGTGGTTGAAAAAGCTTCTTGAGTAAGTTTTAGGAGTGTAGGGGTAGATGTGGCAGAGCAGATGATAGTTGAATCATCTGCATATTGAATGATATTTGAGAAAGGAATAGAGTTCCGGAATTCATTTATAAATATATTAAAAAGAAGAGGACCTAATATATAACCTTGGGGAACTCTGGTTGGGGTATTAAGAAATGAGGAGGTGGCCTTTTTCCATTTTATTGCTTGATATCGGTTAGATAAGTAGCTGGAGAACCAGTTCAAGGAAGGAGGGGATAGTTTAAGTTTAGAGAGTTTAGTTAAAAGCAGGCTATGTGAGATAGTATCGAAGGCTTTAAAAAGGTCAAGTAGTAGGGTGGGAACAATAAGGCCAGAGTCCCGGGCTTTATTAATAGTTTCAAGGAAGGAGAGGAGGGCAGTCATAGTACTGTGATTTGGCCTGAATCCATGTTGTGTGGGTGTTAGAAGCTGATTATCTAAGAGGTGTGGAAGGAGTTGTAGTTGTATGCATTTTTCTAAGAGTTTAGAGATAGGAGACAGGATAGCAATGGGACGGAAGTTGGTAACATTTTTATTGTTGCCTCCTTTATGTAATGGTATAATGAAGGCCTTTTTCCAAATTTTGGGTACTATGCTTTCCTGGATTGAACGGTTAATTAGAATGCTAATGGGGTAGGCGACTGCTTCAGCAGCTAGGCTAAGAAAATAAGCAGGGATATTATCAGGAGCATTGGAGCATGGCTTCAATTTCTGGAGGAGTTTTTTTATAGTAGAAGTGGGTATAGGTTTTAATGAAAAGAGAGGACACTGGGAAGAGGGGTATTTGCGGGTGATGATGGAGATGGGAGAGTGAGAGGTGGAGAAGGGGTGAAGGATAGGGAGTTAGTGGAGGAGAGTGAAGGAGTGGTGGAAGTACAGGGAAGAATGGTGGTAGAGAAGGAAGGAGGTGATGTGGAGAGAGTGGTGGTATTAGAGAAAGATGAAGTGAGTTTAGAAATAGAGTCAATGAAAAAAGAGTTAAATTGGGTGGCTAAGTCAGAGTCATGAGCATTAGGGTCAGGGGAGGGGGTGTCTAGTTTGCCGGGGTTAAGGAGAGTGGAGATACCTTTCCAGAATTTCTGAGGGTTTGTTTTGTGATATATGTATTGGGATATATGTATGTCTCCCAAATATGCAGCAAAATCTAGAGGATTTAGGAGTTTTGCTTGAAAATGTTTACATAGACATTTTTATACCCCAAGTAGACTCCAGAGAATTTTTCCTCAGATAGACAGCAAATGTTGGAGGTGTGACAGAAAAGAAAGAGGTACTTGGATACATATTTTCTGTGAGTGTATTATGTTGGCAGTCTTTAGGGATTCCCTGCTGGATGCACTGTCAGACTCATAGATGCTGGGTGGATGCATTGGTGTAATGCGGGCGATGATATTTCTGAGCTATGATACAGAATCGGAATTGCCTAGACATGGTAAGGCCTTGCTGGTTCTAATTATGGTGGCTGCCAAAAATATCAATTACTGGAAAACGGAAATCAAAATCTTAACCAACTATATTAGAAGTAGTGAATATAGTAACAGAAATAAAACTACTGAAATTGAGATCTTTAGGAGCAAACTGCATAGGAAAACAAGGGAATTGTGGGCACAATACATACAGGGTAGGAATGAGGTTTAAAAAAGGCAGGACTTAAATGAACTATGTAATTTTGACTGAAAATGATTGGGTAGATTATAAGTGATGTATAATGTTTGTGACTGGGAATGTGTTGGTATGATTTGTGATGTAAAATGCTTGCAACTAGGATTGTGTTGGTGTGGTTCGTTTTTATCTATATAAATGATTGCTTATCTCATAAGTGATGGTTTCATAAAGATATTTCTTGTTTAAAAAATGGGCTGGAATTGAATAATTGATTTAATGTTGCTTAGGTTATATGATATATAACAATATATGTGAAGTATGGTTGTTAATGTTAATTTAATACAATTTGATTACTTTTGTATAAATGTAAATTTGTCTGTAGTGATTCAGTAAAGGTGTTTAAAAATAATAACATATTTGTAGATGTGAGTGTATGAGATTCATTTGAAATACAAAGACTGTGAGAGACTTATCAATAAGAAAAATGTCTGTAATTTTTGAATGTTATTTCATTTTGGCAATAATGAAATTATATATTATTAACTGGGCTCCAACATTTAGCTCAAGGAACAAGATACTTTGACAGTTAGATGCTCTGAAATGGATGAATGATGCAGTGAAAAAATCAAACAGACTTCTCTGAGCTGCATCTAAGACTGCTATATATGTTCATCCAGAATTTCTGCTCTCTTATAGAGAGATTGAGTGATGTGTAGTATTCAGTGAAATTATGCAATGAACAGAGAGTATCTGTGTTTGTTGCATGCAAGCACAAGCATAATGCACTTCAGAGAGGCACATGTTTAACATTTAGACATGTTTAACTGTTAGAAGGTTGCAGAGAATGTCTTAGAAAATTACTCTTTAATAACATTTAAATTAAATCTGGTATAAACATGTCACATCTGTTGTTGTAATAGTGTTTCTTTCCCACCTTGTGTGATTCATAGTCACAGTCAATATACAAATGGACTATGCTCAGGCATAAAAGGAGAAACCTCACCTTTTCTATTCACTTCGCATTCAGTGAATATGTTTGATTTTGCATTATCGCTGTTTCCCACTTTGACCTGCATGCTTTCATTATTCCACAACCCAGTGCATGAAGTAGCCCTCAACAGCCTCAGAAGAAAAAATGCAGTTAAAGGGTGACTTACTACAACCTTAAGGAACAGGAGATACTTTACAAGTTTAGAGTAGACAGGGAGATTACAAGGGCTTTGGTGAACTTGTATGGTCCACAAGCTGGGACTGGGAGAATATGTGTCCTTCCTTTTCCTGTGGATATGAAAGTATGTATAGCCCTCACTATACATGCCATGAGGACGTTCCAAGAGACAAAATGAGAGCACATTGAGTATCTCACTGTCTCCTGCCTTGAGAATAGTGCATTAGCACCTCAATATACCCTTGGTCCATCTGGATGATCACATCTGTTTGCCAGTTTCACTACAGTACTGAGCCAGTACCATGTGTGCCTTCTTAAAGAATGGCACATTTTCCTGAGATGCTTCATGCAATAAATTGCACGTGTGTGGCTATTAGTGCCCTACCTGGACCAACGGGAAAGAGGTACCATAATAGGAAAGGCTACCATTCTATTAGCATCAGGTAGCATGTGATGCATGCAGATGTATCATCAATATACTGGTCAGGCATCCTGGCAGTGCCCATGAATTCCCACATATGGCATTTAAGTTCACTGTACTACCACTTCCTGCATAGTAGGATACTGCATAGAAACCTAGTACAAATCCAAATCCAAAGCCATCTAAAGGCACCTTGGCACTGTTTCTACTCAATAATACTTGGCTAGTCTCTAACATTCCATCTCGAGGTAATCCCTTATTTTCTGTTTAACATTCTGTAATTGCTCCTCTTCTTGTTCTGTGTGATTCCCCCTATTCTGCAATACTTTAACCTTTGTCAGTCCCTCTAAATGATTCTTGTTACTTCTTAATAACATCTTTCTTTTATTGCCAACCTATTTTAAAACTCCACTTTAATTTTATCCCACTCCCTAGTTATATTTTCAGTAGAAATTTCTGTCTTCCCTAATAACTCCTGAATAATTTCCACTACTCATTCTTTAAATTCCTCTCTTTTCAGTGATAGGTGGGAAAGCACCAGTGTCTAATTTTTATTTCATTAACCTAGATTTTTATTTTAGTTATTATTGGCACATGATCTGAAATAGTTATTCAGTGCATATCAAAACTTTAAATTAAATGCACATGTTCCTGTGAAATATAATTCCTGTCTAGCCTAGCCCAGTTTTTGTACATTGGGGAATAATATGTAAATTCAGTTCAAACTCATAATACTGAAGTCACATCTTCCATGCCAAATATTCTAATAAATTTATTCAAACATCTACCTTCTTTTGTTCTATTTTTCATTCTGGGTCTCCCAGATACATCCTCAGTGCTGCAAATCAAATTCCAGTCCCAACGTATAAGTAATATTCTCTGCTGAAAGCTGATTATTTCACCCAGAATTTTCTTAAGTTCCATTATAGCAGTTTTAGGTGGAATATAAATGAATGTCAGTATAATCCTCCTCCCTTACCAGTAGCCACTTAGTACTATAAATCCACTATTATTATATTTTTTTTCCTCTTCTATCATTATTGGAGCTCCACTTGCAATTAATATAAGTACTGCCCTTTTCATTTGTCCCAGATGTTCCACTGAATAACCACCCTGAAATCTTTTCTTTATCAAATTCACATACTCAGTTCTTTCCAAATGTGTCCCCTGTAGCAAAACTATTTGCAATCTACATGTTTAATATAGTTCACTACTCTTTGTTTTTTTTTTTATATCTTTGAGACCATATACATTTAAAGATAATATAGAAATTGCCATTATGTTAGGAGGTTATTATTCCCAACTGTTATGTGTAACATTTTTTTTAAATGTCTAGTTTTAGCTCTTGTCATACTTGCTTAGAAACTATTAAATTAATATTAAGCTAATATATTAATATTTAAGTTTAAACCTCCTAATAGAAACAATTATCCCAGATTGATAGCCATAATCACAGACTTGGAGTAACCTATAAGGAAGATTATCCATGCTAAAACGCAGGGCACAGCCTGTGCTTCTACTTCCACTATGTGCTTTCTGGTTTTTTTTTTTTATATATTTATTCCTCTCCCGGATTAGAAAAACAAATGACTGCTTTAATTAAACATTATCATGTAGCCACTGAAAGAAAGCCATTGAAAGAAACAAGTATTCTGTTTTATTGCCCCTTATCAGATTGTTTCCATAGAGACACTGGAACCAGATACACAGTTGCCACTACAAGCACTCATTTATTATATTCAGTGTTCTTTTTTATTTATTTGCTTCTCCTTAAATCTTCTTACTGGATCAAGCCAATGCCCTTAATCCAGCCATTACCCTATGCAACAGTAAGAAAAATGCATATCAGTTTTTCTTGTATCATGCTCTTTTCTCCAGACATTTTTTTTACATTGCAGTGCCTACATTTCTTAAAACTGAACAAGGAGAAAGAAAGAAGAAAAAAATGGTGCTTGTATACTTTAGTATCCCATATTACACTCAAAAATAACTGAGCAAGATTTGCTTTATAGCATGCAGGCTATGTCATGCATTATAAAAATACTACTGTTAGGAACAAATTTTGTTTTATTTACAGTTAACTTTTTCCTTCCTCTTCATCCCTCATAAATGTTCTTCCAAACATTGATGACATGAAATAGGGCATGTGCTTTGGAATCCATGACAGGTTTAACAAATTCAAAGAAGTCCAATATTTCCAGGTGTTCTTGTTCTCTTATGTTTCACAAATATAATTAATGCTTTGTAATCCCACAGTTATTTGTCAATTTCCAAGTTGATGGTTGTCTCCCAGTTGATCTCCATCTCCCAAATCCAGTCTCTCCTTCCCTTCCAACATACTCCTGATTCTTCAAGTCAACGCTTGTTATTTTTCTTTTGTCTCTCAAGTATTTTCGATTGAAACATTGGAAAATGTTTTACTGGCACAGTCTCTCTATGGGCTTTATTACCAGAAAAACAAGAAGCAGAATTTCCTTATGACTTCCAAGATGGCTACACACTGATTAACACCTTAATTTCATCTCTCCCAGTGTGAAAACAGAAATTCAGAACAGAGATCCAGTAAACTTGTATTTTTTGGTAAATGTCAGTAACTGGCAAGTAAATGCACTACCTGGATGCCAGCAAAAGAAAATTCAGAAAGCCTGAAAGAAAATCAATCACAAAATGTGAGGAAAAACACTGACTAGGAAGAATTATTTGGCTGTTCAGCAAAAAGCAGTGCAACCTCCAGCTTTGGTGCAAAACATGACTACCAGTAACCCAGAGGAAAAATAAGTCAAATGTACTCAGAGCTGACTAAAATAAATGAAACACTGAAGGGGTATATCAACTCAAATAACAAAAGGCTATAAAAAATGGAGGAAGATTTAAAAATGATATTCAGATGAGGTGATAAAACTACAAAAATCAGGGGTCAAAATTAAGAAAAGGCTGTCTGAATATGAGACTGTTCAAAAAGAGATGTTTCAAAAAATAATAGAATTAGAGGACAGAGCATGCAGGGAAACCTGAAATTTTCTGCTGTACCAGAGAAGCTGGAAGGAACAGATGTTTTAAATTTATGAAAGCACAAATAAGCAACTGGATTGGTATTCCACAGCAGGAGTTGTTAATTGAAAGGGCACATCATGTGCATGCCCCAAACCTGGCCATAAGAAAGCAAACTAGACCTTTAATACTAAAGATGCAATCCCACCAGAAGAAGGAGCTGATTCTGACAAAACTGTGCCAGAAGGACAAAGTACTAAAAGTGGGAAAGAGTAAAGTATTTGTGGAGAATGATTACTCACTGTACACCAGGCAGAATTGGAGTACATTTATTCCACTAATCAGGGAATGTTGAGAAGAAGGAGTGAGATTCAAGTTGCTATACCCAGCTATTTTCAGAATATTCTTTCCTTGAGGGTCAAAAATCATTTTTGATGCAGAGCATGCTAAGGAGGAAATACAAAAGTTTGTCCAACAAAAACTGAGTTATAAAACAGAAGGAGATTCTGCTTCTTGTTCTTCTGGTAGGAAAGATCATAGAGAGACTGTGTCAGTGAAACCTTCTCCAATGTTTCAACAGAAAATACTTGAGAGACAGAAAAAAAGCACAAAAGTTAACTAAAAGAACTGGGAGTAAGTTGGGTATAAAGCAAAAACTGGATATGAGAGACAGAGATCAACAGGAATAAAACTAGCAACTCAGAAATTCACAAATAAATGAGGGATTACAAAGCATTAATTATATCTGTGAAACATGCCAGAACAAGAAAACATAGAAATATTGGACTTGTTTTTCACTTTGTTAAACTTGTAGGGAACTCTAAAACATATGTCCTACTTCATGCCATCAATGTTTATAAGAACGCTTATGAGCAGGAAAGAGAAAGGCAAGAGTTAACTGAAAGTAAAACACAATTTTGTTCTTAATTGTAGTGTTTTATAATGCATGATATAATCTGCAAGCTATAACGTAAAGTTTTTTCAGTTATTTTTGAGTGTAATGGGATACTAAATTAAACAAGTGCCATTGCTTTTTTTTCCTTGTTCTTTCTTTCTCCTTGTTCAGTTATTAAGAAATGTAGGCACTGCAATGTAAAAAAAAAAGAAGAAAAGTTTAGACAAAAGAGCAGGACAAAAGAAAAATGATGTGCTTTTTTTCACTCTTGCATAGGGGAATGACTGGGTTAAGGCCCCTGGCTTGATCTAGTAACAAGTTTTAAGAGAAAACAAATAAATAAAAATGAACATTGTGTAGCAAATAAATTAATACTTGTAGAAGCAACTCTGTATCTGGTTCTCGTGTCTCCATGGAGACAATCTGATAAAGTGCAATAAAAACAGAATACTTATTTCTTTCATTAGCTAGGAGATACTGTCTTCTGAAGGCATTCAAGAGTAATAAAGATAAAACAAAACCAAACAGTATTTAATAGAAGCACAGGCTGCACCATGCGTCTTAGCATGGACAACCTTCCTTTTATGTTAACCCAAGTCTTTGAGTATGACTGTCAGTCTGGAACAATTGTTCCTATTAGTAGGGTAGAACTTCAATATTTGAGAATGTACATAGTTTTGTATGTTAGTATTAAGATAATAGGTTTTAGGGGTGTATTGGTGATGTGTTTCTTTGTTTTTCTTTTGTTTTTTTGAGAGATTTCAATAAAACAAAATGGTTTGAAAGATGTGACATAGGCACAAATGGATATGACAAGAAACAACTCTGTAAAAGATCAACCTGCCAAACATAAGTGTATGCGTGTAACACAAAAGCTGGAACTAGACAATTACAGAAAATATATTACACATAAAAGGTGGAAATAACTTTTTAACATAATGACACTTTCTATATTATCTTTAAATGTAAATGGTCTCACAGATATATATATAAAAGAAAGAGTAGTTAACTATTTAAAAAAATGTAGAGTGCAAATAGCTATGCTACAGGAAGCACATTCAGAAAGAACTGAACATGCGAATTTGATGAAAGGTTTTCAGGATGGTTATTCAGTGGAATATCCAGGACAAAGGAAAAGAGGAGTACCTATAATAATTGCAAGAGAAGCTCCAATAGTGATAGAACAGGATAAAAAAGATAATAATGGTAGATCTTTAGTACAAATTGGCTACTGCCATGGGAGAAGGATTACACTGGCATATATTTATATTCCACCTAAAACTGCTATAATGGAGCTTAAGAATAGTCTGGGAGAAATATTCAGCTTTCAGCAGGGAATATTACTTATAGATGGGAGCTGGGCTTTCATTTGTAGAAGTGAAGATGTATCTGGGGGGTCCAGAAGGGAAAATACAACAAAGGAGGGTAGATGTTTGAAGAAATTTATGAAAACATTTGGCATAGAATATTTGAAGATGTACATAGTTTTGTGTGTTGTTATTAAATTCATAAGCATTGGGGAGGTTTTTTTTAAGGGCTTTCAGTAAAACAAAACATTCTATAAGTTGTGACATAGGCTCAAATGGATACAACAAGAAACAACTATATAAAATATCAACCTGCCAAACATTATATGCATGCAACATAAAAGCTGTTTAACAAAACAGCAGTTATACATAAAAGGTGATCATAATAACTATATAAGAAAATTATGTTTTCTGTAATGTCTTTCTATCTAAATGATCTTACAGATAAGTACAAAAAAAGAGTAGTGAACTATATTAATAAATGTAGAGTGCAAATAACTATGCTACAGGAGACAGGCCTGGAAAGAACTGAGCATGTGGATTTAATAAAGAAAGGTTTTCAGGATGGTTATTCAGTGAAATATCTGGGGCAGATGAGATTCCAAGAGGAGCTCCAATAATGATAGAAGAGGAAAAAAGACAATAATGGAAGATATATAGTACTAAGGGGCTACTGGCAAGGGAGGAGCATTATACTGGTATGCATCTATATTCCACCTAAAACTGGTATAATACAGCTTAAGAAAATTCTGGAAGAAATAATCAGTTTCAGCAAGGAATACTACTTATAGGTTGGAACTGTAATTTAGTTTTCAACAGTGAAGATGTGTCTGGGGAGCCTAGAAAGGAAAATATAACAAAGGAGGGTAGATTTTTGAAGAAAGTTATAAACATGTTTGGCATGGAAGATGTGAATTCAGTAGTAGGAGTTCAGAGTGAATTTATATATTATTCTGCAAGATACAAAAACTGGGCTAGGCTAGACAGAATTTGATCTCACAGCAATGTGTACATTTAATTGAAGGTCTTGAAATGCATCCATTAACTATTTCACATCATGCGCCAATAATAACTAAAATAAAAATGCAAGGTTGTTGTTTGTCTTTTCGGCTTTTCCCAGTTAGGGGTCGCCACAGTGGACCTCTGGTCTGCTAATGATTGACAGTAGATTTTTTTTTTATGGTGCCGAGTTGCCAGCCCAATGCCCAACCTTCAGCGAAGGCACGCCCATTCACACATGTCTTTCGGAGGCCACTCGACCGCAGGGAGGACATGCAGACTCCACACAGAAGGCACTCCAGCCGAGAATCGAACAGGAGAACCTCTTGCTGTGAGGCAACAACGCTACCGCTGTACCACCGCAGAATAAAATGCAAGGTAATGAAATAAAAATGAGACACTGGCTCTTTCCCACCTATCTGCTGAAAATAGAGACATTTCAGGAATGGGTTTTGGAAAAATTCAGTAACTATTGCAGAGGATAGAACTTTCTTCTGACAATATAGCTAGGGAGTAGAATATAAAATTAAAGTAGAGTTTAAAGTTAGGGTGGAAACAAAAGAAAGGGAAATATGGTTAAGAAATTATAAGAATTATTTAGAGGGACTGACAAATGTTAAAGTACTCCTAAATAGGGAGAATCTCTCAGAACAAGAAAAGGAGCAACTGCAGAATGCTAAACAGAAAATAAGGGATTACCTCAATAATATACATGAGTTCAGAAAGATTGCTGTTAAGCAAATGCTTTTGATAATAATTCTAGAGCACAAAATTTTTTAGCACAATGACTCAGACAACAGAAAGTGGAAAGGGCTGTTACCAAGCTTAGGGAGCCTTTAACAAGGAAGATAACAAGAAATCATGTAGAAGTATTAGAAATATTTCGGAAATTTTATGAAAGTTTGTATAAAGCAGAGAAATATGGAAATCAAGAAAAGTTACAAATGGAAATGCTTATGGAAGAAATAAATATGCCAAGGTTAGAGTCAGATGAGGCTCAATTAAGGCTAGGATAGGAGGAGATGAGATAAAAAAATGATTTTGTATAACTAATCTACAAGAAAGTCCCCAGGAATAGATGGTATTCCTGTGGAAGTTTGGAAGCTAGGAGGGGAAAAGCTGATTAAGCTCTGGAAGGTTTTGTTTAACAGTATTTTAAGAGGAAGAGAAGTACCAGCATCAAGGAAGAAAGCTGTGGTAGCTGTAATACCTAAAAGAGTGAAGATCCATTGGATCCAGCTTCATACAGGCCCATTTCAATACTAAACAAGGATTATAAAGTGTTTATGCCTATAATGGCTAAAAGAATGGCAAAAGTGATACCAAGATTGATAATTATGAATCAGCGTGGTTTTGTGGAAGGGAGGCAAACATTTGACAACATTAACAGAACACTGATGATCCAGAGAAAAGCAGAATGTAAGAAAATACCACTGCTAATGGTGGTTATTGATGCAGAGAAAGCATTTGGCATAATAGACTGAAACTTCAAGAGCAGGGCAATAGAAGCATTTGCTTTCTCTGATAAAATTATAAGGTTGATGAGGAGGATATATGAGGGATTGGAGACAAAAAGTAAAGTGGGTGGGGGTCTTCTCTGATAATTTCTGCTTGAGTAGAGGAACCTGGCAGGGGTGTCCTCTTTCCCCTTTATTGTTTGCATTATATTTAGAACCATTGGTAAAGAAAATAAAGGACTCAGAAATTCAAGGATATAATTGATATGGCTGGTTCCATTTGCAGATGATATTATTTTATATATGACAAAACCAGAAAAGGACATTACAGTTTTGTGGAACATTTTAAGACAGTTTCAGATCTTTTCAGGATACAAAATTAATGAAGCTAAAATAAAGGCGGTAGTGGTAAATTATGTACTCAGACATGAATTGGTCCAACAATATCCATATTTTTGAGGACATGATAAAATGAAGTATTCAGGAGTATGGATTAGAAATGACTCTATTGCAGCTGCTAAGGATACGTGGGAAGAGACTAAACAGAAGATAATACAAAAATTGAGAAACCGGAGGCTTTGTTATATGGATATGGATAGTAAGATACAAGCAAATAAAATGTTTTTAGTTCCTTTAATCTTATACACAGGTCAGGCATATTTTTATCGACCAGAGGAGAAGCTGTGGATAGCAATTGAAAAAGAGCTGAAGGATTTTATCTGGAAGGGGAAGATGGCAAGGGTCAAGTGGGATAAACCGATTCTTCCAATAGAACAAGGCAGAGTAGCATACCTCTCAATCTCTTAGTGCTAGAAATCTGGACAAAGCCTGACAAAATCAGGGGCCAAAGGTCCAAAAATAGGGACAGATTTTAAACATTGCTCTTATAAACTTAATAAGTTGTTATTATAGCAAGGTTTGTGTTAACATGCATTTTCTAAAGGATTTTAAGTCAGAAACTCAAATGTGTGTAATTATTTAGTGACTTCAGTCCTCAGACCATCTCAGTGATTTGTCAGAAAATCACAAATTTTATGACGAACAGACTAAAAATATGAGGCAAAATTCTGGACATTTTTCCAAAATCTGTACAGCTGAGAGGTATGGGACTAGGATTACCCAATTTGAGGGGTGATTTAGAGAACATACTTAAGGCTCTTATACAGAGCACAAGCAGAAAATTATAATTCAAAGTGGAAAGAGAAGATAATGATACAGCTGAGAAGCTCAAGAAACAACGAGAGACTGGTATTTTGGATGTAGACTCTTAAGGAGAATGACAACAATCATACAGACTGGTCACAAATAGAAACAAACTAGGAATAAAAAAGGAATCTGCTCAAGCTAAAAAACTACATTTAATGAGGCACAGTCACAGAATATTATATTCATAAAATAGCAGGTAGTATTTTAAGAACTAAACCAGCAGGGTAATGGAGAGAAAAGATTCTGCTGATAGGGATGACTGCAGTTAGGGGTACAGACAATAAGCAAAAGGGGCTGGAATTTATTGGAGAAAACTGGCAAAGGAACCAATGTATTGGGAGCAAATAATTAGAAAGAGAAAGGTAACTGAATGAGAAGATGCCAAAAATTTATTTGGACTGCAGGTTAGAGATTGCCTTCACTTTCAAGGATTGATATCAGAGTATAGGCAATGAGAAATAAATAGGGTGGTCTTAAATGAAAGACCAGTACTGGTAGAGTTTTTAATAGAATCTAGAACAGAAGCTGACATTAAAAAAGTAATAATTAGTAGAGTATATAAAATATTGCATGATAACTATAAGAATCAATCAGAGGAACTTAGAACGGATTGGGAAGAGAGACTGGATAAGCAATTTACAAAGAGACAATGGGGGGATATATGTATATCTCCCAAATATGCAACAAAGTCTAGAAGATTTAGCATTGTTGTCGCAAAGTGTTTACATAGGTATATTTATACCCCAAGTAGACTCCAAATAATTTTTCTTAAGGTGGATAGCAATTGTTGGAGGTGTGACGGGGAAGAGAAAGGCAGTTGGGAACATATTTTTTGGGAATATAATGAGTTGGCAGACTTTAAAGATTAAAAAACACACACCTTAGTGGACTGAAACAGTCAACAGTTGTTAGTGCTGCATTTAACCTTCACATCACATCCGGTACCTCGACAATTCGCCTTCAATGGATTAATTGAAAGCGAATTGCCGTGGTACCGGATGTGATGTGAAGATTAAATGCAGCACTAACAAATGTTTCAGTCCATTGTGGTGTGTTTTTTATTTTTATACTTTCTTGGTTTATGTTTAGACTTTAAAGATTCCCTGTGGATATCTCTGTCAGGGATGCTGCATGAGCAGATTGGTGTGACGAGGGAGATTGTTCTGAGCTATAACACAGAATTGGAATTGCCTAGACATGGTAAGGCTTTGCTGTATCTAATTATGGTGGCTGCCAAAAAAGCAATTACTATAAAATGGAAATAAAAGTCTCAACCAACTTTAATAGTAGTAACTATAGTAACAGAGATAAAAACAACTGGAATTGGTATCTTTCGAAAAGGGAAGGAGCAAACTACATAGGAAAAAATGTGAATTGTGGGAACAATATATGCAGAGAAGGAATGAGATTTAAAAGAAGGCAGGATTTGAATGAAATGTATAATGCTTAACTGGCAATGGCTGTTTAGATTATAAGTGATGTATAATGTTTGCAACTACAGTTATTTCAATGATGTCTGTGATGCATAATGTTTGCAGCTAAAGTGGTGTCAATATTTGGTGTTCATTTATATAACTGTAAGATTGCCTATGTCATATGTGATAATTTAATAAAGCTTTTTTTGTAAAAAAAAAAAAAAAAAGAAATCAAATATTTGGCATGGAAGATGTCCATTCAATAGTAGGATTTTGGAGTGACTTTACATATTATTCCCCAAGATACAAAAACTGGTCTGACTAGACAGAACATATATTTCACAAGAACATGTGCATTTAAATGAAAGTTTTGATATGCACCCAATAACTATTTCAGATCACACACCACAAATAACTAAAATAAAAATGCAGGGTAATGAAAAAAATGACACACTGGCGCTTTCCCACTTATCTGTTGAAAAGAAAGGAATTTAAGGAATTGCTAGTGGAAATTATTCTGGAGTTGTTAGAGAATATAGAAATTTCTTCTGAAAATATAGCTAGGGAGTGGGTTAAAATTAAAGTGGAGTTAAAAATAGGGTGGGAATGAAAGAGAGATATGGTTACAAAGTAACAAGAATTATTTAGAGGGACTGACAAAGGTTAAAGTATTGCAGAATAGCGGAAATCTCACAGAACAAGAATTACAGAATCCTAAACAGAAAATAAGGGATTACCTTGATAATATGCATGAGTTTAAAACATTGGTCTCCAACCCTTTTTGCACCAAGGACCAGTTTCATGTAAGTCAGCCATCGTGTGTGCATAATAAAGTGCATAATATTTATTTATTTATTTGACGATTGTTTACCGGGGAGGTCCAACTGGACTAGAAGTCCATTTTCAGCCAAGACCCGGGGAGAAAAGCTCCAAAGTACAATAAAAAGACAAATTGCAATAATTACCAAAAAACAAACAAAAAAAAGCGTACAGTTCAGCATAACACTAATCTACTATGGTTGAGAAGTATGTAAACCTAATGGCAACCTTATTGACTTTCTAAGTTTATAAGAGCAATACTTAAAATCTGTCCCTGTCATTTGGCTCTGTCCAACATACCTCTCAACTGTACAGATTTTCACAGAATGTCCAGATTTTTCCCTCATACTCTTGGTCTGTTTCTCATAAAATTGTTGTTTTCTGGCAAATCACTGACCGATCATTGAGGTTTGAAGTCAGAAAATAATGATAGGCAGTTGAATTTCAGACTTCATACCCTTCAGAAAATACATGCTAATGCAAAACTTGTATTTCTGTCTACTAACTTTGTAAGAGCAGTACTTAAAAGTGTCCATCTTTCTAGGCCTTGTCCCCCCATTATTTTTGGCTTTGTTCAGACTTCTTGCTCTAAGAGGTTGAGAGGTATGTGTCCAGCTTTATTGTGCGAGAGGTTGAGCTGTCTGGTCGAGTGGTATGCAAACCTCATTGCTGCTGCTGCTGCTGCTGCCAGGGATCACTCTCACTTTTCACTCTCTCTATCTCGCTCTCTCTCACTCACTCACATTCATACACACACACACACACACACACACACACACACACACACACACACACACACACAGTCTCTTCTGCTTTCATGCATGAATTCACTCACACATGCAGACAGAAACATACATGCATGCATACACACACACACACACACACACACACACACACACACACACACACAGGTCTACCTGAAAACGCCGAAAGTCCACAATGCCGAAAAAAAGAACACCGACACCGGAAGATCGACAACGGAGATGATCGAAAGTTGAGAATACCGACGCGGAGAACACCGACATGTTAAGGTATGTGTGCGATAGGGACGGATGTTAGGGTCAGGGTGTGGGTAAGGTAAGTGTGTGATAGTGACGGATGTTAGGGTAGGGTGCGGGTCAAGTAAGCGTGCGATAGTGACGGACTTTAGGTTTAGGGGCGGGTTAAGTGAGTTAGGGTTAGGGTGCGGTTAAGGTAGGTGTGTGATAGTGACGGACTTAAGGGTTAGGGGCGGATTAAGTGAGTTAGGGTTAGGGTGGGGGTAAGGTAAGTGTGCGATAGTGACAGACTTAAGGGTTAGGGGTGGATTAAGTGAGTTAGGGTTAGGGTGTGGGTAAGGTAAGTTTGCGATAGTGACGGACCTTAGGGTTAGGGTTTGGGTTAAGGTTAGTGCATAGATATTTGTGTATGTAAGGTTTAGTGTAGGTTTGTAATGTTTTTGGTGTGCTTGTGTTGTGTGTGTGTTTTTCAGGAAAGGTATTTGTTTTGTTGATTGTCGGGATTGTGGTTTGTCGGGCATGTGAAGTTTCGTGTTTTTGAACTTTTGGTTTCTTTTGGTTTTGTCGTGTCAGTTATTTCATTGTCGGTGTTTTGGCGTGTCAGTGTTATCAGGTAGACCCACACACACACAGTCACTTTTGCTTTTATGCACGCATTCAGTCGCACAAGATAATTTTCACTCTCTCTCAATCTCTCACACACACAGTCTCTTTTGCTTTCATGCATGCATTCACTCACACATGCAGACAGAAAACATACACTCACACACAAACACACACACACACTTTTTTTTCATTTTCCTTGACTTTTATTTTACACTCACTAAACAGTAAAAGCACTGCTTAGCGAGTGTAAAATAACAGCTTGATCGATCTGACAGCTCACGCTCTTTCATAGACAGACACACAAACACGCACACACACACACACACACACATACACACACAGAGTCTCTTCTTCTTTCACTCATACACACTGTACATTCTACTTACATGCATGCATTCATTCACACATGCAGACAGACAAACACACATTCACTTTTTCGTTTCACTCAGTGCTTGGCAGCCTGGTACTGGTCCGCAGCCCGGTGGTTGGGGTGTGCTGGTTTAGAAGGATTGCTGTTCAGCACATTTTTTTTGATAATAACTCCAAAGTTCAAAAACTTTTCTCACAGCAAATCAGCTAACAGAAAGTAGAATGGTTGTTGCCAAGCTTAGGGAGCCTATACCAAGGAAGATAAAGATCTAGAAAGTTTGTTTAACAGTATTTTAAGAGGAGGAGGAGGAGGAGAAGCACCAACATCCTGGAAAAAAGCAGTGGTGGTTTTAATACCTAAAGAGGGTAATGACCATCAGATACAGCTTCATATAGGTCAATTTCAATCCTAAACCATGATTATAAAGTGTTTATGCCTATAATGGATAAAATAATTGCAAAAGTGATGCCAAAACTGATAGATATGGATCAATGTGTTTTTTTGTGGAGGGGAGGCAAACCTTTGACATTAACAGAATACTGATGATCCAGAGAGAAGCAAAATGTAGGAAAATACCACTATTGTTGGTAGGTCTTGATGCAGAGAAAGCATTTGACAGAGCAAGCTAGAAGTTTATGAGCAAGGTATTGGAAGAATTTGCATTCCCTGATAAAATTATAAGGTTGAATAGGAGGATATATGAGGGATCGGAGACGTAAATTAGTGGGTGGGTTCCTCTCTGATAATTTCTGTTTGAGCAGAGGAACCAGGCAGGGGTCCTCTTTTCCCTTTGTTATTCACATTATATTTAGAACCATTGGCAAAGAAAATAGGGGACTCAGAAATTCAAGGATATAATTGGTATGGTAGTCAAGAAAAGCTGTCTCTATTTGCAGATGATTTTATTTTATACATTACAAAACCAGAAAAGGATATTTAGTGTTGTGGAACATTTTGAGACAGTTTCAATTTTTTTCAGGATACAAATTTAATGAAGCTAAAACAAAGGCAATAGCTCTAAATTATGTACCCACACACAGATTCTCAGCAATATCAGCATTTATAGGGACATGATAAAATAAAGTACTTAGAAGTATGGATTAAAAATGATTCTGGTGTGGCAGCTAAGGATATGTGGGAAGAGACCAAACAAAACATAATACAAAAACTGAGAACTTGGAAGCTGTGCTTTATGGATATGGATAGTAAGATATAAGGAGTTCAAATGTTTCTTAGTCCCTTTAGTTTTAAACACAGGTAAGGCATATTTTTATCAACTAGAGGAGAAGTTTTGGATAGAAATTTAATAAAGAGCCGAAGGATTTTATCTGGGAGGGAAAGAAATTGCATAGAAAAAAATGGAAATTGTAGGAGCAATACATGCAGATGAGGAATGAAGTTTAAAAGAAGGCAGGATTTGAATGAACTATTAATGCTTGACAGTGACTGGACAGATTAAAAGTGATGTATAACATTTACAACTAAAATTATGTCAATACGGTTTGTTTTCATTTATATAAATGTATGATTAATTATGTCATAAGTGATGTTGTTTGTCTTTTCGGCTTATTAGGGTTAATGGTCGCCATAGCAGAACTCCGGTCTGCTAATGATTGGCAGTAGATTTTTATGGTGCCGAGTTGCCAGCCCGACGCCCAACCTTCAACAAAGGCACGCCCATTCACGCATGTCTTTCGAACGCCACTCGACCGCGGGGAGGACATGCAGACTCCACACAGAAGGCACTCCAGCCAAGAATCGAACAGGAGAACCTCTTGCTGTGAGGCAACAACACTACCGCTACACCACCGCGGCTTTCACAATTATGTCATAAGTGATAATTTTTTAAATATATTTCTTGTTTAATAAAAAAAGAAGTAGAATCTCCTGTTTGCTAGCTCACTTCTTGTTGGACAAACTTTTGTATTACCTCTTTAGTGTGTTCTGCATCAAAAAATTATTTTGACCCTCCAGGAAAGAATATTATGAAAACATCTGGATACAGCAACTTGAATTTCACTCCTGCTTCTCGACATTCCCTGATTACTGCAGTAAATTTACTCCTCTTCTGCCTGGTGTACAGTGAGTAACCATTTTCCACAAACACTCTGCTGATCTCCTACTTTTAGCACTTTGTCCTTCTGCCACAGTTTTGTCAGAATCAACTCTTTCTGCTGGTAGAATTGCATCTTTACTATTAAAGGTCTAGGTTACATTCGTATAGCCAGGTTTGGAGCATACACATGATGTGCCCTTCATTTAACAGCTCCTGCTGTGGAATACCAATCCAGTTGTTTATTTGTGCTTTCATAAAATTAATACAGTCTTTTCCTTCCAGCTCTCCTGGTACAGCAGAAAATCTCTGGTTTTCCCTACATGCTCTGCCCTCTAATTCTACTACTTTTTGAAACATCTCGTTTTGAGCAGTCTTATACTCAGCCTGCCACTTCTTCATTTCATCCTCTGATTTTTTCAATGTTATCACCTCATCTAAATATCTGTTTAAAGCTTCTTCCATTTTTTCCAGCCTTTTAAGTTCACAGGTTCATAGGTAGGTACTAGGTTATCTGCCCGAAGGCATTTATAAGCCTAGCCAGAATGTGTTGGCTTTCGCTGCCCCCTTAAATTAGTTCCCTGTGCCTCTGTCCAGAAGAGCCACTGAAGTGATCCCCAGGGTAAACTTTCTGTTTCCCATCCACTCATCAAGGTTTCTCTTGAAGAGTGTTAGCGAGGAGGTCTGCCTAATGTAGATTGGAATCTTGTTCCAAAGCATGGGAAGTCTCTGGGACAGGAATCTATCCCTCCAGCATGTCCTATTTATTGTTGTGGTGAGGTTTAGATCCCTAGAGCATGTGGCTTGAAGGGATATGGTTTTCTTTAGGTGGAGCATGTCCATCAATTCTGGGTTGGACATGGCCTTGTATGTCAGGCAGAGATCACCTCTGAGTAGGTGGTATGCAACCGAGTACAGCTGGAGTTTCTTCAGTCGAGCTGCATAGGGCATCTATTTGAGGCCAGTGATCCTCTTGGTGAGGTACTTCTGTGATCTTTCCAGCTGTTGCAGGTGTCTTGTAAGGTACACCCAAATGGGGCATTGTACTCTATGATGGGTCTGATGAGTGATGAGTAGAGGGGCACAATGACCTCTTTTGATCTGGATGCGAACTCTTTTGTGATTAGGTGGGCCACATAGAAGGATTTTCTAACCACTTTGGCAATATGATTATCAAAGGAGAGATTACTATCTACTTGGGTCCCTAGATCCCTTATTACGTCTTCTGTATTTAGGTGACTACCACCTATGTGGTAGTTTGTGGGTACTTTGTTTTTTCCAAAGGGGACGACTATGCACTTTTTGGCATTTAGCTTAAGGCCATGATTTTGACACCAGGTATCCGTCTCAGTGAGACCCTTTTGGAGGATGTCTGTGTCAGACGGACAGTCAGTTATAGCCCCTAGTTTGCAGTCATTTGCGAACTTGGTCAGCCATAGTCCTCCTGTGCTTGCCTGTACCTTTGAGAAGTATATGCCGAACAGGAGGGGTCCTAGGACTGAGCCCTGGGGAACGCCACTTGTAACCGGTTTACAGTCAGATCTAGCTCCCGCAACTCTCACCATATGGGTTCTGCCTGTGAGCCAGTTGGCAACCCATCTTGTGACGTAGGGGTTTATGTTCAGGCTGGTGAACTTGTCTATAATACCAGAATGGGGAATGGTGTTGAAGGCCTTTGCGAGGTCTAGGTAGGTTGTGTGTACCGCCTTTCCCTTGTCTATAGCCTTAGTAACTGTCTCAAAGAAGTCCACCAGGTTTAGGAGGCATGATCTGCCCTTAACAAAGCCGAACTGGAAAGGGTCCAGTGTTTGGAGGTTCCCAATGTCTCTGTTAATGAGTTCCATGATGATGATGCGCTCCATAGCCTTGCAGTCCAAGCTAATCAGGCTTATAGGGCAATAGTTCCCGGGGTCTATTGTGGCTCCACCTTTGTGGAGTGGAATAACTGTTGCTGTGCGCCACTCTATGGGTACGTAGCCTGTGGTGAGGCTGAGTTTGAACAGTGTGTTTAGGTGAGGGGTTAGTTCATCTTTGAGCTTGAGTAGAACACAGCCTGGGACACTGTCTGGTCCCACTGATGCTGTGTTTTTGACTTTGGAGAGGGCCTTTTTAACCTGAGTGTCTGTGATTTCAGGGGATCTACATTCTTCTGGTATGGTTATGGGCCCTTTTGGGGGTGAGAGGGGGTGAGGTTTGCACTGAACCTGTCTGCCAGGATGTTGGCGATATTGGTAGGTTCAGTGTATTTTATGCCATTCTGCACTAACTCCGAGCAGATCTGAGCATTGCCACTTAGATTCTTGACATAGCTAAAGAATGCTTTGTGGTTATCTTTGGAGTCCTTGGCAATTTTTCTTTCGAAGATCGCCTTGGATGATTTTATGAGAGATCGTAGTTTCTTGCTGATACTGATCAGGGATGTCTTCCCTTCTTGGGATTTTACTCTTTTCTGTACTGGTTTCCTCCTTCTATTGTATAGCTTGTTTATGGCAGGGGTCCACCAGACTGGTTTCCTTTTATTGGAGGAGTGAGTCTTGGTTTTGCTTGGGATAGCACGATCCATGCATTCTTTTAGGTGCCCATAGAATGCATTAGTAAAGGATTTTGCAGCTTGGACAGCATTATCCTTTAGCATGGGGGCTTTGAAACTTTCCACCTTGGTCTTAAGTAACGTGAAGTTTGCTTTTGAAAAGTTTTTCACAGTGGTTTCCTTGTCCGTGGGTGGGGGTGGAATGTGGATATCCAGAGTGATTTGTTTATGGTCAGATCTAACCAGCGAGGGGTTGACCTCCGGTGTGAAACACAGGTCGCCCATGTTGGTGATGACCAGGTCCAATATGTTGTCACCTCTGGTGGGAGTGTTGACCAGTTGATCCAGGGCGTTTGAGTTTATAAATTCTGGGAAATTTTGGGCAAGGGAGTTAGTACATGAGTAGTTCTCCTAGTTAATGTTTGGGTAATTGAAATCACCCAATATTAGGGTGTTTGGTAGGACCTTTATGTTTCCCAGTGTTTCCAGAAACACGGAAGGGGGTCCTGGGACATAGTGGGTGATCTGTAGCAAGCTAAAATTTGAATTGCAGTTTTGCCTGTTGGTAGTTGCACGTAGATGATCTCTGAAGCATCGTGCTGTGCCACTAACCTGGAGGTGTGGGTATCCTTGATGAATATGGATACACCCCCGCCTTTTGTATTTCAGTCCGGGTTCTCTGACCGAAATGTATGGTATGAGTTGTAGCCTGGTAGTGCTGGGGTGCTCTCTAGAACCTTAAACCAGGTTTCTGTTACTGCACATGTATCGATTTTCTCCATACTGAGGAGTGCCTCAAGTGCATGCATTTTGAGGTTTAGACTTCTGGCATTAAGTAGCATTACCCTCAGTTTTTTGTTACTTGTGCTATTTTCAGCGGTGGGTTTGTCTTTTGAACCTTGCCTAAAAAAGGCACTATGGGGGTGGCAAGAGCCTTAGCCAGTATTCAAAAGCCTAAGGGTGACAGGTGCAAGCATTCTCTAGCGAAGCGGCGTGGCTTGTCGAGCATGTCATCCCAGGTGGACAGACACTGGATCCCCTTTGAATGACACCAGAAACTTAGCCAATTGTTGAAATTGATAATTTTTTCTTTATACCATGGTATCATTCTTGGTGAGGGCAGAATACTACTTAGGGTCAGGATCATACCGGCCTGGGCTATGAGATCAGAGAGCTCTTCCATGTCTCTTTTCATGTAGTCCAGGGAGATATGGCTCAGGTCATTCACACCAACATGGACAATGACAGAGTCATATTTGTACTTGTTTTGGAGTGACCTGAGTGCTTGTGTTATGTGGGGGATCCTGGCACCCGACAGGCAGCTAATAGTAACCTTCTCCTTATTCAGCCTAGTGAGTGGGACGTCAGTGTGCCTGACTATAGAGTCACCTATTACTAGTGTGTTGGGTATGTTATTTTGCCTTAAAGGCTGTGATTGCGTGGCACACTGGTTTTGTGAAGTATGTGTTTCATGGTTTGTGTTGGGGGTGGAGGTTGCTTGGATGTCTGCTTTGGAGGTCTCTGTTGCTTTTGCAGATTTTTATTTAGAGCCTCCGAGTATGTTTTCGTGTATTTATGTGTGTTTTTTGCCGAAGCTGGTTTAATGGGTCTATGTGAGACTGGTGGCGTGATGCAAGTATTTCCCTTCTCCTCTTGACTGTCTGATCCAGTCTTGGGTTGAGAGAGCTTAGCCTCCAGTGTGGCTGTATAATTGCATCTCTCGCATGTATTAGTGTTTGGTGGTAGGAAGAGAGGGTTGTCTGTGTACAAGAGGCAGTTGTAACATTGCCTCAAAATGCTCAGATTCACCAACTGGACTGGAGAGTACACCTGAAACTGCCCTTTGGACATGCCTGGATAGGTACAGTGAACTGTTTTACTGACTGGCTGGTAAGGTCGAATAGAGAGCCTTGTCCTTCTGTACAGTATAGAGGGGTCTAGTGCTAGGGTTTATAAGTGCTTGCTATGAGTTTTGAGCAAGTGCCAGGCTGAGAAATGAATGGCTTGCGTGCTTAAGTTGAAAGTTTGTCTAGTTCCAAAGGAAAATTAAAGAGGAGACTTTGTGGAGCCAGGAATAGTTATACCCTAGCTAACCGGCGCTGCCCGGCGCGCAAAACCGGGCAAATGCGTTTTTTATAGCAGGGAAATGAAAGAGATAGATATTAGCCCAAAATGGCCAATAAACTATAATTTCTGGGCTGAAACCACTCCTCCAGGGACAGATAGGCTGCTCAATGCTCCCCTCTCTCAGAGGTAAACAGAGAAACTTCCTTCTATCCAAGTAAGGTATGCGCAAACACAGAGATGTGTAACACAACCCTGAATTCAGCACTAACATGAAAACTGGACTATACTAGCTTAGAAAGGTGGGAAACAAGTATTTTTTTTTTTCTTTTTTTGTTTTTTTTTTCAGAAAATAAAGCAGATACAATAAAAAACACCTTAAATGCACAGAAAATGATAGTTATTGTTATATATCTCAGATCAGAGTTGTAGTCAATGCCCCTAGTAATAAAGTAGGAAGAAACACAAATACAGTAGAAGCAGATGATAAAGTGCAATTATATATATATATATATATATATATATATATATATATATATATATATATATATATATATATATATATATATATATATATATCAAACAATAGAAAACAAACAAACTGATTTAAACAAGTTACCCAATTAACCAGAAAAAAGCTCAAAACTGACCCCTGTTCCAGCAGTCTTCAATCAGACAAGTTCTAACTGCACACTCCTGCCACTAGGGTGCAGGGGAACCTTCTCCAAAAAAGATAGCCTGGATCAGTGCTCAAGTTATACAAACAAAGCCAGATTCAGCAGGCCTGAATCTGGTCTATGCTACAGCAACAAGGCACACCAATTTCAGAAAGAAACAGTTCAAATAAGCAGGCACAATAAAAGCCTGTGACCAGAAATTCCCAGCTCATAAGGGCAGAATCCAGCCTCTCCTCCCACAACAGCACAGACCACAAATCTTCTTAATGTAGAATAACTGGCCTGAAGCCCAAGTGCTTAAACCAGAACTAATACACTTTTAGAATAGCAGACACTGAGCCTTAAATCAGCAATTCCCAGCTTAGAAGGATGTAAGCTACCTGTCCTGCCACAACAGTGCAGACCACAAACCTTCTCAATGTAAAACAACTGGTATGAAGCCCAAGTGCTTAAACCAAAAAACTTAGAATAACAGTTACAATTTAATCAGGCTACTACCAAGCAGTAATAAATGCAGCAGAATAAATAAAATCAAGTACTTTTAAGAAGAGGCAGAAGCAAAATAAAGTAGGAGGAAACACAAATACAGTAAAAGCAGATGAATAAAGTGCAATTTTTTTTTTGTTAGTAAGGTGCAAGGAGAGATGAAGGAAGAACCTAAGTGGATTGGCCTTCCCAAATCCTCTGTCTGTATTAAGTAGAGTGAACACTAGACTCAGAATATGATCTCACTGTACTCGGTTAAGTGAGCAAATGAGATGGACCCAGAAGGAGTGTTGAAATACAGACTTACAGGAGGGATGGACAGTTCCAGAGCCACCAACACTAACACCAATACAAGAACAGGGAGGGTGGGTGGGGAATTAACTGTAGAGAAACGCACAGCACACTATTCAGTGAAACAATTAGGTAACAGAAATATAAAATACAGTACTTTTAAAACTGCAAGTTTGCACTTAACAGAAGACTAAAATACAGTACTGCAAGTTTGCATTTAACTTCAACTTCTAATGCAGGTGATTGTAGCCAACCAAGTCTCTCAGAAATTGAGCATAAAATGAATTCTCAAACTTTGTGGCTAGCACTTTGAGTTGATATACTCCTTCAGTGTTTCATTTATTTTAATGATCTCTGAGTACGTCTGGCTTATTTTTTTTCCTCTAGATTACTGGAAGTCATGTCTTGCACCAAAGCTGAAGCTTGCACTGCTTTTTGCTGAACAGCTGCAGAATTCTTCCAAAACTGTATTTTCTCCTCACCTTTTGTGTTTCACTTTCTTTCAGGTTCTCTGAATTTCTTTTTTTGCTGGCATCCAGGCAGTGCATTTACTAGCCAGTTACTGTAAGTTACTCAAAAAGATATGTTCACTGGCTCACTTTTCTGAGTTTCTGTTTTCACACTGGGAGATCTAAAATTAAGCTGTTACTTAGTGTGCAGATATCTTGGAAGTCCAGAGTCTTAAGTGAAACACTAGCTTTTTTTAGCTGAGTCTAGAAGAGAAGCTTCTGTTAAAAAAAGGATAATCAGTAGAACATATAAAATATTGCATGATGAATATAGGAAACAACCAGAAGATGTTAGAAAAGATTGGGAAAAGCAGCTGGAAAGGCAATTTACAAATGAGCAACAGAAGGCTATCTGTATGCCTTCAAATATGCAACAAAGTCCAGAAGGTTTAAAGATTTTACTTGGCAGAGTTTGCATAAGTATTTTTGTACCTCCAAGCAGACATTAGAGAATTTTTCCACAGATAGACAGCAAATGCTGGAGGTGTGATGGGAAAGACACAGGTAACTGGGAACGTGTATTTTTTGGGAGAGGTAGTATTTTAATGAGTTGGCAGATTTAAAAAAATCTTTATGGAGTACATTGTCAAAAATATTGGGGGAGTAAATGGTTGTGACTTAGGAAATTATTCTTTTGAGCAGGGACACAGGATCTGAATTGCCTAAACATAGTAAGGTCTCACTAAGTTTAATGCTATTAACCACCAAAAAAAAGCAATTACTGGAAAATGGAAATAAAAATCTAAACCAGCTGTAATTAAAGAAATGAATATTATAAACAAGATAAATGAGGTGGATTCTTTATAAAGAAGAAGGAGACAGTTTCATAGAAATGAATGGAATGTGTGTGAGCAATACATGCAAAATAGATTCTCATAGTTTCTCATTGTTTAAAATTACAATGTTCAAGTCCAAAGGCTGTCAAGGAATACTGATTCATTAAAGTTAGTGTTATATACATAATCCCCCATCCAACTGTCAAATTTAGTCTTGCAATATGAAATGTTTGGCATTAACCTAAAATCAAGAGATGGCTTGTTTCAAATCCTTGGAACTGAATGTGTTATAAATTTATTTCCAATGTTCTTTACTATGATATATACAGAAGTTGATATAGTGTTGTATCCATGAGATTGAATATTAAATGATAAAATTACATTGAATAAGTCTTGTAAGAATTCATCTTAATATACCTTATAGGCAGGTATTGCTTTTCCCCTAGTAAGTCTATAGTGAAGAGAAAATAAGCTATGTGATTTACACCTGTCATAATAATTAAGGTGTTTTACTGATATAATTTTTAGTATATTTACTTTGAACTGATTCAAGTGTTTTACGCTCAGACCTAGATTAAATGCAGAAACTGCTATTGTATTCTAAGATAGGACGAATGTATCACTGATATAATCGTAATAAGTTCTATTCATCCTTTAAAATGATAGATTTATAAATGAATCTCATAAGACTTAAATCTATGTTTCTAATAAAGATGGCATGACTTCTGAAGCAAAGATTATGTGATATTAAGATTCTCAAATCTGGATCTATTCCAGCATCATGCAGAATAGCCCCATTAAGTGAGTTCAAGTTTGATACTAGGTGAATTAAAATACATAATTTGTCATTTACTCTGGCTAAATCTTATATCATTTCCTGTAGCCCAAGCTGAAAACTCATTTAGTAGAGCACTAGTTGTTAAATTATCATTAATGTTATTAGAAATGAAAGCATTTTTGTAGTTGTCTGCAAACTCTGAAATCCAACAGTGCTTGTTTATAGGGCAACTCAAAAATACTAAGTTAGAAAGGTGTGAACCAAGGACAGAAGCTTGAAAAACGTCAGTAATAATAGCAGAAAATCAGAAGAGACATATTTGCAAAGGCACACATTGAATTCAACTATTAAGCCAGTTATTAATCCAATTGGATAAGTATGGACTGTAGCTGTAAAATCAAAATGCCACATCAATGGAATTATGAGATTTTAAAATGGCAGTGGAAGGCTTTCCTTAAGTACAAAAACACAACAAAGACAAAAAGAACCACCGTCACGGAAAAAAACACTGGAGAAGGATCCAAAAAGTCCGGTAGTAAGCACACTGCAAACCACAACACAATTCTATTAATTAAAGTGCTGTTCCGATTGAACCAAACCTTTGAAGGCAGTTTGACCATAAAATGAATATAAAGGCTCTCCAAACAGTTCGATATGTAAACTTTATTCCAACGACCAAAAAAGAAACAGATTTAGTCACAAGCACTTTCGCCTGGTCATACCAGGCTTTCTCAAGTGTAACTAAGTTAAAAAATGACAAGATTTTATACTGAAAGCACATTGCCCTAATTGTAGTTCAATTAATACATCACACCAATTGTGAAATGTTAAATTAAATACAGGCCGAAGATTTTAACCCTGTAAGGTTCATTGTGCAAAGAGTGCCTGCTTAAAAAACACATTTAACTGCTATTAAATACCCTTTAAAAACTATTGAATAATGAATTTTTAGAAAAAATTGGATCTTTAAAATTTACATTAAAAAGACTTATTATCAATGCTGTTGCTCATTTAAATGTAACTAAAAAATACACTCATTAACTGACATTAATTAAATGAAATGGCTGTAAATAAGCTTGACATGCAATTGCATTCCAGTATGATAAAAATTAATAGTATATTAGGTGGACTTGGATCAATTCAATAATATACTTCTGGATGGGACCCTTTATGGCTAAAACTACTCGCTTTTCAGATTTATTATACATACATTAAAATCAATTAATCAATAACTATTAAGCCAGTTATTAATCCAATTGGATAAGTATGGACTGTAGCTGTAAAATCAAAATGCCACATCAATGGAATTATGAGATTTTAAAATGGCAGTGGAAGGCTTTCCTTAAGTACAAAAACACAACACTGACAGATAAAACCCTACTTCAAAGCTATGGTGACCTAATCATAAGTTTCTATCAGATTAGGTAGAGAAGGTTTACCATGACTGAAGCAGTGTTGATATAAGTCAGTAGCGACATTGTGACAGAATGGGTAAGATCTGCCATGCATCTCATGTAACGTTTGCAAAGCTTTTATAGCTTTTAATTGGAGATGTGTAGTTTGCATCTCATGTAACTTTTGCAAAGCATTTATAGATTTTAATTAGAGATGTCTAGTTTGTCACGCTTTTTATAAATTGGGAATATAACTGAATGCTTCCATAGTGCAGTAAATATACATTCTTTTAGAAGATTGTTAAATATCAGATATAAGACTGGAGTAAGAGTATTACAGATGCCTGTGATTAGTACTGCTGGGATATAATCTGGTTCCACAGAAGGTTTTGATCCAGGTTTTATCAGAAACTTTGTTATGACTTCCTTGAATATTAATGGATACTGTATGTTGTTAATGGATAATGATTTATTATGATTAGCATTTCTATAATTCTTGGAATTTTCAGTATTAGAAAAAATAGGAGTTAAATTAATCAGCTATCTCCTTTGGTTTTGTCACTGTTTTGCATTTCAATGGAATATAAGTAATTAAGTTAGTCATTTTGGGCAACGAGTTAGCATATTTTAAGAGTTGTTTCTTATTTGAAGAAGACAAAGTTAATTTAATTTCAAATTTGTGTTTTTATACCTAAGTAAAGCAGATAATTTACTATTTATATGACTGAGGTTTAAGGATATGCAGGAAATCAGAAATGTATATAAAGGTGGAGTGAATAATAATGTTTGTTTGTGTCTTTCGGCTTTTCCCAGTTAGGGGTCACCACAGCGGAACTCCGGTCCGCTAATGATTGGAAGTTGATTTTTACGTGCTGAGTTACCAGCCCTGACGCACAACCTTCAACAAAGGTACGCCCATTCACACATGTCTCCACGCAGAAGACGCTCTAGCTGAGAATCGAACCGGACAGCGTCTTACTGTGAGGCGACAACACTACCACAGCACCACCACCGCGGAGAATAATAATTTTAAAAAAAAGCATATATCCATACTGCATAACAATAATGAAAATGTTATTGAGATTTCTTTTCATTTCTATTAATGTATGTGTACCTATGCAATTATGTTAACTTGGATTTAATAATGATATTTAAAAAAGAAATTAATCACTGTCACAAGAAGTCACCAAGAAAATTGTACAGGAGATGAAAGAAATGGAACTTTCATAATTAAATGGCAAGATATGAGAAAAAAAATAAAATGGCTGCCTTGGACATTGCAGATGGAAGGGACACTTGAGACTGTCTGTCTGTTACTGCTGGTGTGTCTCAATCTTCTGTCCTTGATGCACTCCTTTTTGACTTAGTATTTTTGACTTACCCTATAAACAAGCACTGTTGGATTTCAGAGTTTGCAGAAAACTACAAAACTGGTTTCATTTCTAAGGTCATTATATACTGTATTGTGTACATTTTCCTTTGTATTTACTTATTACACTTTGATCATCATCATCATCATCATCTTCTTTCGGCTGTTCCCGTTAGGGGTCGCCACAGCAGATCACCTGTTTCCATTTCTTCCTCTGCTCTGCATCTTGCTCTATCACATCAACCACCTGCATGTCCTCTCTCACCACATCCATAAACCTTATCTTAGGCCTTCCTCTTTTCCTGTTACCTGGTAGCTTCATCCTTAGCATCTTTTTCCCAATATACTCAGCATCCCTCCTCAGCACGTGTCCAAACCAACATAATCGTGCCTCTCTGGCTTTGTCTCCAAACCTTCCAACCTGGGCTGACCCTCTAATATAGTTATTCCTAATCCTGTCCACCCTCGTCACACCCAATGCAAATCTTAACATCTTTAATTCTGCCACATCCAGCTCAAACTCCTGCCTTTTTGTCAATGCCACTGTCTCCAACCCATATAACATAGCTGGTCTCACTACCCTCTTGTAGACCTTCCATTTCACTCTTACAGGTACTCGTCTGTCACAAATCACTCCTGACACTCTTCTCCACCCACTCCATCCCGCCTGTACTCTCTTCTTCACCTCTCTTCCACACTCACCGTTACTCTGAACTATTGACCCCAAGTATTTAAACTCATCCACCTTCGCCACCTCTACTCCTTGCATCCTCACCATTCCTCTATCCTCCCTCTCATTCACACACATATATTCTGTCTTATTCCTGCTGACCTTCATTCCTCTTCTCTCTAGAGCATATCTCCATCTCTCCAGGGTCTCCTCCACCTGTTCTCTACTCTCACTACAGATCACAATGTCATCTGCAAACATCATAGTCCACGGGGACTCCTGTCTGATCTCGTCTGTCAACCTGTCCATCACCATTGCAAATAAGAAAGGGCTCAGAGCTGATATTGATGTAACCCCACCTCCACCTTAAATGCATCCGTCACTCCCACTGCAGACCTCATCGATGTTACACTACCCTCGTACATGTCCTGTACCACTCTTACATACTTCTCTGACACACCTGACTTCCTCATACAATACCACAACTCCTCTCTAGGCACCCTGTCATATGCTTTCTCTAAGTCTACAAAAACACAATGCAACTCCTTCTGACATTCTCTGTACTTTTCCATCAACACTCTCAGAGCAAAGATCACATCTGTAGTGCTCTTTCCCGGCATGAAACCATACTGCTGATCACTAATCATCACGTCCCTTCTTAACCTTGCTTCCACTACTCTTTCCCACAACTTCATGCTGTGACTGATCAATTTAATCCCTCTGTAGTTACTACAGCTCTGCACATCACCCTTATTCTTAAAAATCGGTACCAAAACATTTTTCTCCATTCCTCAGGCATCCTCTCACTTTCCAAGATTTCATTAAACAATCTGGTTAAAACCTCAATGTAAAATCCTACCACAGCTCCTATTACTGCATCTACTCATTACCCTTTGCATTGACTCCTCTACAACCCACACTGACACATGATACAACACCTTGTAAATATGTATATAATCCTGCACTTCCTACTAACCCCTTCCATATTTGCTTTCCCTCACTGATATTGGACTGTTTTATACTCTCCTGATATTGCTGTACTTGTTCTCTTTCTCTTGGTGGACTATCAGTCTTGCTTCATCTGTGATTATACCATAGCTTTCTAAAAAAGTGCATTGCTATTAAATTTTCATTACAATAGGATCAATAATCAACTTATCAGATTTGCTAAGCACACACCTGTTATCCTCATTATAAGAGCAGCAATCTCCCTGCACCTCCTCATGTGAATGACTTCCCCCACTAACCACATTTACCTAGATATACTAACTACAAAGTCATCCAACCACAAAGAAAACAGAAACAACCTTCAAGGCTGAAAACAGTACACATACAAATTGTGATCTCACAGTCAAGTCAACTAATGGAAAATAATGTCAGGGAAAATAGAGCAGTGAGATGAAGAACAACCAGTTAGTCAGCAGCCATGTACAGCTTCTAATAATTGTACTGTTACTATCATCCAGTATACATTTAGGATAGGGTCACTTTTTCACTGTACCAAATTATATCATTCAAATTATATAATTCAGTATACTGTTAGGGCAGGGTAAGCTTTTCACTGTACCATTCAGTACACCCTTTGGGTAGAGTAACCCTTTCATTGTACCATTGTATCATTCCTTATTTTCTTAGGCCCAGTGTACTATGCTTGAGGATGGTAGAGCCTCATATCCATAGCAGGACTGTTTAGGAAGTACATGAGTAATGGAGTGGCACCAGTACATTGGATGCAGGCAACAGTGGTGGCAGTGCTCAAGAATGGAGCCTTATTGGATTTCTGGTATGGTGATCGGCATCTAGACATCAAAAAATAGTTCTCCCATTCTGAGAAACTATAAAAAGTAGCAAAAACTGGAAAAAAAAATCAGAATTAATTAATATCTGATGGCAGAGCAGCACCTTTTATGTATACCACAGGAAAACAGAAAAACAGTCAGGGAAAATGTAAACAAAGCTAAGAATTAAACTATACAAGCTGAGAAGGGGTCCAAAGACAGCATGACAGCTGAAAAATGGTGGTGGCAATCTAGGCAACAAAAATATATATTTTACTTACTTTATTTATTTATTCCATTTGATTACTGGGAAAGACTGACTAGGTAATATATCCCTTTATTTATTTATGCTCCAATAGGACTTAATCTGGAGCTAGATTGGAAGTGTTTAATTTGATTGTTTTATTGCTTAATTATTTGTTAATTGATGTTGGGTGGGTATATAAATTGAAGATTTTTTGCTGTATTTTGTATCACTTCTTGAAGGCTATTTTGCTGAGGTGCTAAAGTGGATTAAATATTTGGATTGAAGCTTGGTGTTGTTTTTTATCTTTTTTCTTGCTGAATTTGTTCAGTGTTCGTTGTGGTTAATTATTTACAATTCTGTTTTTATGGCTACAGATCCTTCTGCTAATCTTCCCAGAGTATTTTGTGAGGATTCTTTGGCATCTACCTCTGCTTTGGGCTACAATGGACCATTCTTGATTCAGGGGTCTGAGGTTTTAACTATGCAGATGAATTGGGTCAATGAAGGTGAGGGAGGACGTCAGGGTGTGGTGCCTGACACACAGTATGGTGAGAATTTATCCCTCAATGCGGTGAAACAGTTTTTTGAAAAGAGAGCTCAAAGGACCAATAATCAGTTTGCTGATGTTGGTCAAACCAATATTTCCAAATTTGCCATCAGAAGTTCAGTCATCTATAGATCATATGGAAAGACTAATTTTTAAAGAGACAAGGTGCCATTTCAACGTTATGTTGAATTGGATATTTCATCTAGGGGACTTAGAGGTTTCAAAAGTCCCGCTACTCCCTTTGACATTTCTGACCCTGTCGATAAAGCCCTCAGAGAGAGATGGCTATTAGTAGCACATAAGTGTGCGATGGAATGGGTAGCCATCCTCATAGAGAGAGATTGAATACAACAATATAAACTGAAGGAAGAAATATCCAAAACACATAATGAAATTTTGGGTAATATTGGGCCAGTTAAAATGACAGAGGTGTTTAAAAACATGCAAGAAAAATTAAGTAAATTTGAAAAAGAGCAAATAGATGGTAAACTGGGGAAGATCAAATGTAATATTCGGGACTATAATAATGAGAAAGCGTTTTTGTTGCCCCCTAACAGCAAGAAATTTAAGCGCCAATCCAATGGTCCTGGTAACAATGATAACAAATGGAAACATTTGATTGTATCTTTTGCCTCTTCGGAAGGAACAGGATACACGACAGATTCTGAAGTGGACAGCCAGATGTTCCCCCCTCTTCCGGCTGCCCAAGAGCTGGCTTCACATGAACAGCGTTTTCATAACAACAATGAAGCAGGGAAGTACTATAAAAAGCAAGGAACTTTTCAGGGACAGCAGCAATCAGTGGATGGACATTTTAAACAGATGCCTAAGAGAGGTAGATGGCAGTGATTTTGTTTCTCATAATTGTGTTGTTGATTTAACAGGCTGTTCCTTGACTCAGGAACAAGTGAATGTTTTAAATCTTGGTTTGAAATTTATTCCGACAGTTATGCCTAGGCTACATGTAATGAAACAAGAAATTTTTTAGTTAGTACGAAAATTGCATTTGAAATGTTTTATGCATCTCGTAATTCCTCTGAAGATAATGTCAGTGATGAAAATGAATATGTAAGTGATGAGGAAAGTTTCTATTCATGTATTTCTGGCATAGATGATTTAGAAATGTTTGAAAAGGCTTATTGTTTGTTAAGTGATAGGAATGTGTGCTTTAAAAGTACGTTTATCCCCCCTACACAAATGAATCTATTAAAAATTTTACAGAAATGATGAAGTTTGCTGTAGAGCATCTGTATTCTAATTTCTCTGCAGAGAAGCATAAAATAAGTTACAATTTAACAAAACAAGAATGGAAGTCTCTGCAGGATTTGGCTAAAAGGAAGGATTTTATTGCTAAACCCTCGGATAAAGGTAATAAAATTGTAGTAATGCACCATACACAATATCTCCATATGTGTATGGAGCATTTACAGAATACAACTGTATATGAAGTTAGTAGTATGGAAATGTATTGTGAATCAGTAGAAGAATTTAGACAACTGTTAAATAAGGGACATCGACTGGGATATATTACAGAACATATGGCCAAGAAAGAATGTGATTTTGACAGAATACGTATGGCCACATTCTACTGCTTACCCAAATTAAATAAAGATGAAAGAAACCCCCCGGGGAGACCTATAGTGTCAGCAGTTAACTACTTTCTGCACAATATAGGAATTATTTTACATAATTCTCTGTTTCCATATGTGGCCAGATTACAATCCTATATCAGGGACTCTTTTGACTTTCTGCAGAAAATACAAACTGTCCATTGTAATCTGCATATGTATTGGATATCCTTGGATGTAAAAAGTTTGTATACCAGTATTAAACACAAAGATGAAATCGCAGCTGTACAATCTTTTCTGGAAGATACTCCAGTATGTAATTATATAGTAGAATTGTTACAATTTTGTCTTCTTAATAATTTTTTTAGTTTTAACAATGTAATATACCATCAATTACAAGGGACAGCCATGGGCATCTTTTGCCCCATATATGCAAATTTATTGATGGGAAAATTTGAAATGGATTATGATTACAAACGTTTTTTTTTTCAAAAATATGTTATATTTTATTTTTGATATATTGATGATTTCATATTTTTATGTAAGAATGGAAAACAATGTGTTTATGAATTTGTAAAGGATTTGCATAATAATGAGTATGGATTGCAGTTTGATGGACTACAATGTGGGACTTCAGTGAATTTTTTGGATTTATGTTTATGTGGGGATCAAGATTGTTTTATTAAAACTTTCATTCACAGAAAATTTATGGATGGCAGTCAATTTTTACATGGTACTACTTGTCATCCAGCACACACAGTTCAAGCATTACCCTATGGGGAACTGTTAAGAGTCTATAGAATCTGTAATAACAGTACAGATTTACAGAAGGAAGCAAAACAAACAATGGCGATGTTTATACAAAGGGATTATGATAAGAACATTTTAAATAGGGCAGTTGAAAAAATTACTTGTACTAGAGAAAGAGGAGGCACATTAATTGTAAAGCAAACTAAAAAGAATGAAGAAAATAAAATATTTTTTGTAACTACATATAATATTTTAAGTGAAGAAGTTAATAAAGTTATTGTTCATTATTGGAATTTTTTACAAAATTATGTATTGTTACAAAAAATATTAATAAAAAAAATATGTATGTCATGTAAGAGGGGACAGAATTTAAAAGACATATTAGCTAAGGCTTATTTTATATTACCGGATGTTAATTTAGTTAGGTCCCCTAGATTAAATGACACAATAGCATGTACTAATTGTAGTATATGTAGACATATTGTGCCTGCCTTTACTGAGATAAATAGAAAGAAATTTATGGTGAATGGTAGCTATGGGTGTAATACAGAAGGTATTATCTACTGTTTGAGGTGCCCTTGTAATCTTTATTATATAGGACAAAGTAAAAGAAAGTTTAAGGTGCAAGTACAAGAGCACATAAGGGATATAAAAAAGAATAGAATGGAAAGTTCTATAGCTATGCACTTTTTTGAGAAACATGATGGGAATTATACTTTATTATAGGCAACAATTCTAGAAAAAATTTTTTTTAAAAACTGGTGATGAAAGGTTATTAAAAAATGTGCTGCTTTTCAAAGAAGCAATTTACATTTTAAAATATAACACTCTTGCCCCAGTAGGACTTAATATGAAGCTAGAGTGGAAGTGTTTAATTTGATTGTTTTATTGCTTAATTATTTGTTAATTGATGTTGGGCGGGTATATAAAGGGAAGATTTTTTGCTGTATTTTGTATCACTTCTTGAAGGCTATTTTGCCGAGGCACTAAAGTGGATTAAATATTTGGATTGAAGCCTGGTGTTGTTTTTTATCTTCTTTCTTGCTGAATTTGTTCAGTGTTCATTGTGGTTAGTTAAAAATATATATTTTACTTACTTCATTTATTTATTTATTTATTGCATTTGATTACTGGGAAAGACTGACTAGGTAATATATCCTTTTATTACCAAAGGCCTTAGGAGAAAAGCACCAACTTAAATAAATATATATACACAAGATATATACAGTATGCAGAAATAGCAAACATACCTGCTAAGAAAAAAGGAGTAAAATAAAATCCATATTTACAAACAATGTACACTACAATGTATAAGATGACCTGGAGACCACCATCTTGGAGGAAAAAATAAATAACATATAAAAAGAAGTATAAAATTAGTGAGATGCTAGAAGACTATATAAAGAACAATAATGAAAAAGTAAAATGAGTAGAAGATACTTTGTCCCATCTCTCAGAAAACATTACAACTATCTAAAAGGAAAATACAGAAATGAAAGGAAAAAATATTGGGACAGGAGTTACTACCGTAAGATGAGATGAAAATGAAGCTGACTGAGCTGAAAGACAAAACCCAAAGGGTTATTTAAGATTTGCTGCCATTACTTAAAAGATGGAGGGGAACTAAAGTAAAAGCTTTGTCACATAATGCATGAACAATGGACTAGAATGAATGTAAGAGAATTAAAAAAATATTGAAAGAACCCACAGAGTATGCCGGCCAGGAGCTTTGGCAAAGAAAATGCTAAGACTGATTGTAGATGTGTTCCATTCATATGAATGGAAAGAAAAAGTGATTTCAAAATTGTGGAAAAAAGGACAGAGCTTAAAACAGAACAAACTAGAGTGTATGTAGACATTGGTTATTCGGTAATGACTAGGCAACAGAGAAGTGAGATTTTGCCAGCAATAAGAAGGTACAAATAACAAGGGTTATAATTTAAGGTAATGTACTTGGCTATAGTGCATGAAAACCTATATGTCAATGGAAGCACCAATGGAAAATCTGCAGGAAACAATGGAGGACAGAGAGGTCATATAAGAAGGATAGAGTAACAACAAGGAGCACAGTCATAAATGATCACTGCATTGGAGGTTGAGAGGCTTTAGTTTAAAAATGTAATATCACCGTACGTTTCACCAAAATATGCTGTACTGTGCAAGCCAGCTGAGGGCTTTTGCAGATTTTTTGCCTTTTTCTCTTCTGTGGTGCAACTGTGGAGTTGGTTTATATAATTTAAGAGGGTGGGGCAGAGATTTCCACATAGGGGTGCTGGGGATATCCCCCTCCTGCAGAAAAAAATATTTGTTTTATGTTTTTCAGCCCACAGTTTTTGACATTTAATTTTTGATAAATGATGATCTGAAAAAGTGTTCTGTAATGGTCCATAGGTAAACCATCACAAAGAGGGGATAAAATTCAGGGAATCCAATAGTGATAATCAGAGAGTGCCAACATAACTCTTCTCTGTGTTTCAAAAGAAATTGCTAGACAAATAAAGGAACATGTAAGACATCTCACAGAATGTAAGAAAGCCTCTACAGGCAACAAATGAGGAGAATAAACAGTTCAGAAAACACTGGAGAAACCCAAACAAAATCCATTAAATTGCCATTGAAAGACAGGAGACTGTTGTTGGACTGGTAACTGCAGTAAATATGTGGTATATGCACAAGTGAATACATGCTTAGTAAGGTATGCATGTATAAAGTTACACCACCTCTTCTAACATCTGGGGTAAATGTCAGTATTAGACAACAGTATGTATTTATAATTTTGCTTAAGATGCTTTAAGAAGTTATATGACCCCAAAGAAATACTTCTGTGGTATAGAGCAGAACTATAATGCATATTTTAAGAGAAATAATAATGAAGGTACAACCCTAGACTGTGGGGATTTACATGAACTGTAAAATGCAAAACGAAAGGTTCATATAACCTCAGTGTTTCAATCATTTCCTTGTTTATTTCTAAGCACATTTACATTACATTTGTTGATAAATATATACACATATGTAAGGATAGTATCTAGCAAACACAGTGGTAAAAATGGTAGGAAGTTTTTTTTTTCCTGGGGTTGGGGACAGCAGGAAAAAGTTGGAGTTTTATTGATGGAAACGGGAGGGTTCATTGAGATTACATATGACATGCATACGTACACAAGAGATTCCCATAGTTTAGGTGACTAAATACTTTGACCTTTCAGGCTACATGTGTAGTAAAATGAGGAGATTGCGTTAAAGAGAATGTATTAATATAAATAAGTATTTTGACATGTGTTGGACTGGATGGTAAATTAAAGTCTGTGGCAGAACAAGGCACTGGCATTTCTTTTTCAATATGGTTCAGAATGCTTAGTTTTTTTGAGTCAGTGATATAGGCTTGGATAGGAGAGAAACTGTTAAACATTGTGAGGAAGGAAACTGATAGAAGTCAGTTTCTATACACATCTAAAATATCAAGAGGGCGCACATATCCACCTAAATGGAGTGTATTCTCTGAACAAGGAGGGATGTGTGAGAAAAACATAAATGTATATAAATTAAGCTGAGTGTTGGTTATACTTTGTGGGGCAGAGGGTAGGCAGTTGTTAACTTAGACAGGGGATACTATTACAACTATAAAAATTTAAAGAAAACAATAGAAATGTGATCAGGTAAGCAACCATACAACACAAGAAAAAACAAGCCAAAAGGAGGGAAAGAGAATACAAATTGATAAGGGAGTCAGAAATGGGAGTTGAAATATTCAAATAAATTACATGCTTGACTGAAATGTCTTAGAATGTGAACTGACTTGTTAATGAGGAAAAAATGTAAACTGATTGCATATGTTTTAAAAGTGCAATACATTACACATAGTGATGTTTCAAGAAACACAACAGAAAGCTTTAGAACATAAGAAACTGATTAAACAGAATGGGAGAGAAGTGTATAGAGCACTAACAGAGGAAGAAAAAAAAAGGGGGAGTAACAATTCTTCTGCAAAAAAAAAAAAAATAGCAGTATAAAGACTGAAGAAGAAAAGTCAGACATGCATAGGAACTGAGTCATAATAGCAGGTAATTGGTGGGGGAAAAATTACGTTAGTGAATGTATACCTGACACAGAAAATAAAAACGGGGAATTAAGAAACTATTCTGGGAGAAATAAATAGCTTCCAGCAAGGGATGCTAATAACAGCAGGGGGACTGGAACCTTAAATATAATAAAGAAGATGCTTTGGAAAGCCCAAAGAGATATACCACAGCACATAAAGCAAGATTTGTTGAAAAGTATTTAAATATGGATGGATAGTATATTGTATCAGGGCATGACCAGAGCAGAGAAAATGAATACATTTTGCATGGAAATGTAATAACTAGGCATGATTAGATAGATTTTATATTTCAGTGGAACACAACAATTTAGTAGTAAATCTTAATACCTATTAAATTACACTATTGGATCATGCCACAGTAATTTAAAAACAAGAAAACCCAGTCATCATGGAATATTAAGGCAATGGCACTTTCTCACACACTTAACGAGAAAAAGATACTCAATTTATTGTTGAGTCAAATGAACAAAACTCAAAGGACAAAGTAGATGGCTGGGAGAAAAATGAAGGATAATCTTAGAAACATGGCAGGAACCAGGCAGAGGCATGCTCTTTCCCCTTTATTATTTGCTTAAATAAGGGACTCCGAAATTCAAGGATATAATTGGTATGGTAATCTAGAAAAGTTAGCTTCATTTGCAGACAACATTAATTTACACTTGATAAAACCAGAAAAGAACACCTCATTGTTGTAGAATACCTTGAGACAGTCTCAAGTTTTTTCAGGATATAAAACTAATGAAGATAAAACAAAGGTTATAGCTGTAAACTATGTACGCACACATGAATTGGTCCAGCAATACCCACATTTAAGGGGACATAAAATGAAGTATTTAGGAGTATGGATTAAAAGGGATTCTGTTATGGTAGCTAAGGATATGTGGGAAGAGACTAAACATATAATACAAAAAATGAGAACCTTGAAGCCCTTGTTTATGGATACGGATAGCAAGATGCAAGCAGTGAAAATGTTTTAGTCCCTTTTGTTTTATATATGGGTCAGGCATATTTTCATCAACCAGAGGAGAAGTTTTGGGTAATAACTAATAAAGAATACAAAGAATTTATTTGGGAAGGGAAGAGAGCAAGGGTCAAGTGGGATAAGTTGATTCTTCCAATAGAACAAGGAGGTTTAGGATTACCTGATTTAAAGAGATATTTTTAAAGCTACACAATTGAGGCTCATATACATAACACAAGCAGAAAGCTGTAAATCAAAGTAGAAAGGGATGATAATGAAATAGGGGGAAATTCAAGAAATAAGGAGAGAGTGGTATTTTCGATGCAGATTCTTAAGAATAATAACAACAGTCATGCAGAAACTGATAGGCCAAAAAAGAGCCATACAGATGATAGAGTGGACTATTGAAGATAAGAAAGAAATTATGTCTTGTTACTATTATGCAAGAAGCCCAAATTTTCCAGAAAAAAAGATATACAAAATGATTAAGAGAGAAATTAGAGGAAAGAAAAATACTTCCACAAGAAAAACTGTCAGAAGCTTCAAATTAAAATCTGTGTTCATTAATAGAACAGATCGGTGAAAATACTACACAGACCAAGAAACCTTGTGCTGTTTGGAAAAAGAAGCGAATGAAGAAGTGTGAAAATTTAAATAACAAAATATAGAGATGTTCGAAAGGTATAAAAAAGAAATATGGATATGGGAAAGAAAGAGATCTGATATGATGCAATATTTATGCAAAGGAGAAAGCCAAATAAATCAACAGAAAAACGACAGCCCCAAAGATATTCAAAGAGAAATATAGGCAAAGGAATCCAGATATGGAAAATTTCACAATAAAAAAATAAGATAACAAAGTGGGAATGTAGAACAGAAGATTAGTCAAGTAGAAGTTAAAAAAATAGAAGCTGAATATTTACGAAGTGAAGGATTCTGTGTAGAAAGTCTAATACAGGTCTTATCACAGCATGATGGAACAACTAGTACCCAAATTAAGGAGTAACAAGAGGAGCAGGAGACATCGGAAGAAAAAATATGGACATGGGAAAGATAAAGAGATTAATACGATGCAATATTTATGCAAAGGAGAAAACAAAACTAATCAATGCAAAAAAGAGCAGCACCAAAGATATTTGAAGAGAAATACAGGCAAAGACGTCCAGATATGGAAATTTTTACAATACAAAAAATAGGAAAACAAAGAGGAAAAGTAGAAAAGAGGATTAGTAATAGAGAAGTTAAAGAAATAGAAACTTAGGTTATGGATTACCTGCAAAGTGATGGATTTAGTGTAGAAAATTTAACTCAGATAATAACACAACAGGATAGAGCAATGGACACCCAAATTAAGGAAAAACCAGTGGAGCAGGAGGTATCTAATCAGTTGACATATGAAGATATTTTGGAGCCTCCCACAGGAAACCAGTACAAAGGTTCAGTTGGAACAACACAACAAGGGAAAGTGCAGGAAACTGTAGAAACTCTAACACGGTCAATGTCGTGGAGTAATAGGCCAGTGAGTTCCCATATGAAAGAGCAATGGGTGACACAGGGTGAAACTGAAGAGAATGTGGCACAGGAAGAAGCTCTGGAACTTTCTATAGAATGCCCGCAGGAAATGGCGAACAAAAAATGTGCTCTCAGTTTAGAAGAAAATGATCTAAGAGAAGAGTTACTTGGTTACTTGATTTAACAGAGATGGATAGACATATTAAGCTCAATGAAAGAAATAGACTGCAAAAGGTCAATAAAACCCAAAAAGTTAGAAGTTTGATAAAACAAATTAACTCAGTAATTAGGACTGTCCGTAGAGATTCGTGTGATATAACAGAAGTAAATAGGATACATTACTGTGCAGCCAAATTAATAACAGATAAAGTCCTACCACAAGAACACAGGGTAGTAAGAAAAAGGATGGGGAGAAATTGAATGCCATCATGGAATTATCGAACAGAGAAAATTATAAAACAATTAAGAGAAGTGTCACTGTTAGAAGAGTATAGAAGAGGGAACAGATCAGCAAAATACTCAGATAATGGATCAGGATTTAACATGCACTATCACAAAAAATAAACAAAACATATCAGCACAGTCAGAAAAAATTAGAAGATACACAGATAAATATAAAGGAAAAGTACAAAATAATTTATTGATGACCCAAAAAAAGTTTTACAGAGAATTGGGAATCAAGGTAAAAGGAATTGAAAGACTACCAAAAAAAAAAAGAAGTAGATACATTTTGGAGAAGTATTTATGAAGATCCTGTGAAACATAACAAAGATGCTAAATGGATAGAAGAAGTAAAAGAGAGAATAAGAAGTTCAAATGTACAGGATATGAAATGGGATGAAGTAATGGCCAGACAGATTGAGACAAAGTTAAGAAAAGCTTCTAATTGGAAAACCCCAGGCCCAGATGCAGTACCTAACTTCTGGCTAAAAGTATTAACATCTTTGCATGAAGATTTAGCCAAGAGTAAGAGCTATTTATTTGCACACCCCAAAGAGACACCAGCCTGGGTAACAACAGGAAAAACAATGTTCCTACTTAAGAGTGAACCTGCAAGCTATCCGAAAAATTATAGACCAATAACTTGTCTTCCAATGACATATAAACTATACACTGGAAATGATGCAGATAGAATTTATAGTCATTTAGAAGAACATTCAATTATGGCAATAGAGCAAAAGGGTAATAAAAGAAAGTTATATGGAACAAAGTATCATTTGTTGCTAAAGTCATAGTGGAGAACTGTAAAAAGGGGACGAATCTAAGTTGTTGTTGTGTCTTTCGGCGTTTCCCGGTTAGAGGTCACCACAGCGGAACTCCAGTCCGCTAATAATTGGCAGTAGATTTCTACATGCCGAGTTGCCAGCCCTGACGCACAACCTTCAACGAAGGTATGCCCATTCACGCATGTCTCCACACAGAAGATGGTATAGCTGAGAATCGAACAGGACAACGTCTTACTGTGAGGCGACAATGCTACCGCAGCACCACCACCGCAGTATGGCATGGATATGATAAATTACAAAAAAGCATTTGACAATATCCCACATTAATGGATAAAAGTGTGCTTAAAAATGTATAAGATACACCATACACTGATAATCTACATCACAGTGACCATGAAACAGTAGCAAACCACTTTGCAGTTAAGCCATGATAAAGGACAATTATTTTTTGTGTCTTTTGGCTTTTCCCAGTTAGGGGTCGCCCCAGCGGAACTCCGGTCCACTAATGATTGGCAGTTGATTTTTACGTACCGGCTTGCCAGGCCTGATGCACAACCTTCAACGATGTTACGCCCATTCACGCATGTCTCCACGCAGAAGATACTCTAACTGAGAATCGAACCGGACAGCATCTTACTGTGAGGCGACAACGCTACCGCAGCACCACCACCGCTTGCAGGGATAAAAATCCAAAGGGGGATATTCCAGGGTAACTGTCTGTCACCACTGCTCTTTTGCCTTGCCTTTAATCAGTTAATCTGTCTGCTTAACAGATTAGGTCATGGCTATAATTTGACTCCCAGAAATTAACAAAATGTAAAGACTTCTCATCTTCTCTTTGTTGATAATTTAAAACCGTGTAGCTCATCAGACGAGGAGCTGAAAACACAACTGCAAGTAGTCAAAACATTTTCAGATGATATAAAAATGTCATTTGGTCTTGATAAATGTGCAAAAGCAATCTTTAAAGCAGGAAAGCTGCAGCACCAAGAAAACATTCGTTTGGGACAATAATGTGATATAAAAGAACTTGAGCAAAAGGAAGTGTATAAATATTTGGGAACTGATGAAGGATCAACAATAAAACATGAACAAATGTAAATAAAACTCAGTAAGGAATATTTTAGAAGTCATAAATTAATCCTGAAAACAGCGTTGACATCCAGGAACAAAGTTCAAGCTATAAGCCAATTTGCTCTTCCTGTCCTAATTTAACAGTTTGGGAGTGAGTGAGTGAGTGAGTGAGTGAGTGAGTGAGTGAGTGAGTGAGTGAGTGAGTGAGTGGTCCCAAAAGGATAGCTTAGACAGGAAAACAAAAAGGATGTTTCATGCTCATCAAATGATTTATAAAAATCAGTGCATACCACGATTATATATTCCACATTCTGAAGGAGGTATGGGCCTCCTTGAAATTGATTACATGTATAGATTTGCAGTCATGGGACTGCATACATATCTGCTGACCTGACAAGACCCAAACATAGTGAAAGTTTTGAAGCATGAGGAGAATAAGTCTAAGATGACTTCCCTTCTTAGTTTAGCAGAAGCATATCAACATCAAGCGGGAATGGAAATCAAACCAGAAGTAGATAAAAATCAGGCAGCAACTGAATGTACCAAAAAACAAACAAAAGAAAGACTATAAGGTGAAGGATCAGATGAGAAGGCAAGAAATGTGGAAAATGCAGAACTACAGTTGCAAGTATAGAAAACTTCTGGAACAGACTTATGTTAATCAGGACTGAACGCAGGAATGGTTAAGGAAAGGTGAATTCAAACCAAAAGATGAAAGGTTAATAGTGGCAGCCCAACACAGTGGATTATTTACATGTTGGTTTACAAAGTCCATTGAACATGTGGGGAAAAGAGACAAATGCAGGTTTTGTAAAACAGAATTGGAAACAGTTGCACACCTTGTTTCTGGTTGTGAAATATTAATAGCAGAAGGACTGTATACTGAAATGCATAATAGTGGGACAAGACTGTTGCACTGGGGATAGTGCAAACATTATAATACTGAAGTAGCAAAAGCACTGGAAACATGAGCCGCAAAGCAGCATAGAAAATGATGAAGTCTACATCACAGGGGACCACCCATTACCAACAGTTAAAAAGACAGACACAAGAAAACCAGATATAGTGGTCAATGAAAAGAAGACAAAAGTAGCATTGATCTTTGAAATTGCTACACCCAGTGACTGCAGTGTCTTGCGTACAGAGAAACACAAAGTCATAAAGTACCAAGATTTGCAAGCAGAAACAAGAGCAATGTAGAAGAAAGATAATACTGAGACAGTTCCAGTAGTAGTAGGAGCAACAGGTCTTATGAAAAGGCATCTACAATCGTATTTAGATATGTTACCACTACATGTAACTCTGTACGAATTGCAGAAGGAGTCATTACTGGGCACATTGTGTGTACTGCGAAGAGCACTTCTGGCTGACATCAAAAACTGAAACAACACTAATTTCAAGAACTTTAATCATACTTTGACTTAGGAATGGGGTCCATTCTAAACATGGTATTAGAAACCCTAAAATTTGGAGAAATTAAAAGGTTGGAAATATTATATACATAAAATAGCAGAAAGTATATTAAGAACTAAGCCAACATGGGAATGGAGAAAGAAGATTTTGCCGATAGAGATAACTGCAATTAAAGGTGCAAAGAATAGGCAAGAGTGGACTCAAATTCATTGGAGAAAACAAACAAAGGAACCAAGGTATTGAGAACAAATAACTAAAGAGGGAAAGGTAATAGAATGGGAAGAGGCCAAGAAGACATTTGGACTCCAGGCTAGAGACTGCCTTTGCTATCAAGGACTGATATCAATGTATAGGCAAAGAGAAAGGGATAGGGAAGAGACTTCCAAGATTGTTGCACACTGAGTAACAGCTTATTCAAGCTCTCTCACTGTGAAAATAGAAACTCAGTAGAGAAAGCCAGTGGACTTATATTTCTGAGTAAATTTCAGTAACTGGCTAGTAAGTGCACTGCCTGGATGCCAGGAAAAAAGAAATACAGAGGACCTGAAAGAATATCAGCTACAAAAGGTGAGAAAGAACAATGAATGAGAAAAGTACTGCAGCTGCTCAGCAAAACGCAGTGCAAGCTCTGGACATGACTTCCAGTAACCTAGAGGAAAGTATAAGACAACCACACATAGACCTGATTAAAATAAACAAAACACTGATGGAGTATATCAACTCAAATAACACAAGGCTGGAAAAAGTAGAAGAAGCTTTAAATAGGTATTCAGATGGACGGATGACAACACCAACGCCGAGATGCCGACATGGGGAAAGGCTGTGTGTGTGAGGTATAGAGACGGACGTAGCGGTGCGAGGGTGCGAGGCAGGTAAGTGTGGGAGATCTGTGGGGTGTGGGGGTTAAGATTGAGTTAGGGTTAGGGTTTAGGGGTGAGTTAAGGGTGGAGTGTTAGGGTTAGGTTAAAGGGTGGTGTAGTTAAGGGAGTTAGGTTAGGGGTTGTTAGGGGGTGGTTTAAGTGAGTTAAGTTAGTAGGGAGGTTATAAGGCGGTAGGGGCGAGTTAGGGTTTAAAGGGAGGGGGGGGAGGGGGTGGAGTAGTGCGATAGTAGGAGTAGGTTGTAGTGTTAAAGGTAGTTGATGTTTAGTGGTGTGGTGTGCTTGTGTTGTTGTGTGTGTGTGTTGTTGTGGGTTTAGTGTTTGTGTGGTTTGTGTATTGTTTTTTGTATTGTGTGTAGTGTGGTTATTCGTTGTTCGTTGTCGTTTATGTGGTTAGTTAGTTATGTGGTTTCGTGTGTATGGTCTGTCGAATATGGTTGTATTGTAGATGTGTGGTTGTACATTGTCAGGTAGAACCATTCAGATGAGGTGATAAAACTACAAAAAATATAGGCTGAAATGAAGAAAAGGCTGAATATGAGACTGCTCAAGAAGAGATGTTTCAAAATTTCAAAATTTACTCCTCTTCTGCCTTGTATACAATGAGTAGTCATTCTCCATAAACACTCTGCTGTCTCCCACTTTTAGTATGTTGTCCTTCTGCCACAGTTTTATCAGAATCAACTTCTACTGCTGGTAAGATTGCATCTTTACTATTTAAGGTCTAGGTTGTTTTCTCATAGCCAAGTTTGGAGCACACACACAATGTGCCCTTTCAATTAACAATTCCTGCTGCAGAACACCAGCACAGTTGCTTATCTGTGCTTTCATAAAATTAATACAGTCTGTTCCTTCCAGCTTCTCAGGACAGCAAAAAATCACAGGTTTTCCCTATGTGCTCTGTCCTCTAATTCTATTGTTTTTTTTAAACATCTCTTCTTGTGCAGTTTCATACTCAGCCAGCCTTTTCTTCATTTTGACCTCTGAGTTTGCTGTTTTATCACCTTATTTGAATATCTGTTTAAAGCTTCTTTCATTTTTTTTAGCCTTTTATTGTTTGAGTTGGTATATTCCATCAGTGTTTCATTTATTTTAGTCAGGTCTGTGTGCAGTTGCCTTTCCCCTAGGTTACTGGGAGTCATGTCTGGACCATGCACTGCTTTTTGCTGAACAGCTACAGTACTTTTCCCAGTCAGTGTTTTTTCATCTCTTTTTGTAGCTGATTTTCCTTCAGGTCCTCTGTATTTCTTTTTTCCTGGCTGTGATGGCCTCTCTATCCCAGGCCGGTAATCAAGGAGCCTCAATCTTCACCACTGACACTGATGAGAGATGGTCACTAAAAACAGGAATGAATTTTCACAGTATTTTTAGATGTAGCTCTCTACATCAAGTACAATTTCCCCAAGAGCACACAAGGAACACACTCTTGACCTGGGACTGGACTCTCAGTCTCTCCAGATCCCAAACAAGTCTCACTTTGGAGCACAGTGTCCCAGTTCCAAATAGCTGACACACCCACATCTAGGTATTTGATTTTCACACACACATGTGCGCATGCACGCACAGACACACACACACACACACACACACACACACACACACACACACACACACACACACACACACACACACACACACAAACAAACACACTCCTGGGAAAGGCTGGTACAGATTTACTAGCTGTACCCCTTCTGCCCAGACTATAAGTTAACCATGCTGCCACCAGTCAACCACTGTCAGGCTCTTACAAGGGTATCCAATTATACTGAGTAAAATCAATGATAATTTAAATGGTAGAGTTTAACCAAAGCAGCAAGATTTTTTTGGAGTGGCCATGTTGTCACTAAAATAAGTACAAGTACTCTCAAGATGTTAAAAGCATTCACTAAAAGACCAGCCACAATGAAAGGTATAAAAATATTTAATAATTAATAATAAAATAGAAAACACGAGAATGCTAAATATGTAAGTACAATAAACACCAGAGTTTCAGTAGCAGAAGAAATAAAAATAACACAGTTGGACAGATTCGAACAGATGCAGATAAACAATACTTAACTAATCTCACTGTATTTCCCGACTGTCTAAAGAATAACTGTTCCCTAGCTAACTGAATTAATACAGCAAGGCAAGATTATATGCTAAGATGCTTACTTCCACAAGGCAAAGTGATGAGCTTCAAACTTCTAAATAACTGACTGAACTGAGATAACTGAACTCAACTGACTGGTTGTGATAACTGTCATAGATTTTATATCAGGTTCCAAAGAAAACAACAAAACCAACTGCTGTGTGAGTTTCATCCTCTCAGTGCTAGTTATAGTGGCATCACATTTGATCACCTGATCCAGATACAATATACTCTTAGAGCTTTGCTAAGATATGTTGCAGTATTTGAAAATTATAGAACAATTTCAAATACGTCTACTATTCCCTCTCAGAATTCTCTGTTTAAACATATACATTTGCTCAGTTAAATTAACACTGTTGATACATTTTTAACACAGGTATCTGTACAAGTCAGTGTGATAGTCAAACAACACAAATCCATCCATAAAACTCCAGCTAACTATGTCAGCATATGTTACACATGCACTGCCCTATTCTCCATGGCACATATGGCAATATCTCACATCATCACACTGGCATCCAGGCAGTGCACTTACTAGCCAGTTACTGAAATTTACCTAGAAATCTAGGTCCACTGGCTTTCTCTGCTATGTTTCTGTTTTCACACTGGGAGAGCTTTAATTAATCTGTTACTCAATGTGCAGCCATCTTGAAAGTCCTGGATTTAGTGTTTTGGTGCTGTTTGTTTTGTGGATGTGCAAAAGATACATCAGAGCTGAATCTAAGGATGCCTTATATGCCAGGCATAGATTAGCTCTCAGTAACCTGTAGGAGACTGCATACAGATATAGGGCCTTAAAGTGATCTGTGTAGGATAGGGTATTCTTAGACTGGAATTCCTGGTGAGGAATCTTTGAGGTCACTCCAACTATTGCAAGTGTTTGATTAGGTGCATGCCAATGGGGGCATTGTAGTCAATGATGTGTTTAATAAGAGTTGAGTTGAGTGGTACTATAACTTCCTTGGATCTGGATATGATGCCCTTGCTTATGAATTGGGTGACATAGAATGATTTTCTTACTATCTTGGCTATGTGCTGGTTGAAGGCTAGATTATTGTCTATATGTTCCCAGATCTGTAACTACTGGGTTAACTCTTAAATGTGTTTTATCAATGGAGTAATTAGCTTGGGGAGATGATTTCCCAAAGGGAACTAGAATGCATTTCTTTGTGTTGAGTTTTAATCAATGGCTTTGGCTCCAGTCATTTGTTTGTGTTAGACCCTCATGTAGGATGCCAGTGTCATGAAGGAAGTCTGTAATAGCTTCTAATTTACAGTCATATGAAAATTTGGTGAGTCAGAGGTGTTTGACAATAGCTTTGATGTCCAAGAAGTAGATGCCAAACTTAAGTGGGCCCAGCACAGAGCTCTGGAGTACTCCATTAGTGACCAGTCTCCTGGTGGAGGGTTCTCACCGATCATGATTTCTTGGGTCCTATGTGTGAGCCAGCCAGCAATCCAGTGAGTTATGTAGGGATTTATGGCTAGTTCTGAGAGTTTGGCAATAATTCCTGAGTGGGCTATTGTATGGAATGCCTTGGCCAGGTCGGGATAGGCAGTATGCACAGTTTTCTCCTCATCTGTGGCCTTGGTGGCCCTCTTGAAGAAGTCTACCAGGTTGAGCAGGCAAGACCTTCCCTTAATAAAGTCAAACTGGAAACAATCCAGTCTATGTAGGTTGCCAATGTCCTTGTTCATCATTTCTATGATAAGTTGTTCTATGACTTTGAATATTAGACTTGTCAGACTGATGGGTTTGTAGTTCCCAGGGTAAATTGATGGTCCACCCTTATGAAGTGGGATAACCATTGCAGCCCTCTATTCACCTGGCAAGTAACCTGTTTTGAAGCTGTAGTTGAAGAGTGCCTTAAGTGGTCCTGCTAGGTTATGTTTTACACTATTTAGAAGGCAACTGAGGATATTGTTGGGGCCCACTGAAACAGTCTTTCTGGCCTTAGCATGCACCATCAGGACCTGCTCCCTGTTGACAGTTGTGGAGGGGTATGCTAGTAGGGTTTTCAGTGGTGATAGTGGGGAGGTGAGATTACTGCTAAATTTATGAACCAGTAAATTCACTATCACCCTTGTTAGTGAAGGTTGTGCCATTACAACCAGTTCTGCACACTTCTGTACATTACCTTTAAGGTTCTAGATGTAGCTGAAGGCCTTGCAATTGTCCTGAGTCTGGGAGGTTATCCTGACTTCATAACTGACCTTGTTGAACTTTATTAGACCTCTTAGTTTCTTGTTTAGTTTAATTAGGGAGCTTTTGTCTCTATGAGAGTTGCTCTTTCTTATTTTAACCATGACTTTTTTTTCTAGTGAGCAAACTGGTTCCACTTTTAGAAAGAGGAGGCAGACAAGATGAGGCATGCTTTGGAGAGTTTGAAGTGGTGCAACTATTGTATGAGATCTGGATTGAGCTAAATACCTCTACTGAGGTTGAGCATCAGTGTGAAATGATTATTGGAGCACAGCCATTTATATTTACATTTATTTTTTAAAGACTCATCATCATCATCTTCTTTCAGCTGTTCCTGTTAGGGGTCACCACAGCAGATCACCTGTTTCCATTTCTTCCTGTCTTCCTGTCTTGCTCTGTCACACCAACCACCTGCATGTCCTCTCTCACCACATCCATAAACCTTATCTTAGGCCTTCCTCTTTTCTTGTTACCTGGTAGATTCATCCTTAGCATCTTTTTCCCAATATACTCAGCATCCCTCCTCAGCACATGTTCAAACCAATGTAATCTTGCCTCTCTGGCTTTGTCTCCAAATACTTATTCCTAATCCTGTCCACCCTCGTCACACCCATTGCAAATCTTAACATCTTTAACTCTGCCACATCCAGCTCAAACTCCTGCCTTTTTGTCAATGCCACTGTCTCCAACCCATATAACATAGCTGGTCTCACTACCCTCTTGTAGACCTTCCATTTCACTCTTACAGGTACTTGTCTGTCACAAATCACTCCTGACACTCTTCTCCACCCACTCCATCCTGCATGTACTCTCTTCTTCACCTCTCTTCCACATTCACCATTACTCTGTACTAATGACCCCAAGTATTTGAACTCATTCACCTTTGCCACCTCTACTCCTTGCATCCTCACCATTCTTCTATCCTCCCTCTCATTCACACACATATATTCTGTCTTAGTCCTGCTGACCTTCATTCCTCTTCTCTCTAGAGCATATCTCTATCTCTCCAGGGTCTCCTCCATCTGTTCCCTACTCTCACTACAGATCACAATGTCATCTGCAAACATCATAGTCCATGGGGAGTCCTGTCTGATCTCGTCTGTCAACCTGTCCATCACCATTGCAAATAAGAAACGGCTCAGAGCTGATCCTTGATGTAACCCCACCTCCACCTTAAACGCATCCGTCATTCCCACCGCAGACCTCACTGCTGTCACACTACCCTCATACATATCCTGTACCATTCTTACATACTTTTCTGACACTCCTGACTTCCTCATACAGTACCACAACTCCTCTCTAGGCACCCTGTCATATGCTTTCTCTAAGTCTACAAAAACACAATGCAACTCCTTCTGACATTCTCTGTACTTCTCCATCAACACTCTCAGAGCAAACATCGCATCTGTAGTGCTCTTTCCCGGCATGAAACCATACTGCTGTTCACTAATCATCACGTCCCTTCTTAACCTAGCTTCCACTACTCTTTCCCATAACTTCATGCTGTGACTGATCAATTTAATCCCTCTGTAGTTACTACAGCTCTGCACATCACCATTAGTCTTAAAAATTGGTACCAAAATACTTTTTCTCCATTCCTCAGGCATTCTCTCACTTTCTAAGATTTCATTAAACAATCTGGTTAAAAACCCAACTGCCATTTCACCTAAACACCTCCATGCTTCCAAAGGTATGTCATCTGGGCCAACAGCCTTTCTATTCTTCATTCTCTTCATAGCTATAATTACTTCCTCCTTGCTAATCCATTGTACTTCATGATTCACTATCCCTACATCATCCAATTTTCTCTCCCTCTCATTCTCTTCATTCATCAACCCCTCAAAGTACTCTTACAATCTCTTCAACACACTCTCCTCGCTTGTGAGTATGTTTCCCTCATTATCCTTTATGACCTTTACCTGCTACACATCTTTCCTAGCTCAGTCCATCTGTCTAGCCAATCGGTACAGGTCCTTTTCTTCCTCCTTAGTGTCCAACCTTTCATACAACTCTTCATATGCCTTATCCTTAGCCTTTGCCACCTCTCTCTTTGCCATGCACCTCATCTCCTTATACTCCTGTCTACTTTCTTCATCTTTCTGACAATCCCACTTCTTCTTTGCCAACCTCTTTGCCTGTATACTCTTCTGTACTTCCTCATTCTACCACCATGTCTCCTTGTCGTCCTTCCTCTGTCCCAATGTGATTCAAGCACCTTTCTAGCCGTCTCCCTTACTAGCTCTGCTGTAGTTACCCAGCTATTTGGTAACTCTTCACTGCCACCCAGTGCCTGTCTTAACTCATCCCTAAACTCCACCTCACAATTACCCTTTTTCAATTTCCACCATTTGATCCTTGGTGCTGCCCTCACACTCCTCCTCCTCTTCTTGATCACCAATGTCATCCTACAAACCACCATCCTATGCTGCCTAGCTACACTTTCTCCGGTCACCACTTTACAGTCTCCAATCTCCTTCAAACTGGCCCTCCTACATAAGATATAATCCACCTGTGTGCATCTTCCTCCACTCTTGTATGTCACCCTATGTTCCTCCCTCTTGTTAAAATACATATTCACCACAGCCATGTCCATCTGTTTCGCAAAATCCACTACCATCTGACCTTCTGCATTCCTTTGTTTAACACCATACCTACCCATCACTTCCTCATCCCCTCTGATCCCTTCACCAACATGCCCATTGAAATCTGCTCCAATCACCACTCTCTCACCCTTGGGTACAGTCATCACCACTTCATCCAATTCACTCCAAAATTTTCTTTCTCACCCATTGCACATCCAACTTGTGGAGCATATGCACTAACAACATTCATCATTACACCATCAATTTCCAGCTTCATAAACATCACTCTATCCGACACTCTTTTCACCTCCAAAACACTCTTCGCATACTGTTCCTTCAGAATAACTCCTACACCATTTCTCCTCCCATCCACACCATGATAAAACAATTTGAACACACCTCCGATACACTTAACCTTACTCCCCTTCCATCTGGTCTCTTGCACACACAATATACCAACCTTCCTTCTGTCCATCATATCAGCTAGCTCTCTCCCTATACCAGTCATACTACCAACATTCAAAGTTCCGACCCTCACTACCACAGTCCTAGCCTTTCTCCTCTCTTCCTGCCTTCGGCTATGCCTTCCGCTTCTTCTCCTCCTTTGGCCAACAGTAGTTTATTTAATATAGGGTTATAGATTAGGTATGTGTATTTAAAAAGCTCTTTCTCTTTTAATTAAGTGTAGGTCAGGTGATATGTTGCTCGGTAACTTGATGTGTTGTTTGTAGCATTATTGGTATTGATAGGTGTCAGTAATGTAGTATGTTGTTAAGTGACAAAGTAGTCTTAGTAGCAGGGATGTAAATATATGAAGAATATTTGCACTGGGGAAGAAATGTGTAGGAGATAGAGAGGGTGAGATGGAGCACTGTGACTGTCCATGGAAGTAACATTCTAGAAGGCAGAGTAATATGATACTGTGTGGGCTGGTTAGGTTTGCAAGTACAGAGCGAGCAGTGGGAAATGTGATGTCTAGAAATATATGTGAATGCTGAAGTTCATAAGTTATACCAGATTAATGACATCTGGGGCCTTTATAAGCCTAACTATGCATCCCAAATGTATTACACAAGTTTTTTTTAGCCTAAGACATTATTTTAAAGGGTATATGTAAGCTAGGGTATGATTTACAGAATAGACATAGGTGCTAGATATGGGGTGAATTTCTGATTTCCATCCACTGAACAAAGTTACATTTGAATAAAGTTATTGAAGAGTTCTGATTCACATGGATGGGAAGCCAGTTCCAGAGGATGGGAACTCTCTAAGAAGGATACTAAGAAGGATACATGTCCCTCCAACATGTTGTATTTATGTCACAAGCATGGTGCAAGCCCCTAGATCAAATAGTTCTGGTGCTATTGGTTTTGTGGCTGCACAAAGGGTCCATCAGAGGAGGATTCAAGGATGCCTTGTATGCTAGACATAGATCACCTCTCAACAGTCTGTACGAAACCGATTACAGAGATAGGGCTTTAAGGACATTTGCATAGGACATGTTGTTTACACCCTGCATTCTTTTTGTGAGAAACCTCTGTGGACAGGACATTCCAGTTGTTGCATGTGCCTGATCAGGTACATACTGAAGGGGGAATTGTACCAATAATGGGTCTGATGAGGTCCAAATACAGGGGAAAGATGACCTCTTTGGATCTAGATGCCATGCCCTTGCTTATAAGTTGAGCAACATATAATGATTTCCTTACTACCTTAGAAACACGTTGGTCAAACAACCAGGTTGCTATTGACATACATACCCAAATACCCGACTAATGGGTCTACTCTTAGGGGTGTGCTATCAATGACATAGTCTCCAAAGGTGGCTGACTTCACAAGGGGTACTATTATGAATTTCTTGACATTGAGATTTAAACTGTGGCTTTGGCACTAGTCATTTGTCTATGTTAGTCCTTCTTGTAGAGTGTTAGTGCCTTGGGAGGATTCTATGACTGCTCCTAATTTGCAGTTTTCTGCAACCTTGGTCAGCCAGAGGCCTTTGACATTGGCTTTGACTTTACAGAAGTAAATGTTAAAAAGGAGCAGCCCAAAACAGGGTCCTGAAGGACTGCACTAGTGGCTGGCCTGTTTACAGAGGTGATCATACCCATCCTAACTTCCTAGGTTGTATCTGAGAATTAACTAGCTATCCAGTGAGTTACAAAGAAGTTTATGCCTAACTCCATAAGTTTGTTCACAATGCCTGAGTGGGGTATTGCATCAAATGCCTTTGCCGTGTCAAGGTAGGTACTATGTACCATTTTGCCATCATCCATTGCCTCAGTCACCTTTTTAAAGAAGTCCACCAGGATGAATACGCATGATTTGCTTTTGACAAAGGCAAAATGGGTTGGATCCAATGTTTGCAGGTTTTCTATGTCATTGTTAATCACATCCATGATAATTTATTCCATGGTTTTGCATATGTAACTAGGCAGACTTATGGTTCTCTAGCTCCTAAGGTCCATTGATTGTGCCTATCTGAGGGATATGGTTAAATAATGACTCCAGAGGTCGAAATAGGTCATGTTTCAGGCTATTTAGAAGACATCATGGGATATTACTGGGGTCCATTGATGTGGTGTTCCTAGCCTTAGAGACTGCATTTAAGACCTGCTTCCTCATGATAGCTAGGGGAGGGGTTATGTTTCATAGTATTACTTGGGGGCGGTTGGGTGAGTAAAACTGGTGCTGAATTTGTTGGTCAACAGATATGCTATATCTTCTGGCTCAATATATGTGGTTGCATTAACAGTTCAGCACACTGTTGTGTACCACCTTTGAGGTTTTGGACATAACTGAAGAAAGCCTTGTGGTTGTCCTTGGCCTGGAAGGCTATCTTTACCTCAAAATTGGCTTTGGTAGTCTTAATTTGCCTGCTTGCTGGGCATCGACTTTTTTCCCCTTTGGTTGTACAATCTGCTTATGCTGGGATTCTGCTATGGTGGTTTGCTTTTTGATTTCCTTCTGGGCTTGTTTCTAATATGCACAGCTGTCTCTATGCATCTATTAACAGGATTGTACAAGTCTTTTATTTACAATTCTCTAGAGGCACCTGTATTCTCTGGGTTTTCTAGGGACTTTAAATGTTACCAGGTAATCACTTAATAATTGGTAGCTTGCTTTAGAGTAGTTCCTAACTGCTAGAGTGTTTGCTGGGGTCACAGCAGTGATTTCTATTTCAGAGACAGCTTTATGGTCTGACCTTACCATGGAGGACACTACACTGAGGGTGAACAGTGTTCTCCCATATTTGTGAGTACCAGATCCAGTATGTTTGTATAACTGATGGGCAAATGGACCAGCTGGTCCAGGGTGTTTGTGTTTGCAAAGTCCAGGAATCTCTGGCCCTGAAAGTTTGGGGTCATGTAGGATTCACAGTTTATAAAGGGGTAGTTAAAGTCCCCCATGAGTGTTGTATTGGGTTGCATGGTAAGTGTCTCCAGCAGATCTAAGTATGAGCTATGGGTTTCATGGGTCATAGAGGGTGATCTATGGCTTTCAAGGGTGTATGAGACTCTACCTATGGTACTTTGGACATGGATAAGCTTGAACACATTATACAGTTTGAACAACCTTGAGGTACATTTGTTTTTGATGTGGATTGAAACACCTCCACCTTTAGTCCCTGCCTGTACAGTAGCTGGTCTAAATCTGTGGAAGGAGTTCTATCCCTGCACTGCTAGAGTGCATTCCATGGCTTTAAAGCAAGTCTCGCTAACTATACAGATATTTGCATTTTCCAAGGTGAAGACAGCTTGGAGGCAGTGGAGTTTCTTGTTTAGGCTTCTGTCATTGAGCATTAACACATTTAGATGCCCTTGGGATGATTTTGCAAGGCTGAAAGCTTTGTCAGTTTGGCATTGCCTAAAAAAGGTATCATGGGAAAGGACAATGTTTTAGCTAATATTCGAAAGCCTTGCAGGAGCAGGCACAGATCATCCCTGCCAAAGCAACGTGGTCTGTTGACCATATCCTTCCATGCTGACAAGTATTTTGCCTCCTTTGGATGACACCAGAAGCTAAGCCAATTATTAAAGTTGGTCACCTTCTGCTTATATAGTGACATCATCCATGGTGAAGGTAGTATGTTGCTCAATGCCAGGCTCATACCAGCCTGGGATATATATAGTCCAAGAGCTCCATAATTTTTCTCCTAGTATTGTCCAGGGAGGTATGTTTCAGGTCATTTACACCTGCATGGACTATGACTGACTCATATTAGTACTTGTGGTTCAATGACCTGAATGCATGAGTAACTTGACAGATCCTGCCCCAAAAGGCAACTGACTGTGATTTTCTCCTTGTTCAGTCTGGTAAGTTGAGCATCAGTATGTCTTACAATGGAGCCTCCCATTACTTCAGTATTAGGGAATGTGCTGGCTTGCCTTATGGGCTATGCAATTGAGGCTCCATAGGGTGTGGCTGTACATGTGGTATTGAGTGCTGTGTCAATATACTGCTTTTGAGTTTGGTGTGAAATTGTTTTGTGTAGATTGGGTTATGGTAGGTGTATAAAAGAAATCAGAGTGGTTAAGTTGATATGACTACAGGGAAAAGAAGATGGTGGTGTTTGTGGAAAGGAGGTGAAGTACGATGGAGTTGAATGCAGTTATTTGTGATTGAGAGCTATGTAGATTTTGTTTGGATGGACTTTGTTAAGTCGGAATGTGTTATTATTGGTTGCATTGATTGTATAGGAGGAGTGTGATGTGATTAAGTGTAGAGGAAGTGGGAGTGGGTAGGAAAAGGGGGTAAAGTATGGCAGCAAAACACTCCAGATTGAAGTTCTGTGAAGCAAAGGCTGCTGAGCATAGCAAAGCAATGAGGAAAGAGCTACAACTTAGAAACCAAATTGCAGTTATGTGACAAAAAACTATGTCCCACTCTGAGATCACACAGCTTAGTAGGTAGTTTAATATTTATAACAATGTATATATATATATATTTCTCCCTGTAACATTGCCAAAGATTTGCAACATTAGAGGTCCATAAAGTAAGCCCCTGAATAGAGATAACTAGTTAATGATAGTGAGTGGGGTTGGGAACAAAGAGTGCACTACAACAAATAGCAGGTCATAGCTGCCTTAGCAAAGAAGCCTGGCAAGGTTACAGACAAATGTGATATTACACCTGGTTTAAATGTTTATTTTTTATGTTTAACACATTTATTGAGTTATCACTTAAGGCCCAGACAAACATATATTTATATAAAACAACACACACTATGTTAACACTTTCACAGTTGCAAACATTATACATCACATACATTCTTTTATACAATTATTATAAATCCAGTATTACATTAAATTGCTCAATTCCTGCCTTCCCTTAAACATCACTTCTCCTCCAAAACATTATTCTGCATTTATTGTTCGCACAATTTCCATTTTTTTCCATGTAATTTGCTCTTACCTTTTTGTAAAGATCCCACTTCTAGTTCTTCCATCACTGTTATAATACTTACTGTTTCAAATAGAGTTGATTTAGACTCCGAGTTCCATTTTCTAGTAATTGCTTTTTGGCAGCCACCAGAATTAAACTTAACAAGGACTTAGTCAATCTAGAAAATTCAAATATTGTATCCCAGATCAAAAAATAATTTCCTTATTTATACCCATTAGCTCACCCAATTATTGTACTAATAATGGGTCTGATGAGATTCAAATACAGGGTAACAATGACCTCTTTGGATCTAGATGCCATGCCCCTTACTTATAAGCAGAGCAACATATAATGATTTCTTTACTACCTTAGAAGCATGTTGGCCAGAGTGGTCTGCAAGGAATTTTTAAAGTCTGACAGCTCATTACACTCCCAAAATTTGTGTTCCCAGTTATCTCTTTCTTCCCCATTACACCTCCAACATTTGCCATCTACCTCAGGAAAAATTGATTGGAGTCTGTTTGGGGTGTAAAAATACCTTTTCAAACACTTCCAAGTAAAAATTCTAAATCTTCTAGACTTTGTTGCATATTTGGGAGACATATATAAATATATATATATATATATATATATATATATATATATATATATATATATATATATATATATATATGTTCTCCCACTGTTTCCTTATGAATTGCTTATCCAGTCTCTCTTCGCAATCTTTTCTAAACTCTTCTGATTTATCCCTATAGTTATCGTGCAATATTTTATATGTCCTGTTAGTTATCTCTTTTTAACAGCAGCTTCTCTTCTAGATTCATCTAAAAACTCTACCAGAGCAGGTCTTTCACTTAAGATTCACCAGTCCATTTCTCTTTGCTTATAATCTTATATTAATCCATGACAGGAAAGGAAGTCCTTAGCCTGCAGTAGCCTCTTCCCATTCTATTACCTTTCTTCTTCTTCTTTCGGCTTTTCCTCTCTAGTTATTTGCTCCCAATACCTTGGTTTCTTTGCTAGTTTTCTCCAGAAACTTCCAGCACTCTCTTGCCTATTCTGTCTATCCCCAGTTGCAGTCATCCCTATAGGTAGAATCTCATTTCTCCGTTCTTATGATGGCTTAGATTTTAGAATACTTTCTGATTGTTTGTCTTTTGGCTTTTCCCGGTTAGGGGTCGCCACAGCGGAACTCCAGTCCCCTAATGATTGGCAGTTGTTTTTTATGGTGTCGAGTTGCCAGTCCAACACCCAACCTTCAACGAAGGCACGCCCAGTCAACGCATGTCTTTTGAACGCTCACTCAACCGCGGGGAGGACATGCAGACTCCACACAGAAGGCACTCCCAACCCAAGCCAAGAATCGAACGGGAGAACCTCTTGCTGTGAGGCAACAATGCCACCTCTGCACCACCGCAGAAGTTAGAATACTTTCTGGTGCTTTATGAATATAATATTCTGAATACCTGTTATTATTCTCCTTAAGGATCTGCACTAAAAATCCCACTGTCTCATTATTTCTTGAATCCCCCGCTTCATCATTATCCATTTTGACTTTGAATTATAGCTTTTCTCTTGTGTAATGTATATGTGTAGCTCTAAAATACCCCTTCAAATGAGTTAATCCTAAACCATCTTGATCTATTGGAAGGATCAACGGTTCTCATTTGACCCTTGCCCTCTTCCCCTCCCAGATAAATTCCTTCAACTCTTTAATTAATTAATTACTGCCCAATGCCTTCTCCTCTGGTTGATAAAAACGTGCCTGACATGTATATAAAACTAAAGGGACTATAAACAATTTCACTGCTTGTATCTTGCTGTTCATATCCAAAAACAAGAGCTTCCAGTTTCTCATTTTTTTGTATTATCTTTTGTTTTGGTCTCTTCCCACATATGTTTAACTGCCATAACAAAATCCTTTATAACTCATACTCCTAAATATTTCATTTTATTGTATCCCCATAAATGTGGGCATTGCTGGACCAGTTTGTGTGTGAGTACATAGTTTACAGCTATAGCCTCTGTTTTGTCTTCATTCATTTTAAATCCCCAAAATACTTGAAACTCTCCCAGAATGTCCCACAACACTGATATGTCCTTTTCTGGTTTTATCAGGTACAAAATAAAATCATCTGCAAATAAAGCAAAAATAGGCAAAAGGAGTTTGGTATTTGCTGCAGAACACAAACAAAGGAACCAATGTATTGGGAGCAAATAACCAGAAAGGGAAAGGTAATACAGTTGGATGAGGCCAAGCAGAAATTTGAACTGCAGGTTAGAGACTGCCTTCCCTCTCAGGGGATAATATCAGATTCTAGGCAAAGACAAAGGGAGAGGGAAGTACCAAGTGAAAGGTCAGCTCAAGCAGAGTTTTTAGGTGAGTCTAAAACAGTAGCTGCTGTTAAAAATTAATAATTAATAGGGCATATAAAATACTGCATGATTACTATATAAGAATCATTCAGAGATTGGAAAGAGTGATTAGAAAGGTAATTTACAAAGGAACAGTGTGATGACAACTGTATATCTCAAGTATGCAACAAAGTTCTGAAGTTTTAGGATTTTCACTTGGAAGTTTTAGCATAAGTATTTTATATATCAAACAGACTTCTGGCAATTTTTCCACTGGAAATGTGATTGGAAGGATTCAGGTAATTAGAAATGTGTTTTGGGAATGGAAAGATTTCAAAAGCTCATTCCAAACTACTTTGTCAGAAATTTTGGGAGATCAAATGGTTGTGACTGAGGAAATAATTAGTTTGACCTAGGATACTAGATCTGAACTGCACAGACATTTTAAGGCCTTACTAAGTATAATGTTATTGGCTGCCATAAAAGTAATTACTAAAAGATGGAAATCAACATTTAACCCAACTTTAAATGAAGTATTGAATATTGTAAAGGCGGTAAAAGAGCAGGGGGTATGATATTTGAAAAAAGAAAGTGCAAAATTATATACAAATATATGGTATTTGTGAGAACTATACATACAGAATAATGTTCAGGAGGTGCAGTTTAAGGGATGGTATGAATTGAGCAATTTATATAATCCTGGAGTGAACGGTAATTGTAAAAAAGAAAACATGCATATATACTACACAAAAACAATAAGAAATATCACAATCATTTGTTTTCTATTAATGAATATCTATCTCATAGGATAATATGATCATAGAAAGTGACTAAGCTAATGGTCATAGGGCCCTTACAAGCCTAGCCAAGTTCTACCCTTATTTCCATGATCAGCACCTATTGCCCCTGTCCAAGAGGGACACAGGTGGAACGCCTGGGCTGAATTTACAGTTACCCATCCAATCGTCCAGATTGCATTTCAAGAGGGCCAATGAGTTTCTCTGTTTGACATGAAGTAGAAGTCTGTTTCAAAAGTATGGTGACCTCTGGGAGACAAATCTGTCCCTCCAGTAGGTTCTGTTAATGTCACATACCAGGTTAAGGTCTTTAGAGTGAGTAACCTGTGTACCATTTTACTTACTGGGATGCAGTATTTCCTGTAAAGCAGGGTCAGAGATTGCCTTGTATGCAAGGCACAGATCACCTCTGAGTAGTCTGTATGAAACAGAATAAAGTGACAGTGATTTCAGATGATCCACATAGGACAGATGTTGAAGACATTGAATTTTTCTTATGAGGAACCTTTGTGGTCTCTCCAATTGCTGCAGCTGCTTGGAAAGGTGCATATCAAAAAGAGCGTTGCAATCAGTTATTGGCCTGATGAGGGAAGAGTACAGGGAGGGTATAATTTATTTTCTTTTCTTGTCATTTCAACTATGATTTTAATAAAGATGTTAAAAAAGGTTTTCAATTAAATACACATGTACCTGTGAAATATAACATCTATCCCATCTAGCCCAGTTATTGTATCTTGAGGAATAAAAAGGTAAATTCTGTCCAAGTTTGCATCTTCCATACCAAATACCCTTATACATTTCTTTAGAAATTAACCCCTGTTGTTATATTTTCCCTTTTAGGTCCCCAATTACATTCTTACTATTGCAAATCAGGTTCCAGTATCCACACATAAATAAGATTCCCTGCCAAAAAATAATATATTATTTCCCCCAAAATTCTCTTAAGCTCCTTAACAGCTGTTTTAGGTGGAATACATACCAATGTAATATCCCCCTATAATACCTTACTAACACAAATCTACCTTTATTGTTTGTTTTCCTCTTCTACCACTAGTGGAGCCCCTCTAGCAATCAGTATTATTACTCCCCTTTTCCTTTGTTTATTATATTTTGCTGAATGTCCACCCTGAAATCCTTTCTTTGTCAAATTCACACTCTTATTTATATTTAAATGTGTCTCCCACAGCACTGAAATTTTCAACCTACACTTCTTAAAATAATTTAGTATTTTTCACTTTTTGTCCATACCTGGAAGGCCATTTGCATTCCATGATAATATAGACAAATTAGCTATTATGATAGACAGCTATTACTGCCACCTATTATACATGAAAGTTTTTTGACTGTATACTTCCAACTTGCACACATTGATGTTTGGAGAGTGACCTGTTATGTAATTGTTTCTTCTCATCTCCAGTTGAACCAATGTCACATTTTCAAGACTTTTTGCTTCTATGAAAACACTCAAACAAAAAAACTAAATACATTTTCAGAACTTCCAACCCTTTTTAGCTTACAAAATGAAGCTTGCCCTTCCAGATTGGAGCTCCAACTTGAGAACAGCATCTAAACACATTAAGTATTCTAAAATTAAGATTACCCATACTAAAGCACAGGTTAAAGCCTGTGTTCCCACTTATACTAATTACTATCTGTTTTTTTCTTATCTCTATTCCCCTCCTAGATGTGAAAAACATCTTGCATGCTTTCAAAAACATTAACTTTTATTCATAAAAATGCACTAACTACCTTTAAATAAACTAAATTGTGCACTGCTGTATTAAATGCTTTAAAGTACTAAGGCTACTGAGGAGGCTACTACCTAGGCAACTAAATTCACACAGTTTCAAATGCTATTTTTTAACAAACTGTTTGCCAATGTACCTTTAAATGTTAATTACAATATAGCTTATACGTTTTACTTAGCAGACTATGATCTGATCTCTCATAGGTTCAAAGTTACTTACTAGGCTATTGATCTATGAGGATCTTTAGCAGCCTAGCCATGCATTTCCTCTGATTTTCTAGTCTTTGTAGTTTAGCACCAAGGCCCCTGTATTTTGCAGATGTCTTGTATAACCCTAGGTGAGATAATCCTTTAGTACTGAGTGAGGACCTTTTGTGTAGTAAATATGAATAACCATAACCCTGTAGCAGGTGTTTGCATATTCCCCTGTCCATAAGGGACAAGAGTGCCAAACCACTGATGAACTTATGGTTTCATATCCGTGCATCCAAGTTATACGTGAATAAAGCAGGAGATGTACTTAATTTCATATTGGAAGAAGACAGTTCTAGAGAAATGGTATTCTCTGTGAGACATATTTATCCCTCCAGCATGTTCTATTTAAGTTGCAATAGAGATGGAGGTCTCTAGAGTGGGTGTTTCTGACACTATTAGACTTAAGGATGTGTAGAAGATCTGCAAGAATGGAGTTGGTAGTGGTTCTGTATTTGAAGTAGCTATCTCCCTTTGGCAGCTTGCAGGGCACTGAGAAGATGGACAGGACTTTGAGGTGGTCAGCATAGCTTTTGTGTTTTTTTCCCTTGATTTTCTTTGTGAGAAAATGTTTTGGTTGCTCAGGTTGAGTCAGGTTCTTGGACAAGTACATGCCGAGTTGGGATTATATTAAATGATTAACCAAATGAATGCAGTGTGCAGTGGAATTATCACCTCTTTAGATTTGGACACCATACCCTTGCTAATAATTTATGTTATAAAGAAGGACTTCCTAACAATATTCCTCATGTGGTGGTCAAATGACAGCTCATTGTCTACTTATGTTCCCAGGTCCCTCATTATTGGATTAATTTTCAGAGGAATGCTGTCAATGTGTTATTTGCAGGGGACATCTTGCTTGCTGAAAGATGCAAATATGCACTTTTTGGCCTTTAGTTTTAGGCCATGGTTTTGACACCAGCTATTTGCATGTGACAAGCTTTCCTGAAGGATCTTGATATCTTCTGGAGAGTTTATGATGACACTGAGTTTAAATTCTTCCTGGAGAGCTTATGATGACACTGAGTTTATATTTGTCAGCAAACTTTGTCAGCTGTAAGCCCTCAGGCTTTGCCTTGACCTCTGAGAAGTACTTGCCAAAAAGGAGTAGCCTGAGGACTCAGCCCTGGGTTACTGCACTAGGTCTCTCAGTGGTGGTAGATCTACCCAACCTAATTTCTTGGGTTCTATTTGTGAGCCAGTTTGCTAGCCAATGAGTAACACATGGATATACATTTTGCTGAAAGAGTTTATTAACCATACCTGAATGGGAGATAGTGTTGAATGCCTTTGTGAGGTCCAGATATACAATGTGAACAGGTTATTCCTTGTCTATTGCTTTTGTGACCTTCTCGAAGCAGTCATCCAGGCTGAGTATTAAGACCTGCCTTTGACAAAACCAGACTGGCTCAGGTCAATATTTTGTAAGTTGCCTAAGTCTTGGTTTATTAGTTCCATAAGGACCCTTTCCATAGCCTCACTGATGAATCTGGTCAGGCTTATAGGTCTGTATTTGCCTAAATCAGTTGACACCCCATATTTGTGAAGGGAGATGACTGTTAACAGTCCTCCATTCATTTGGTACAAACCCTGTTTGTTGGCTAATATTGAAATGTCTGTGTAGGGGGTTGAAAGGTCATGCTTCAGGCTGATCAGTAGGCATCCTGGTATGTTATGTGGCCTCACAGAATCAAGTGTTCTTGCCTTGGCATTTTGGACTTGTTCCTGGAAGATGTGAGGGGATGTGTGGATGATGACAAGAGATCTGGGCAAGATGATAAGAGGCCTGGGCAAGATTGTGGGCAGGGGGTGAAGTTACAGCTAAATTTATCCACTAGTAGAGTGGCTATGTCTTCAGGCTTAGAGAACATGATATAATTTGCTATTAGCTCTTTGGAATTTTGAACTTTATTTTTGAGGTTTCTCGCATAGATAAAAAGTCTTTGTGAATGTCTTTTGCCTGGATTGCTATTTTTACCTTGTATCTAGCCTCACTTGAGTTAATCATGGTCTGAACTTCTTTGTTAGCCTTCATAAGAGTGTTTGTGGCATTTGCAGAATTAAATTTGTTCTTACATGTAATGAGCTTTTTCTTTTTATTGTAGAGCCTGTTATATTAGGGTTCCAACATAAGGGTTTATTTTTAAACTTGGGGTTGTATTTATTTGGGAAGGGACAGATGCTTCTATGAAGTTATTTACATGCTCATAAAATTTAGCAGTGAAGGATTCCAAGTTTGTAACAGGATCATCAGGGTGGAAGGGAAAATTGAGTTTTGCTAGGTCATCCATCAGCTTTAATAGATTTACTTTAGCATATTCTCTGAATATCAAGCTATTGGAGGATGCTTCTTGCTTCAGTCTTATGGTGACTATGACTGATTTATGGCCTGATTTGACTGGGGAGGTTACAACTGGAAGGGAACAGAGTTGTCCCAAATTGAAAAGAACCAAATCCAAGATTTTGTCACCCTTCATTGGGGTATGGACTAACTGGGCCAGTGAGTTTGTATTTATGAAGTCCAGAAATCCCCAAGCTTACATGTTTTAGGATGTATAGGTTTCCAAGTTAATAAAGGTGTAGTTGAAGTCCCTTAAGAGAATGGTGTTTGGCTGAATGCCTAGTGCTTCCTCATTAGATAGGTAGGAGTCATGGGCCACGAGGGTCATAGATGAGGTCCTGAAGTTGGCTAGAATGTGATATGGGGTTTTGTTAATCGTAAGTTGGACATTAGGGAGTTCCAGATCATTATCCTGCTTAACGAGTTTTGAGGTGTAGTTTTGTTTTACAAATACAGAGATGTCAACACCTTTAGTGTCTTCATGTAGTGCAGTGGGTCTGAATGCATGGTAAGCATTGAAACCCTGTACTGATAAAGTGCTTTCAATATTCTTGAATGAAGTCTCCATGATGATGCATATAAAAATGCATTCTAGGGTAAGGAGTGACTGTAAGCAGTGTAGTTTTCTGTTTAGGGAACTAGCATTAAGCACTAATGCCTTCATGTTTTCTGAATTTTGTTTTGCTATGTTGAAAGCTTTTTTAGACTGTCTTTGCCTAAAAAGTCACTATGGGATGGATACTTTTTTTGTCAATACATAAAAAAATTGGGGGACAGGTGCAGGCCATCCTTAGCAAAGCAGTTAAGACTGTCTACCATGTCCTCCCGGGTATATATATTGTACCTCCTTCGAATGACACCAGGAGCTAAGCCAATTATTAAACTCATTCATTTTTGTTCATATCATGGCATATTTCTAGATGAAGGTAAAAGGCTGCTGAAAGCTAGATTCATACCAGCCTCAGTCACATGTTCCAAGAGCTCTATCATGTCTCTGTTCATACTGTCCAGGGAGGTATGTCTCAAGTCATTTACTCCCATGTGCACTACAGTTATGTCATATGTGTACTTATGGTGCAAGGACATGAATGCATGAATGATTTGGCAAATCCTGGCACCTAATAGGCAACTAACTATGATCCTCTCCTTGCACAGCCTGGTGAGGGGTGCATCAGTGTGTCTTAATATACAGTCACCTATGACTAGAATGTTGGATTGTGAAGAATGTTTCCTTATAGCCCTCTGATTTGAGTCACTGAGAGCCTTAGATCCATGTTTCATTGTGAATGCTGCCTGAGCCAAGTGTTTGTGAGTTTGCTAAGGTACTTGTTTCTTAGGTTACATTTAGGAGGCCTTTTTGTGGTTTTGGTAGGTTACTTTTTAAGAGCTTCAGCATATGGAGGTCTATGTATTTGGTCTGTACTGTGTGTGATAGGTATAGTGTGTGGTACTATGTGCTACTGACAGCCTGTTTACCATTTGTAGTGGCCTCCAATAACTTCATATAACTACATCTCTTTCACATTCTGTATCAGTTTTTTAAGTAGTAGGTGTTTGTCAGTAAAAATAAGGCAATTGCTACATTGTCTTAGAATTCCCATTTAAACCAAGGCAGTTAAGGACAGCTGGAAAGTGCAAATCCATGATACCATGGTTCCAGGTACTTACTAATGCATGCTAAAGGGGCACATAGTGTCTATGAGATATGGAGTTGATAAATGGAGGTACTATTTGTCTGGTAGTGGAAACAGTCCTAGGTAATTGGAGGTGCTATCTGTCTAGTAGTGGAGATAGTGCCTGTCTCAATAGAGCTGCACACAGCCAGGAATCAATAATCTTTTGCTTCTTCTTTCATCAGAAGCAAAGAACAGCACTAATCCCACTAATTATAATTAATTGCTTGCACCTGCAGACTGCTCATCTCCAAGTAAAAGCAATCAGTAATGAAAAACAGCTGGTAACTTTGCAGATGCATGAAAGAATCTTTGTAAATTTCACACAGAACATACTATTCAGACCTCTCATGAGCAATTGTTTCCCCCTATAGACTTATGGTCTCCCACTGAAATCCTTTGCTAATGGGAAAAATAGTTAATGACTTTATAAATGCAAGAACTATTTTCCATTCATTTTATCACATTATTTTATTTTTCAAGTCGATTTGATTAAAAAAAAACATGTATGTACCTTAAATCATGGACATCTTCCTAGATATCCACCTCTATAATATCAGGGGAAATTTTAATGAAATTCTACATATAATGTGATCAATATACTTTTGTGCCCCCACCCCAGCAGCCTAAGATCACATTATATTAACTTAAACTTTTTTGTGTGAAGTGTTTCTGACCTTGTTACAGGGTAAAACCTGGATACCTTACCACTGAGAAAAAATGTTTTCTTGCTTTAATATCTTAACATATACAATGGCTACTGATAAGACTGCCCCTTCACAATTAAAAATACCTTGAATAGCAGACCATACAAAACCGTTATACAATATAACATGCAATTTACATCTTGACAATTTCACACAAACATTAATAAGAAAAAAATCTGTTTTACTTTCAGCTACTTCTTCAGTCCCTTCAATGTTCTTTTAAACATTAATGACTTGAAGTGGGGTATATGCTTTACTGTTTACATACCAGTTTAACATGGTCAACAAAATTCAAGTCTTCAGATCTGGAAGATTTTGTTCAATAGCATTTTAAAAGGAAGGGGAGCACCGGAATCTTGGAAGAAAGATGTAGTGCTATATTACCCATTGAAAGGAAAGACCCAACAGACCCAGCCTCATATAGGTCCATTTCAATTTTAAACTATGATTATAAAGTGTTTATATCTATACTAGCTAAAAGAATGGCAAAGGTGTTGCTAAAATTGATAGATATTGTGACACTTGTGCCCTGGCCCAGCAATCAAGGAGCCTCAATCCTCACCATTAACACCAATGAGGGGCGTCTCATATAGGAGGAAAGGATAACAAATACACACAGTAAAGTGAAATTTCCCTTAAGAGCACACAGAGATCACAGTCAGTCTGGGGCTGGTTGCTCCCTTGCTCTCCTTGTCCCCAATAAGACTCCCCACTGGCACAGCTATAGGGTCCATATCTCAGCCTAGTGGGCAAGTTAAAACCTCCAGCACCCTCTCTGTCCAACCAGTGCTTCGTGTCCCTGCCCAAGTAGCTGACGCACACACACTTTGAGATAAGAGTTTATACAACCACATAGACACTCCTGGGGAAGGCTGGCACAGGTTCCCCAGCTGTGCCCCTTTTACCCAGACTATACAGTAGAAATCACTGCCACCACCCAGCTAATATTTATCAGCTACTCAAAGGCCCTTAAAAGGGTGCCCAATTATTATTGTGCAATATTATTATCCAAATGGTAAGTGCAACTGAACAGCAAGGCTTATTTGGAGTGACTTGGATTATATACATGCAATGTACTCTAGAGCTTAAATTAACTCTACAAAAAACAGCCATAGCTGAAAGGTTTAAAATATTTAATAATAAATACTAAAAACACAAGGCAATACTTTTCACTACACAGTGCTAGTCAAGAGTTCAGAGATCACAGAGAAATACTTAAAATAATTCAGTAGTACAGTTCTGACATCACAGAAAAACACTTAGTCTAATCTTTCTAGTTTCTAGCTATTTCTAAGAGAAAACACAAGTCTAAGACAAACTTACATATAGAGCAAAGGCAGTGCTGAGTTGGATGGTCAAGACAAAAATGCTGAATGCTCTCTGATTCTCTCTGTTTTTAAAATCACATTCCTGGTTCACATTACACCATTCTTCACACTTCCAACAGGCTACATTCTTTAGTAAGCTTACACCAGGTCAGGAAGCAAAGCCATTAAGGACATTTATGCTTGCAAATTCTGGCCATTACTCTGGCCTTAAAACAATAGCAAGAATTCCTTCATCTAGACTGGCCGGAGCCGTGTTTACATCAAAGGGTCACAATATGCTTCACTTGGTCAGTAGAGTGCACTGTTGTTACATTATTTTCCAGTTCCACAGGTAACACTATTTTTACCATTTAAGACAACAAGCCTGTGGTTTACATTAATATTTACAAATGACAGAATTATCTATAAAATTCCATCTAGCTAGGCTGTCAGCCTTCACAGATATGAACCATTGTGTTTTCTTAGAGGAGAGGCAAACATTTGACACAATTAATAGAACAATAATAATCCAGCGGGATGTAGAATGTAAGAAAACATCACTGCTGTGGATGGGTTTTGATGCAAATAAAGTATTTGATAGAGTAAGCTGTGATTTTATGAGTAGGGCAATTGAAGCATTTACTTTCCTTGATACAATTATAAGGTTAACTAGGAGGATATATGAGGGTCAGTGGCAAGAATTAAAGTGGGAGGGTTCCTCTCTGATAACTTGTGTTGGAACCGAGAAACCAGGGAGGGGTGTCCACTTTCTCCTTTGTTATTTGCTTTATATTTTGTGCCATTGGCAGAGAAGGTGGGAAGCGCTCATAGATTCAATGATATAATTGGTATGGTAAGCAAGAAGCATGGGCTTTGTTTCCAGATGATGTTGTTTTCTACTTGATAAAACCAGAAAGGGACATATCAGTGCTGTGGAACATTTTCGAGACAGTTTCAAGTCTTTTCAGGATATAAGATTGATGAGAATAAAGCAAAGGCTGTAGCTGTAAATTATTTACCCACTCACGATTTGGTTCAGCAATACTCATATTTATGGGGACATGATAAGATGAAGCATTTAGAAGTGTGGATTAAAGAGGGTTCAGTTGTGGTGGCTGGTGATATGTAGGAAGAGAATAAACAAAAGATATTACAAAATCTGAGAAGCTAAAAGCTCATGTTTATGGGTGTGGATGATACGTTACAGGCGATGACAATATTTTTAGTCCCTTTGATTTTGTACACAGATCAGGCTGCATGAAACTACTGATTTTGCTACTAATAAAGGACATACCGGTTAATGGGCACCTTCTCACATTTAAAGTAAGACTCAATGATGTAGTATTGAAGAAAATGAAAATCAGAGACCAGTAAAGCAACCTGTCTATGAGGCTATTGTTGGATAATTGAGCAAATAAAAGCTGCTGCACAGGACAGAACAATGCACTGCACTGCCCACAGTCAGACATTTATGTTAAGGAACTCTGTGCCTAATGTCATATTGTACATAATCATAAGATGAACAATTTGCAATTAATCAGAACATTGCACATAATGAGGTCATTGCATCCAAAAGATCTTAGCATATACTGTCAAACTGCATGTAATCTTAAAATAATTGCTCTACAGGTATACATCTATGTAAAGTTAAAAAAAAACAGTCAAAATGTACAAATTTACAAAAAAAGTATTACAAACAACACTATGTAAAGTACAATAATTCGATGTTAAAAACTGAAAAATTAAAAGAAAAATATTTGTTTGCAGACTACCACAAAATGTAATACACAGTGTGGCCAGGGGAATGCTACGAGATAAACAATACTTGAGAAATAAGCACTGAGAGGTACGGTGCATCATTAGAAGGAGCTGCCAGACTCAGGGTAAAGGGATTGTTTAAACAATCTGTAGAAGTGGGGAGTAACCTGAGAAACACTACTGAAAGACTAGCCAAAAATGAGCTTAGGAGTGCTGCCTGCTTAAGTGACTTGCTCAAAGTCATACAGTAGATGAATGCAAGCTGAGGTAATGAAACCCTACAGTACAGAAAGCAGTTCTTCAGTGACTCATAGCCTTAATCCTTTCTGCGAACTGATAGACCTGCTTAAAGATTAGCCAATAATGTGGAGCATGTAGCAAAAAAAAAAAAAAAAAAAATGGGCACTTTTACCCTAATGTGGTTTTGGTGAAGAATGGACTTCTTTAATTTGGAATGGCTAACCAGCTCTACTTCTCAAATGAGAGAGGAAGCTTCACAGTAGTTAACACTGCATAAAGAATGGCCAAAAATTTGGAACAGGTTAGACAAACAATTTATGTTTCAGTTTGGTAAAGGTGAAACAATATCAGTATATCCAGGAGTTTTTGGTAAAGTGAATTATTTAAAAGTCTTTAAACCCTCGGATAAGGGTAATAAATTAGTTGTTATGTGATTTTCACAGTATTTGGGAATGTGTTTAGAACATTTAAATAATACAAATGTTTATAAGATCATAGAAATAAATGATTATGTTCATTCCCAAAGGTTTATTGCAAAAGGGTTACAGGTTAGGTTACTTCTCAAAGAATTATATATATAAAAAAAGTTTAATATTGAAAATTGCACTATGGCCTATTTCTACTGTTTACCTAAAGTACACAAAGACATATATAACCCTCCAGGCCATCCGATTGTCTCTGCATGTGATTATTTTACAAGGAATATTGGATTCTTTTTACATTGTTATTTATTACCTTTTGTTGAAAAATCGCAATCCTATGTAAAAGATACTTTTGATTTTTTAGAAAAGATTTTGGACGTGGCCTTTGGGTAAAATATGTATTGGATAACAGTAGATGTGGTGAGTGCACACTTATGCAACTAGCTTATTGTACGTTTTTTATTTTTTATATTTTTTTCCTCTGATTTGTTTGTTTTTCATTTGAATTATACATTAAATATACATTAAAGGTGGGAACAGTTTTGAAATGATTTATTGTGGTCTAATTTTATTTCATCTTAAGAACCTCAAGTCAGCTAGATGAGTTGGTTCAAATGGAGCAAGCGTTAGCTTCTCTAACACAAAATTAATGTCCCGAGGAGGAGACACTGGTTTTCTTGGAGGTCTGTTATGCAAAACCATTTTAAAAATATGTTGACATGGGAATGCCTTGAAAAAGGGGGATCTATAGGCAGACATGCTGAAATGGCAAACAAATGAACCTTCACAGAGTAAGACAGACAAATAAAAAAGCAAATCACACAAATATTGTAAAATAAGTGAAACACTACTCTAAATGGTTCAGGTTATGTTTTTAGCACCAATTACAAAACATTTTCCATTTGCTAATATTTGATTTTCTAGTAGAGTTCTTTCTTGCCCCCATTAGGACCTCCTGCACATCCTCATCAAACAAGTGCCTAAAAGGTACAAAGACCCTAAGAACCAGGAAGTCAGTTAAAGTTGTTTGGGCTTGGGATGTATAAAATGTCCCTGTTCTTTTTTTTTTTTTTTTTAAACAGGAAAGATTTTTATTGAATTATCACTTATGACATAGGCAAACATGCATTTACATAAATGAAAACAAACTACATTGACATATTTTCCGTTGCAAACATTATACATCACTTACAATCTATCTAGTCATTGTCAGTCAAACATTACAAAGCACTTACAATTCCTGCCGTCCCTTAAGCCTCATTCCTCCTTCAAAATGTTATTCTGCACGTATTTTCCCACCATTCCTATTTTTCCATGTAATTTGTTCCTACCCTTTTCTAAAACTCACACTTCCAGTTGTTTTATCTCTGTTACTATATTTACTACTTCTAGTATAGTTGGTTTAGACTTTGATTTTCATTTTCTAGTAAATGCTTTTTGGCAGACACCAGAATTAAACTCAGCAAGGTCTTACTGTTTCCAGGCAATTCCGATTCTGTATCAAAGATCAAAACAATTATTTCCTTAGTTATACCAATTTGCTCACCCAGTATTTCTGATAGAGCAGTCTGCATGGAATTTTTAAAGCCTGTCAGCTCATTACAATCTGAAAAATATGTTCTCATTTACCTCTTTCACCTCTGTTCTTGTGTGACAAAATCCAGTCTGTGAGGAAACTTGTGGTAATTGCCCCTTGGCAATTCCAAAAGAAGGGATAAACACTATTTCCTGGGCCAGAAGGGAGTCATCACAATGATCTTGGGGGATTCCTTGTAAATCTTCAGAATTAACTTAAATATCAGAAAGGATAGAAAAGCATACAGGAATATTCCTGTCCAAGGAATGGAAAAGGTCTCTCCTTCTTACTTGAAGTCTTGGAGCAGAATTTTGCCAGCGGATTGTTCATTTGGGAAGGCAAAAAACCTACTTGAGGAACTCCTCATAGATATATCAGATCTTGGAAGACCCCCAATCTAGTTTCTATTCAGGAAGGTCTGCCTTTGTTCTGCCCAGCTTGTCTGCCACACAGTTTTGCTCTGACAGAATGTAGGAAGTAGAGTTAGATTCTGCTGTAAAGCTATATCCGCTAATAACAGGTCTAATCTGCAGAGGAGGTAAGACCTGGTTCTCCCTTGCTTTTTTATGTACCACATCACTGTGATATTGTCCATAACAACTGAAGTGGTCCGAGGACCAAAGGTAATTTAGAGAGTTGAGTGCCTTGATAAGGGCAAACTTTTCCTTTACATTTATGTGCTTGAGTCTGTCTTTGTTGTCCTCCTTTACATTTCTGTGCTTGAGTCTGTATTTGTTTTCCTAGATAACTTGCAGTTTTATCCCCCTAACAAAGTGCAAGGTAATTCTAGTGACTGACTGTTTTGGAAGAAGACTGGAGAGGGAGAGACCTGGATTCAGGGTAGTTGAAGTCTTCACCAAGTAATTTCTCTTCTCACGTATCCCAGAACTGGAATCTGAAAAGATAACGGATGTTGGTGCTTGGACCAAAGAGACTTCAGATACCATTATGTCTTTTCATGTGGAGTCTTACCAGAGGTATCATGAGGATCATAGATGCCAAGACACTCAGGTATTCCCTTCCTTGCCCATTAAGGGGACCCAACAGTCACAGAAGACATTGCTAACCCCCAGTCCATAGTGGCTGTATGTGTAACACCAGAGGGATCAGAAGAAAAACCCTGGAATAGATCTTAATGTAGATATATTTTTTTCTGTAGAAGAAAAGATCTTTGTACTGAGATTCTCTTGGAATCCCGACCTGTATATGAGATCTCTCACCAAAGAGACAGATTCCTGACACTTTGAAAAACAGTCTGCACAGATAAGCAAGACATCTAGATATGGAAAAATGTGGATACCATGTAGCCTGCAATGTGCTATAACTGGAGCTAGACACTTTGTGAACACTCTTGGGACAGTGGATAGCCCAAAGGGTAAAGCAGAGAATGGATAATGTGATCCAGATACATAAAACCCTATGAAACACCTGAAGCCTTAATGGACAGGAATGTGATGATAATCATCTTTTAAATCTAAGGCTATCAATAAATCTCAAATGGGGAAGAAAGGGTAAGAGATTATAGTGTGAAAGGATCTTAAAATTGGGCACTATCACAAACTGGTTTAAGAAAAAGGTCCATAACTGATTTCCAGGGATTTTATTTTTTGGCATCAGAAACATTCTTGAATGAAAGCATCTTCTCCACTGGGAAATAGGAACTATTTCTATTACCCCGCTCCTGATAAAGTATGTGCTGTAGGACAGGAGGGAACAGAGGGGTTAAGTCTAGGGATGTGGAATAATTCCTTGTAAAGGAGGGATCTCTTTCCACTGAGTCAGTCTCAGAACCCATTTGTCTGAAACAACCTGTTGCCAAAGAGACAGAAATGGAAAATCTGAGTTTCTGGAAGGGATAAGAGACTGCCCGGGTAGGATGTAGGGCAAGGCCCCTTACATACTCATTCTGACCTTTTTGACTGTCCTTTGTTCTGGGGAGTTCCTGCTTTCTTTTACGGAACCACCCCATCATTATATTTTAATGTCTGCTTACCAGAGTATTACTGAGACTGTTGTTTTGTTTTGTTTCTTGCTGCAGTTGGACAAGGTAGCAAAATAACCTTTGTAAAATTTAGAGAGAGAGGGATACAAAATCTGGGAGATTCCCTGCGTATCAGCTTAACCATCACATTTTTGCTAACCTTTGCAGCAGTGGGACCAAAATCTCTATCCAAAGGTAAATTTAAAACCTCATTTTTACATTCTATGGGAGGTTCTGAGAATGAAGCCAGGCAAACCTCCTCAACACAGTACCAATGGCAAGCTCACTGGGTGTTGAATTTACAGTCATAAACACAAATTAAATGACTAGTGACCTGAAAAATGAACGAAACCAAACCACACAAAGCAGGTTTTTCCACACAGGGGGGAACTGCAGATCAAGCATTCCTTATATTTTCACAGTTAATCACAATAAACTTTAACATATCAGCACGACAAGTCAAATTAATAAAAATTAAAGTTGTAGAAGCAAACACTTTTCTCAGAATTTAAAAATTGTTTTACCATCCTTATCAACAGGTAAAGGATTAGGGTTAAAATGTTTGTCAGCAGCTGGAATAACTAAAGCTATAGCTGCTAGTTATATTTGGGAACAGTTTATAAAAACTAAAAAGACTAAGGAACTTCATACATTGTATTTGCCTTTTTATGGGCAGTAGGGTGTGTCAAGAAAATTGCAGGCAGTGACACACATTTTCTCAAGAACTGGCAGAACTGGGGAAATGGATAAAGGGTCTGGAAATTCCTTCTTTAACAACTGATAGTATTTTCTTGGGGACTGAAAAACATCAGTGTTCTCCCACTGAATACACTTGCACATTCTGGAAATAGTCTCAGAGAAAGAGAATCATTGATAGGGAGATTCGGGTAATAATGCTCTCCACTGAGTCTGAATCAGAATTCTGAGGGAAAAATGTATCTGTTCCATCACATTTCTCTCTGGATTTAATTTCTTGAATCTCTTCAGTAAAAGAGGAATCACTTTTTCTTTAGCCAGAAGCTACCTGATAAGAAAGGTCAATAGCCTGTACAAAACCCTGAGCTGGACTTAATAAACTACTCCTGTCCAGTGAAACTGGAGCAGGAGAAGCTATAAGCTTGGTTTTCTGTATCTTTTTGACAGGGAAATTAAGGCAAACACATTTTAATGGCAACAATAGCTTTCTCAGAGATGAGCACAACATTCTAGTTAAGCAGGGGCACTTTCCCTGCCCCTTCTTGCAACACCAACAAAAGTGGTTATTCCTTGCCCACTAAGGGGAGCCCAATAGCTACATAGGACATCACTAACCCCCAGTCCATAGTGGCTGCATTTGCCACACAGAAGGATCTAGGTGAAAAAGGAGAGTGGTCTGAGGAACCAGTTTGGCCACAGCAGAGTCCCTCACCTGGATCTGAGGCGAATTACCAGCCTGCTGTGGTGGCAAACACCTTAATTGAATTATCACTTAAGACATAGGCAAATTTACATTTATATAAAAGAAAACAAACCACGTGAGTAACGTCTACTAGCTAAGGCTTATGAGTAATGATGTTTGAGATATAGCAAAATATTTATTGACAATTACTCAGATAAAAGTGTGTTGCCTGAGCAGCACTAAACACTCCAAAATATTGTTTCTTTGTGGTAAAAATCACCACACCTCCCATACACTGGTATATTATAATCACTTGAAGTTGCTGTTTCACAATAAAAAAGACCTGGTTTCCTGATAGGATAAATTTGCAGAGAAATACCTCCTGCTACAATAAAATAGCTAAATTTGCCACCAATCTCCTTCACAGGACCTACCATTGTTAAGGCTTAAAGCAATTAAACTGGCTTGAACTGCACAACTACCTAACATACTCACAACTATCTACAGCACAAAAACTCATTCATCATCTAGAAAAATGCCCTGCACTACAAAACTTATTACTGACCTACTGTATAGCAAGGGACCTCCATTCTATTAACAAATTCTTATTACTTACAAATAAGCGAAATAGTGTTGTAGGAGACTCTCTATCTCCTCCCAGTATATTTCTAAACTCTGGAATAATATCCCCACACAAAACTCTCTGACAAATGTAATAGTTTTAAACCACTTCTTAAACATCTTAACCAGTCCTGGTCCTGCGGGTCCCTATCAAATTATCAAAGGTTCAAAACTTTGAAAGTCATATGGTCAGGACCATATGATCAAAGCTTTGAATGGAGATCGCAGTACAGCATGGAATGGGAAATGTACCCTTTTCTGGAATGTAGTGCGTTCTCAGATTTGGTATATTTAATTAGCAGGGGGGTGCAGAAAGGCTTGCCCCCTGCAAAAACCTTAAAAATAGATATTTTATTTTATTTTTTTTTTATTTTTTTAATGTTCAAAGTTCCAAAAACTTCGATCCTATGGTCTTGGCCTTATAAATGTCGAAGCTTTGGAATTTTGATAATCTAACACAGATCCGGTCCTGCACATGCTAATCACAAGTTTAAGACTTTGTGTTCACAATACAATACTCTCCAAATACATACTCTCAACCTCTCACTGAAATGACAAAATTTCTATACATAACTGATGCCTGTACAATCCACTAAATTGCACGAGAGCTATCTCTTTACTAACTTCTACCCCTGCAAAATCTTAGACTGTATAAATGCAACTATTGTTTATGTATAAATGTAAATAGAAATGTAACTATTCTGTGTTTAACTGGAACTTAGTATAATGCAATGTAAGCAAATGGAGCTTTTCTCCCCTGGCCTCTGCTGAAAATGGGTATGACTCAGTCGAACTTTTCTGGTAAACAAAGACAAAATAAATGCATTTGTTGAGTAATGTTTGCTGAATTTTACATTGCCAGCTTTTCTTTTAACTAATAAAGGAATATTGCAATAAAATGAGTAACTATTTTTTTTTATTTAAATAAATGTTCTCTGGAGCAACTTCCTTTACATAGGCGTCTGATTCTGCTAGCTTTTAATTTTTTTTTTTTTATTGTACACACTCATGCATGCCCACACCTATTCACACACACTTGCAAACAGGCTCACACTCACATATACACATGCACTCATCCACAGTTAGGCTTACCACCTGTCCCACTTTGCTAGGGACAGTCCCTCTTTGGGGAGTTGTGTCCTGGAAAAAAAATTGTAAAAATGGCAAATGTCCTGAGATTTTCGGCCAAAATTATTTCCTATATTTTATGTAATAATTGCATAAAACAGTTATTCTGTATCAGAAACACCTAAATGTTACAAGAAACAGAATAAGACACTAAAATGCTACAAGAATAAGCTTTTATTTAGGCAAAAAAGTGAAGTTATGTCTTTTATACTGACCGTGGATATGTTTTGGCCTGCAAAATCTGACGTTTGTACCAAAAATGTCCCACTTTGGGCATTTGAAAATGTGGCAACCCTATCCACAGTTAGTTGTATACAATTACACACCTATTCACACAGTTGTATACGGGCACTACCGCACACTCGCACTCGGGCACACACATATACTCATGTACTGGGTACAGTCATATGCAGGTATTCGTACAATCGCATACACGCACTCACGCGTACTCACACACGTTCGCATATACACGTGCACTTCTGTACAGTAACATGCACACACTTGCAAACACTGGCTACATGAACTCACGGGCACTCGCAGACAGTTAAACACACGCACACACACACTCAAAGTGTGTGTGTGTATACACACACACACACACATAATACACATCCATCCACAACCATTTTTGCACAGGGTGTCAGGGTTTCACTTCAAAAGTGACAATCTAGAAACAATGTTTACACCGCCGTGTAGCTACCACTGCGCAAGCATGCCGCATGGCTGGTCTTCCACTCCACACAATTACACCTATGGCCAGGTTAGTGTCCAATCAACCTACTGCATACATGTGAGTGTGCGTGCGTGCGCGCGTTTATATATATATATATATATATATATATATATATATATATACACACACACATATATATACATACACGCGCGCACAAACGCACACACACATATATATAAACGCACACACGTGTATATATATATATATATATATATATATATATATATATATATACCCACACACACACAAAGTAATTCTTTATTGCCATTATTTGCAACCCAGCAATGGTTCATTTTACGGGGTATTTCACTGTCTACAGGGAATACTAAACCATATCTTAACTTTTTCTTACACTTTCCCAACAACTAAAAAAAAAAATCATTGAAAGAGCCGACTCAGCGATACATTCGTCCAGCCTCAGCGAACTCCACCTGTTTCCCAGGTTACTATCTAGGGGTCGGTGCGCAAGCGCAGTACATCGTTTGACCCGGAGGAGAAGCTAGACAGCCATTTTGGCTAGAAGGAGTTTGGTCTCCGGAGTCACCACGTGAAAGCTAGAAACGAAGTGTGTTTTAGGGTTTGCTGTTATTGGGTCCTTTTTTATTTTCTTGTCCAATGCGTTGAACACCGGGAAGTGGATTAAACACAAGATATTACGAAGATGCCATCAGTCACTTTGCCACCTAAAGAGAATGCTCTTTTTAAGAGGATTCTGGTAAGTGAGATGGAGCGACTTAGGTTCTTGATCCGCCAAATGGGATAGTTTGTCAGTATTGGTGTTATTATTAGACATACCCCTTATAAGCAGTGGTAAACACATTGTTTTGGGGGTGACATTACTTTGACAAAGTTTGTTCTAAGTGTCAGTTGGACAAAACTGTACATGAAGCCGGGTAGAGTTGATCAAGCAGAGAAGATAAATATATCCGTAGTATGTTATTAGGCAACCGGTTAATGTGTTGTAGTGAGTATTGTATGTATGCTGCTGCTTTAATTTGATGTTTACAGTCTATGCTGTAGAACAAATGGCTTTTATGTGGGAGAGGGCTGTGGTATATTGTTTTGTGTACAAATGTGTTTTGGCTACATACTTGTATTCACTTTGCTAGTGAAGACGGCCTACTGACAGTGTGTCAAGAGGCTATCATGATTGCTGCTTGGAGTTTGCAGTAGAACAGTTTTGCCTGGCTCTTTTGGTTTTCATGAAGTATTTTTTGTGTTAACTGATTTGTTGTATAACTCTTGTTTATCCTGAGTACATTTGCATTTTGAAAGACCGATTGCAGAGAAACTTTAAGTTGAAGGGGAATATTTTGCTTTGGGATATAAATTGCGGCACTTATTCCTGAATTTTGTATCTGACTAAAAAAAACTTCAGTGGTGTAATGTGGCTTACTGTCAGTTGTTGAATGGGAGGCTCTTGATTGAGTTATCACTGTTCATTTGCACAAATGAACGGTGTGTGTGTCGGTGATGCTTTTGTTGTGCTTTTCAGTGGCATTTTGGTCGGTCCAAAGTTTATTTTTGAATGGACGTTTGTTTGACAGCGATGTTTGCAAGTGTTCTAGTTGATACTGAGGCCTGTATTGCATTTTCCCCGTTATTCGAAATGTCAGTAAAAGTTCTTAGTTATGTCACAACTGAAAAGTGGTAGCATAGACTTGGTTTCTATATATATTTATAGGCATAATTACTAGCAAATGTGCGCTGCGCCTTCTCCCCCGGTGTTTTGTTTTTGTAAAAGGATTCTGTCTGTAAACTGTCCTTGGTAATACACATTTGATACTTGTTACGGCTTTTTTTGCAAATGTAAATAAATATTTGTTGTGGGCTGCAGTCGCAATGCATTTCTGGTACTAATGTGTTTTCTTCCTCTTCAGTACTATATGTAACCAGCTTACCCCTCTCTCCACTACTTGGCTATATGTAACTTATTTATTTATTCGTTTGATTACCGGGGAAGTTCACTGGGTCAATATGGCCCATTTTCAGTGGAGGCCCGGGGAGAAAAGCTCTGAAAATCCATAAAAAATATTATATACAGGATTTCAACACAATCAGGAATTTAGAAAGCATTAAACAGTTTGCAGAAATACGATTTCAAGCAATACAGGACAGTATGAGAGAGTACAATTCATACTGAAATTGAATACATTTTTTTTTTTTTTTTACATTAAGTTATGGTTATTACATTTGCATAGTACAGCAGTATTAGAGATTCCTAAAAGATGGTTAAGGTTGAGAAGGAGAAACAGTGGTAGCGCTTTGAGTGACAGTATTATAGAAATTAGTGCTCAATATTTACAAGTTTTGTTGAGTAGGTATAGCTATGGGAGTAGAAGGATTGTGTAATATTTACAAGTTTTGTTGAGCAAGTATAGCTGTAGGAGTAGAAGGATTAGGTAGTATTTACCAGTTTTGGTGAGCAAATTTAGCTCTAGGGGTAGAAGTAAAGTAGTGGGATAAAGCTGCAGGAGATAGCAGGGAGAGATATAGTTGTAGGAATATGTCTATAGGAGGAGGATAGGGTAAGTGTATCAGAATAAGGAGACTCTTATACTAGAGGTGGCCACAGATTAAGTAGGAAGGAGGCAGGGGCAATAGTAAAATATTGTAAAAAAGTCAATGTTTCAGACTTAGTCTCATTCTCATATGTATTGTACTACTGAATGACATGCTACCTTTTTCAGCCTTGTACCACTAAAAATGTCTAAGTTCAAACAAGAAAACTACAATGTTAAGTTTAAGTATGTAAGTATTCCAAGTATGCATGTAATCCTATAATTCTGTACTGGTATCTATATGTGACTGTATAAAACTGCCACTGTTTAACTCTTATGTAACTATCCACATGTGGAGCTTTTCTCCCCGGGCCTCCGCTGAAAATGGACCTGTGTCCAGTCAGGCTATCCCGGTTAACAAATGTACAATAAAATTAAATAGTTTAGATTGGAAGTGCCTTGGCAGCTTTAGCCCTTGAAGAATCCTACTTTTGATTAAAATTTGTACACGGAAGTTACAGTTGTGAAACATTTTCTTCAGCTAATGTGCATTTTACCAAATCGGATATACTTGTTTGAGTGTTTCAAAGTCACTGAAATGTTTTCTACCAGAAAATAAGTCTTTGGGTGTGTGAGACCTCAGTTACTTTTAACCGTAGACCCATCAAATTTAGTGTCACCTACTGCATGTCTTTGGAATGTGGGAGGAAACCGGAGCACCCGGAGGAAACTCGCGGCACCACAGGAAGGACATGCAGACTTCACACAGAAGGCACTCCAGCTGAGAATCGAACCGGAGAACCTTGAGTGATATTTCATCTGCAGTATAGAACAAACAGCAAGTTTTTTTTTTTTTTTTTTTTGCATCAATGTACCCATTTCCCACTTTAGTTTGATTAAATGTCTGTGTAAACGGCACTGTATATGTAAAACGGCAATAAACATTTGCAAAATTTATTGTTAGGAAAAAAATGTTGCACATGTCACAAAGCTGGGAAAATGCATAATTTTGTAACAATTTTTTTATGGGACTCGTTAAATGCATCGTTGTATGTTAGAATGAGAGGAATTATGCATGTAAGATTAAGAATGTGGATGGTATTATGGAGTTTTAAATTGGGTGTAAGTTTCTTAATTACAATATTTTGGCAGAATATGGGAGACAAATAATTTAGGTCTTTTATATCTTGTACCAGTTTTTTCTCTTGAGCAAAAGCTAACCAAAGTTTTTAGAGTTAAATGTCTTGTCAGTTGGTTGCAGATTGCTGTTTTGTGATTGAATTTCCAAAGGCACATTTTTTTACTGAATTTTAACAAAGTGCAAATGAGGCTTGGGGGGGTGTTGGCGGTGTCCATGGGATTTGCGTGGAAGTTTTTTAAATAAAAATTTGTTCATTTTTAGGGTCATGGGTACTTCCTAGGCTTTTGAATTAAGATTTTATGAAGCATAGAATTACATTCCTGTGGTAGTATTTAGCTTTTGTATTTTTGGCACAAGTAACCCAGAGGCAGGCAGAGCAAGGATATTTTGACATTTGTTTACTGGGGTGGTTCGACTGGGTCTGCAGAACCCATTTGTAGTGGAGGCCCAAGGAGGAAAGCTCCACATACAGTGCAATACAAATGCACTACAACCCAAAAGCAATACAAATGATGTGAGGAATACTATACAAAAATAAGTTGGTGGAACATAAGCTAGGTTACAAGATATACTACACATCTAAACAATTCTATAAAGTTGTATTATTATAGACATAATTTGTCATTCTAGCAACATGTATGTAGCCTGAGTAGATAGTGTACAAAAATAGTATGTAGGTAGTACAGTGTATGACAGTTGTACATGAAAAATGTTGGTTTCAGTTAAAATAGAAGAGTCAGTGATGGAGACAGCGAGAAAATTAAGAGTAGAAGCATTACAGACTGAGCAGTAGATTAAAGGTATGGGTATATAAATGGCAGAGTCATGAAAGACATTAGGTTCTTGTAAACTGTGAAAAGGAGTGAGATGCGACAGGGGAAGAAGAGAGAGAGGGGTGAGCATTAGGCTGGATGTATACAGGAGCAGAGACGTGTATTTTTGAGTTGCTTTTTCAACAGGCTTTAAAGTGGGTTTTAGGCCAGGCATAGACCTTGTAGCAAGAAGTAGTGAGTTCCTTAGTTTAGAGGCAGAATGTGAACACAGAGAACGACCTTTTTGGTTGTGGTGTTTTAGATGGCTAATAGATTTTTGTCTTCTGATCGTAGGAATCTATTGGGCATTTAAGATGTAACTAAGTTAGCTAGGGCAGGGCTGGCAGTAGGCATGAAAATAAAGTTGTGCAATGTGGATAGCTGAATAAAAGCAAGTTTGTTGAGGAGAAGTTCAAGCGAGCTGAGTTATAGTAACGCTTTACAGTGATGTTTGTGGTAAACTTGGCTACTTTGTTGTAGCACTGTTCCTTCTTGTTTAGGGCAGAAGTTTTTAAGTTTGTGAGGATAGGGGCACAGTAAAGAAGGGAGGAAAAAAAAGTTGGTTTCTGTGAGTCCCAGTTTTTGATGAGTTTTTTCTTTATATTTTGCTGTATCTGGTGGTTAAGTAAAGTTTTTGTCAGTGATTACTCCTAGAAGTTTGGTTTACTGCACTATTGCTATGACAGTGTTGTCAGATGCAAAGATGTTGGAATGATTGGTGACCGGGGATGTTTGTAGGGTGTAAGAGTGCTAATTTTAGTAGTCTTTGGGTTAAAGAGTTTGGCATTTTTTTAGCCAGGATTCGACTGCAGTGAAGGACTGAGTTTTTGAAAGCTGTTTTGGTACTGATAGTGGCAACAAGTGAATGACCAAGCTCAATCTTTGAGAGACATGGGTGCTAAACTTGGGTGGATTTTTAACAGTGACCGGGGTCAGAGGCCTGTTTCCTGTCATGACTAGAACTAGGGAGCCAAAGCAGATATGAAAGTTAGTGTTTGGCTTTGAGACTTTAAAATATGGTTGGCTAATGAACATGGCCTTGAACAGTGCTGTTTAGGTCACTGAATCACTATTAACAGCTTCATTACCAAACTGCTTTGACATTTAAAGATCTGAATACTATGAAGTAAAACACGTTGTAGGGATTGCTTACGAGTGTCCTCCTTACGGATGACCACCTTTATAAAAGTGTTTTGCTTACTCCTTGTCCACTTTCCTTTTTCCATAGGTTCACAGGATGCTTCTTAACTTTGCCCAGCATTTTGTGACAAAGCCAAAATAATGGGAATACAGGCCCAAATTGAGGATGATTTTTAAATCTTGTACTAACAGATATCAACATGCATTTTCTAAACGTTGCATAGTATGGGGAACTCTACCATATTTCCTTTGACTGTAAGGTCTTGTTACCAGAATGTCAAAATTTTACAGACAGGGCAAAAATTTAAAGTAAAGTCAAGGACACTTAGTGTGATTTGTAGCAAGTATGCTGCTTTTAGGATGTTAATATTCATTCTATGTAGCACATCTTATAAACAAAGGCATGGCATCTGGGTCCAAGGAAGTCATTGTTCTACTGTTTGGCATTTATCAGACCTGTCATTGAGTACAATAACCCCTTTGGTTTCTACCTAACCAGGCATGTACAACAAATGGAACTTCCGTAGATGTTCTCACAAAGAATACAGGGCATAAGTAAAATGTCCTATACAGACCACTCAAGGCCCTGTCATGTATTCTATCTCCTACAGGCTGTTGAAGGGAGATGCCTGGCACACAAGGCATTGTCATAACCCTCTCTGATGGACCTCCTGCATAGTTACAGGGTCTATTTTTAAATCCGTGAATGCTTAAAAAGGCGAACGCTGATTTATTGACCCCATGTAAGCGAAAGCTTACAATCCCGAGCACTCAGCACAGCAATTTTTTTCCCAGGGAGAAAAACTCCTATTGCACAAAAAAAAATAAAAATACTTCAAAACATTACTTAGTGGGGGGGGCTTCACCCCCTACTTAAATATACCAACTCTGAGATCGCACTACAGTGACAAAAACGGCAAAGTAACAGAGGCGGCCAAGTGATTTCTTTCCCAGGGAAAAAAATAGCAAATAGCTTGTATGCTATTTCGTGCTTTTAAGTTCGATCAAGACGCATTCAAAGGATTGCGTCTTTGATTTATAAATAGGAACCTTAGTTACAAAACAAATAGCACCAGAATTACCTGTTCTAAAGACTTAAACTTGCTTGTGATATGAATAGGACCTGCTGGAGAGAGAGTTGTGTATCCCGGAGACTACCCAGTCTCTGGAACAGGCTCCCCATCTATGTAAAGTAGAGTTCCTCCGTAACCTAATTCAAGTGCAGCTTGGACAATTGGATGGGGAAAAGGAAATTCATCCCTGGTTTGGCACCTGTCTGTAATGGACAGAGGCAGTCTGTAATTCATCTCCCAAGCCCCTGCTTACACTTATAGGTACCAGAACTTGTTAGAGATTTGGGGTGCATGGCTAGGCTTAAAAAGGCCCTTGTTCTTGTTGGCCTAGTAAACACCTATAAACCTAATGGACTGTGGTATGTGGCATAGTTGCATTCTTACAGTAGCTTGCTTAGCCTGTAGCAAGCATGGTCATTCATTGCTCTGTAATAGAATAGTCAACAAGACTACAACATGGACTTGTCGAGTTAAGTGTTTTACACTATTTAAAATGTGTTTTTTACAAACTTATATCTATTGTGTGGTTGTTGGAGAGGATGTATGGTTTGCACTAATAGCAGACAAATTAACTTCTGAATGTGTAGTAGGATTGTGTATTACTTCACATGTTTTTTTCCTTATTTACTATAACTTACATTTTTAGTTACAGGGCAGCATATGTTAATTACTGTATGACAGAAGGGGAGTTTTTGGGGTTGTGGTGGTTGGGTCCGAATAGCACAAGAAGTGATTTAATTTCTTGTGTAAAGGCTCAATTCTGAACTTCAAATTTTGGTGTTGATTGGATATTGAGCAAGTGAAGTTTTAGACAGCAAAATATATAATTTATAATATTCTCAGTTTTACCATTCAGATTTTATATTATTATGCTGATGCCAAGCAGTCTGTGTGGTTTTGGCAGATGAAAAATAGTTGCTAAACTGTGTAGTACAGATGAGAGGTTGGCAAACATGGCTGTAGTACTTTAATATATTTGAAAAGGCCAAGTGGGATTCAGGGTATTTTAAAATTGGATGAAAAAAATTGAGCCTTAACATTGAAATGCACAATATTTTACACAAAGACAGAAAAGGGTATGTTAGGTGGACGTGTCAACATCATTACTGTTAGAATTGGTAAAAAATAGGTTACTTCTCATAAGATGAATTTGAGCTTGTCTCTCCTTTGGATCAAGACCCCTTATTTTGAAGTATTGTTCAGTTCTCACTTAAAATGCGGTAAAGTGGTCTTAGTAAAGCCATTCCTGGTGGACCAGGCTAGCAGCCTGCTTGTAGCTACTAACAGTCTGTTGAATATCTCTTCACTCTTAAACAAGCCACACAGCAGTTAGATTAACAACTAAGAACCTTTATTAAAAACAGTTGCTAAACTTGTTTCCAAATGTCTGATACATTTTTTGTGTACAAGCCAATGTTAAATTTTGTTTTGAACTGAAATAGTCCGCGGTGGTGGTGCTGCGGTAGCGTTGTCGCCTCACAGTAAGACGCTGTCTGGTTCGATTCTCAGCTAGAGCGTCTTCTGCGTGGAGACATGCGTGAATGGGCGTACCTTAGTTGAAGGTTGTGCGTCAGGCCTGGCAAGCCAGTACGTAAAAATCAACTGCCAATCATTAGCGGACCGGAGTTCCGCTGTGGCGACCCCTAACCGGGAAAAGCCGAAAGAAACAAACAATTTGCATATCCGCTGCATCTCCACATGTTGCATAAGGCAAGAACCTTTGAATTAATCAAATAAATTGAATCTGAAAACAGCGAGGCAGTAGCTGTTGTCAGGTTCTGGTCATGACTTAGAATATCCTTGTAACTTAAAGGAAAATCACAATTTTTACGAAAGCACTGAAAATGTCACTGATCGGGACATGTCATTTTTGATTTAGGGTTATGTAAAATTCCAGTTTTTACTGTTACCTTTGTAATCTACTCTACAGTACCTCTGACCACCGAGTCCCACTGATTTTTGCCTTTGTTGTACTTTTAATTTGTACATTCCCTTCACCTTAATCTTCTCTTTCTATTTAGTTCTGTTGCACTACCTACTTTTTATATCTATATATACACAGCTTTCTCCTGTATAAATGTATGTAATTAGATGCAGTGCCCAGGCACACCCACTCTTAGTGGGTACTCACTCACCCTTTGTGCTGGAAGTTCGGGAGGGTGTGAGTTCTGTTCCTTCCCCAGATAATTGGATTAATTTAAAGTTACTAACCACTAACCCTACAATCCAGCATTAGGAAGAGGTACACTATTAAGTGAGCCACCCATCAGATGAGGCATTAAACCAAGGCTTTCATTTTCCCTGATGTGGTGGTATCTCGTATAGATCTAAAAGATCCCATTGCATTTTTGAGTGAGGTACTTTTTCTGTTGCTATAATCAAATTTCTTTTAACCCACGTAAATACAGTCTTGTGAGGCTTCTTGTCTATTTAATTCTAACTTGGATTTGACCCATTTTCAGTGGAGACTTGGAGAGAAAAACTCTACAATAAATACAAAATGCAGGAAATTGGACGTTTATACATAGAATAACACTGTAAGACATTGACAAATCACTGTACAATCAGGAACCGGAAAAATGAGAGCCAGCAAACGGTGACTGAATAAAGTAAATGTATTAATTGAGCAAAATCACAGCATATTGTAACAAACACAAACCGGTTTCGGCTGGCAAAGCACAGCCTTCTTCAGTGTACAAAAAATCATGGAATACAATCGCTGTATATATACAGAAAACAGACATCCTATTGGCTAAGTCCTAAAGGTGTTCATTAAGTCCTGGGGGGGAACAATCCACCCAGTCTAATAATCCATTTCTTTTCTTTTGTATTTAGTATGGAATGCCATTCAGATTTGTTTGCCCTATTCCCTAGAATCATATCAATAACAATAAAGTTAAACTTACATGTTGAATGTACTAATGTATGTTTATAAAGAGCATTGTGTATCCCCTTTTGTTTAATGTTACTGATGTGCTCAGAAATACGTATTCTGAGAGGTCTGGACGTTTGTCCAACATAAAATGAACTACAATTACAAGACCCAAATAAATGCTCCAATCACTAGAACAATTTGCGAAAAATCTCAAATCAAAAACTTGTGGACAATTACGGCTAGAAAATTGTTTGGACTTATTGATATATTTGCAGTTATTGCAATGTCCACATGGAAAACAACCATGTAGTGGTTCACCTGTCATTGTTGTTTGTACCAAATCATGTACATTGTTGTCCCTATGTTTGTAATGGTTGAAAAAAGAATTGAGATTCTTCCCTTTCCTATAAGAAAAAAGACAATTGTCAGGAATAATGCTGTTGATATCCATATCACATTGTAAGATGTTCCAATGCCTCCGTACACTTTGAATAAGGCGATTGGAATTGCGAGCAAATGTAGTCGTAAATCTTAGAGGTTGACAAGATTTGTTAGCATGTGTCTGATATGTAAGTAAATCCATTCTCTTCATATAACCAACCTTGTTGCTGGCCATAGTTACATCACCACTTCTATACCCACGAGATTTAAATCTGGTAGTTATGTCAGATTTGTGTTTCAAATAAGTAGTCTCATCTGAGCAAATACGTTTAGCACGTATAAATTGTGACTTAGGAATATTGCGTGCTATGTGAGGTGGATGGTAACTAGAGGCATGCAAGATGGAATTATATTCCGGAAACTTCCTATATATCTCAGTGGATAAGGTGTGATCAGGGGCCCTCTGGATTAATACATCCAAGAATGTAATGGTCTCCCTATCATAACTAATGGTGAAATGCAGACCCCAAGCATTGTTGTTTAAGTAAGTTACAAATTCCATTAGAGAGCCTTCATCCCCCCTCCATACCAACCAAACATCATCAAGATAACGTCTCCATATATCAATCTCTGACAAAAAAATGTTTCTTTCCTTATCATAAATATGATTCTCAACAAAAGCCATAAAGAGATCAGCATATATAGGGGCAAAAGAAGCCCCCATAGCTGTCCCTTTGGTTTGCCAAAAACATTGTTCTTTGTAGTAAAAAACGTTACTCTTGAGAACATATTGTGCTAAACCCACCAAGAAGGTATTGAAGTCAGAACTATATAAGTTTGAGACTTCAAGCCAATAGGCTAATGCATTAAGCCCATCTTGGTGTGGAATGTTAGTATATAAAGCACTTGCGTCCAAAGAACATAGAAACCAACCCGGCTCAAGCTGTGTGTCAGAAACAATCTGTAAGAAGTTTGTTGTATCCTGTAGATGTGATCGAATGTTAGATAACAAGGGCTTGAGATGCTTGGTCAGAAATAATGAAAGGGGTTCTGTAATGTATTCTCTACCAGATACAATTGGCCTACCTGGTGGATGAGAAAGATCTTTGTGAATTTTTGGCAGAAAATATATGTATTGGTTAATAGGATCATGAACCAAAAGTTGATTCATGATCTCATTGGTTATGATAGCCTCATCCCTTGCCTGTCGCAAGTACCCCTCAATTTGTTTGCTGAACATGTTGGTTGGGTCAATAACCATATGCGAATAATATCTTTGGTCATTAAGTTGTCGCATGGCTTCATTGTCATAATCAGCCCAATTTAATACAACCACAGCACCACCTTTGTCAGCTGTAATGATAACAATTTCCCTGTTATTTTGAAGTTCAAGAATGGCTTGTTTTTCATCAAAAGATAAATTATTATGTTTTAGTGGAATATCTGAACCCAAAAAGTGCAAGTCCTTAAGTACACTATTCTGAAACTGTAGTACCATTTGATGCATTGGTGGAGAAAAATTGGATCTGTGATATATAAATCTATCATGATCATAAGTAGAGTCAGTATTGCCAAAAAACAACTAAGTTCAACAAACGACAAAAATTAACAACATCCTGAGCAAATGATTCCTCTGACACAGTAAAGCCTGGGATGAACGTGAGGCCTTTATTTAACATTCTTATTTGAGTCTGAGAAAGTTCAAATGCTGATAAATTCAAAACATTATGATATGATGTTGTCTTCGCAAAAGCAATGTTCAGAAGGCCCTGAATGTTCTCTATTTCTGCGGTGTTTGCGTCCACCCCGCCTGGTTTTAGGCCTAAAGGGGTTAACCTTGGTGTTCTTTTTGGGGTAGGTGACCCTGAGACTGTTGTGGCTTCATTGTCTGTGCATGATGAGGTATCCTCAAAAGAGGATGTAGTCTCAATCTCATGCCTTTTTAAGATTGATCTTGGTCGTTTCCTTTTGTTAGTAGGTTTAAATGGAATAGGGGAAAACCTAACATGTTTGGAACTAGAGGAAAATGGATTGCCCCTTTTGTAATCTTCCTGGTCCCTGGTAAACTTTTTGGTTTTTCTGGATTTAAGTTCAGTGTCAAGCTTACGTAAATCAGAAGCCACATTATTTAATGATTTCTTAAAAAATGGTTCCTCCTGATAAACCTCTAGTTTGTTGACCAGAATATTGATTTCTTCTAATTCTTTATCAATGGCCCTATTATGGAACTTAAATAGCTCAACAACAAATGCCATGGTTGCGTCTTGTTGTATTTTGTTCCATTGTAAGTTAAGTTCATCATCCGCATTAGTGACATGGGGAATGGTACGTATACGCAATCCCCTTGGGGTTATACCTGCAGTCTGATAAGCTTTAAATAATTTACTATGCCAGATGTTAGATCTAAGTGATCTAAGATGCTTGTTTAAATTGTCAAAAAGTGATCCACAAATGGATTCTGAACCAACCAAATCGGACCCCCCAGTGTTCCCTTGAGAGGATCCGAGTCCAAAGACCCCAAGGTCCTCTCTGTCAGCAGCCAGCCCCCGAATGAAGCTGGAAAAATCCATATTGTGACAAAATAATGGTCAATAATCTGAGAAAAGCAAAATTGCTAATAAACCGACAATAATGGCCCAAAAGCAACCACGTCAGTTAACTCAAAGAATAATAAATTTAAATGTTATGTGGACCATAACAGTAAACAATGTCAAAAGACAAGCCTGCGTCCAAATAACCAAATAATGTGGATATGGAGCACTAGAAAAAGTCCTGGTTGCTTTATACAAAAAAGATATATGGTTTCCAAATGACATAGACTATATCAACAAAGGTCCAACAAACCAGAGGATGGAGCACCTCCAAAAGTATTTGAGTGACACTGAACAAACCAGAAAAAAAATATTCAATATTGGCCAAATCTTATAAGATGATGCCATGTTAGACTTGGTTGTAAACCATGGAAATAAAGGGACCAAGAAAAAACAAAAGCAGAGCTGGACAATAAGCAATGAAGTTATAGTATATAACAATTGAAAAATAATATAACAATCTGCTGTAATATCCCAACAGTCAAGACCTATTAGGTTGAGATAATAATCTTTCAAACTGGATGTGCCAGCCCCAGGGAAATGTCACTGTGACCTATGTCCATATAAGCATATAGAAAGAATGGTATGTAATCAATAGGGACTAATCATACCCTCTAAAAATAGAAAAGATGTAACATATTATGATGAATAACATGTAGATATGAGCCATGTGGCAGGAATCCCAATGCATATACATAGAAATAAATATACATATGATTTATACTTGCTTAAGTGAAAATGACATTGAACATGTAAATATAGCATAAGTACAAATGTTACAAAGTTATTGGAATGACCAAATTGTTCAGTTGGTCAAAAAGAACCATATCTAATAGTCAAGGTTATTAAATGACAATAATATGAACACTGTATGTTCTGTTGAAAAAGCAGGCTATCCAATAACCAGAATCAATAGTTATGTTCAAAAAAGCATATATGCAAAAATCATTTCCAATAGCAAGCTTTGCATAGAAATAGTATCAATATTCAGGAACATATTAGAAAGAATTGTCACCTGCAATCATAATACCATGTATACACTGATAAACCCTCATCATGGCAGTCTAGTAAAAAAAGAAAACATACCAAACAGTGGTTCGATGTTGAAAAATAGACTTGATGACAAATTTGTAAGCCCTTAGTACCTCCAAATATTATAAAAATAATGCTTATATAGTAGACACATATGGCATCGAACATAGAGATCAAAAAATGTATATTTGACCCTAACCCAGTCCAAATCTAGAAAGTCCAAAATGTAATAAATCTACGCTTACAAAAAAGTAAACGGAACAGGCTGTGTGGACATCAACCACGCTCAATGAGTTCCATGGTATAAAGAGAGTCCCAAAGTCAAAAACATGATGACTGTCTGTGAAAAATAGAAAATGTATGCCGTAATGCACAAGTAAATATTTCCAAGCGTTGAGATTCAAATAATGAAATCCCCGTATCACTCTTGTAACCTTCTAGGAGCGTTCACAATCCGACCCAGAAAAAAACTGATGAAAGACAAATGAACAATCCATATGTAGACACGCGACTGCAAAGTACTTGATGTTTAAGTAGTTTAACAAAAGAGGATACACAATGCTCTTTATAAACATACATTAGTACATTCAACATGTAAGTTTAACTTTATTGTTATTGATATGATTCTAGGGAATAGGACAAACAAATCTGAATGGCATTCCATACTAAATACAAAAGAAACGAAATGGATTATTAGACTGGGTGGGTTGTTCCCCCCCCCAGGACTTAATGAACACCTTTAGGACTTAGCCAATAGGATGTCTGTTTTCTGTATATATACAGCGATTGTATTCCATGATTTTTTGTACACTGAAGAAGGCTGTGCTTTGCCAGCCGAAACCGGTTTGTGTTTGTTACAATATGCTGTGATTTTGCTCAATTAATACATTTACTTTATTCAGTCACCGTTTGCTGGCTCTCATTTTTCTGGTTCTTGATTGTAGTTGTTTCCTGAGCCTTGCAATTGTTACCGTGCAGGAGGTTTGTTCTTTTATAAATCACTGTACAACTCAAAAAGTTCTAAATCCTTTACATATTTGCAAAGTATTGAAGGTGATAAGAGATTGTAGACTGAAATGGCAGTTTGAGTTTAACAGAGGATAATAAGATGTAATGAAACACGAGTAGAGATAAGATGGAAAGCTTCAGTGCAACCTGAAGTCGAGATTTTTTGTTCAGTGCAAGAGTAAAGCCAGTTAAGTAGATGTTATGAAAACTATGTATCTTGTCTGTCTTAGTTTGGGGGGGGGGGGGTAGCAGATTTCTTGACTTTTGCAGTGCAGGATTATGAGTCACTGGCTGAGTTATACAATTTTGTGAAGGAGGAGAGTTGTTTTGCACAACCAGAAGCATATGGAGTGCACTTTTTAGCAATGGACTTACTTTTCTGGGTAGTATATTAGTTTATGGGATATAGTTAGTGTGGTTGACATAGTGTGCAAGTTCCATCTGGTTTTAAATGTTTTATGGGCTCTACGGTGATGTTTTTTTGAAGTGTATTTGTAGCAAATTTGACAACTTTATTGTAGCACATGTATCACCTTGGTTTTAAGGGTGTAGTTGAGATTATTAAATGTAGGTGATAAGTAGCATAAAGGAGGGATGAAAGTAAATGTTTTAGCTATTGATTTTGAGAATTCTGTAAAAAAAAAGTTTAACACTGTATAGTGAGCCTAATATTGTGTATATTTATATGGCTTGGAGCAGGTGATGGTTGTTTGAGAATGTTTGTGTCTTTCGGCTTTTCCCGGTTAGGGGTCGCCACAGCGGAACTCCGGTCCGCTAATGATTGGCAGTAGAGTTTTACGTGCTGGCTTGCCGGGCCTAACGCACAACCTTCAACGAAGGAACGCCCGTTCACGCATGTCACCACACAGAAGACGCTCTAACTGAGAATCGAACGGGCAACGTCTAACTGTGAGGCGACAACGCTACCGCAGCACCACCACCGCAGTCATATTAAGTAATAATTCCAGGAGTTTAGTTTGTGCAATACGGTACACTTGTGTTCTATTAGATGAAGGAATGTGGAAAGAGTGTTTTTGTTTTTGAATCATTTAGAGGTGAAACGCTTTAGTTTTGTGTCTTGGAGATTTGAGTTAGCTTGGATTTGGATGCTAAGAAAGCCTGTTCCCAGGGGAAGAGGCTACCCGCTTAATGGAATTAACCCCGTCAACTTTGTGTTTGGAGGGGGGTACATTAATTATACTGTCGACATCTGTAGTCTTCTCTTATGTTCACTGTCCCAGCTTTTGTACTTAAATTTTTTATTTTTTGGACTACTATCGGAGTTCTTGATCATTTGTACTGTATATGCTATTACAACATGCATCAGCTAGTAGTTCTGTAATCTAAATTGTATTGTGTTACATAGTAGATATAAATTATGCATAGATTTTTATTCTAGTTGTGAAGTAAGTTCTCCAAAGTTTTTTTATTTAGTAGAAATGCAACACTTATGAATTTATTTTTATTATTCTGTTTAATTATGCAATCCATTGTATAATATCGGTGCTTTTTCCCTTTGGTTGTTCTCTGAAAATGGTCCCTGTCTTGGTAAATAGGTGGATTGATGATTATTTAACTCTGCTCCTGGTGCTTGCAGACTGTAGAGCTCCTTTAAAAAGGTGTATTTTGGCATTCTTGGATGACGATCTAGAAGCCCTTCACAACAATCTTTCTTGTTAAATTGTTGTGCCTCTTGTGGATTATTTATTTTGCCTTTTTAAAGTGAGGATTCTGGTACCACTGTTACTGTCCCAGACCTTTTTCCAAGTGAAGAGTGAGTGGTTTGTCCTCTTCTTTTACAAGCCTTGTAAACTTTTTTCCACTTTTATTTTGTTTTCCTTCAGTTGTTGCCATGAGATCCCTCCCCCCCTCACCAGTTCTTCACAAAGAGCTGAGATGCATGTGTGGTGTAGGTCTACAGATGCACATGTGGTGTAGTTATCATTCCACAGAAAGTCTAGTTACATAATAAGATAAGTTGCTTATTCAGGTGAATACGCAGCTTCCTCTTCTCTCATGCCGTTGTGCCGCTTTCAGAATGCATTCTTTTAGTTTTTTTAAAGCTTAATGCTTTTTCAGGAAGGTTGTTCTACTCAACCCCCCCCCCCCCCCAAATTATTAGCATATGTTCTCCTTCTTGCAAGTATTATGTTGTTCAACCCCTTGTAAAAGTTATCCTCTGTTTGGACCTTGTGGGTTATATATATATATATATATATATATATATATATATATATATATATATATATATATATATATATATATATATATATATCTATATATATATATATATATATTTGTCTTTGGTTTCTGCAGAAGTCCACTCATGATCCCAACTATTTTGATCATTCAGACGTTTAACCTACATTTACTGGTACATTAGGGTAATTGGGGAAAGTGGTTTGTGTGTATCTTGGTTATTTTCACGAAGGAATGTAGAATTCATGGTCCACTTCAGTGTGTGTGTTTGTCTGTGCAATCTGCTTTTGATCTGTTGTTCCACTGGGTTTCTCTCACATTGAGATCCTTTCTTGGACCATTCCTTCTCAGAGAGGCAAGTGCTGATCACACAATCATCATTTTGACAGGCATTAGGGCCTTTCCTGCTTATGCTCTAGTGCTGTCCTGGGTGCTCATTTAGTAAGAGTGTCGCTGTTGTTGGGGCAGACAAATCATGCCTACTGGCTTACACATTTTCACGGGCACACAGTTGGCTGTGCTCATTTCCTGGAGTCCTGTACTTGTATGGTGCCGATTTGGTGACCATGTTTACCAGTTCCTAAACCTAGCATTGGGGAGTCTGTGAGTACCACCCTGCTGTTTTTAATTGAGTGCTGATCTTTTAGGTCATAGTCAGGGCTATGTTACTGTATGCCACTGAGGTGGGTATGTTATCTTGGCTTTTGAACTTTGCATAACACTTGGGTTCTTCAGTAGGACTTGGAAAAAGCATAGCACTCTTCCTAACCTGCGGAAATGCAAAACTCTTATCAGCTCTGCAAAGAAAGTTGTACATGGGTAAAAGAAACTATTGTAAGTTGGATTTTTGTTGATTAGATCATTTTAAACAATTGTAGGACATAATAAACATTACATGAAATGGATTAGTAGGTATCAAAGACAAATGACTATAGGCACTCATCGTCGTTGGCCACCCAGTATAACCTCCCGCGTGTAGATCAATAGTTGCATATGGAATATTTCTGCTTACACTGCATACTGTACCCAAGTGTTAACTGTGTCAAAGACTCTAGTTAAACCAACTACCTTTGCACTCAACATTCTTCCAGGGAGTACTTAAAAGGTACAGGTAATATGTTTCATTGCAATTCTTATCAACGGGTTCAGTACAGAACATTATGCCCATACATCCACAACACCTCCACAAACCAGGAACATAATTTGTTTGATACAAATTTCAGATCATTTGTAGTCCTGGATTTTGAAATTTATCATTTGATTATCAACCAGTTGCTTATCTCGACACAATTTCTGCCTAGGATTCTTTAGACACAGCCTTGTTTATCACCCAAAGGCAAAAATAGTAGCATCATTGTTTCTACACCTGTTAAAGGCTAGCTTGTTACCTGACATTCCCACAACTAGCCACTGTGCGTGCATACCCACACACTAATCCACATCCCAAAAGATGCCCTTCACTAAATTATATACTTCAGCCATACCTATTTCCCAGATTGTACACTTTGCTTCACAGTTAGACTTCCATTACCTACAAAATCCAGTAATGCCATAGATGATTCTGTGTAATGCTGTCCTGTTACTAGGCTATGGAACAGCTTCCCCTGTCTCTAAAATAGATCACTAACAGCAAATCCTGTAAGATGCTGCTAGAGCACCTCCTACACTCCTGGCTGAACTTGAGACTACTCTTCCTAAACTTACTAAACACTGTGAGATTGTCTGTATCCTAATACTTTTTCCATAGCTTGTCCAAGCCTTTTAAGTCACTTTCCTCTGCCAAACTAAATACTAACCATTGCGGAGTCAAGTAAAATCACTTAAACCATAAGCAAGGGACTATTCTTGTCTCGTCTTACAAGAAACTGTGTTACTAGTTTACATAAGATTTGTCTCTACAGAATTAAGCATGGATTCCTTCTCCATAAATTTCAAGATTTTGTTCTCACTACAAATGTCAAAATTGTGTTTTTGCTGTTAACCTGCATTCTGTAACTTAGGCTTTGGACCTCCGGGTCATGATGTAGAAACCGTCATCTGTTAAATGTTTGTGAATATTGTAGTCTGAAACTGTTTGGGGGGGGGGGGGGGCATTATCTAAATTTGTGTTGGTATTCATTAGGAGTGTTTCTTTCAGCGGAGACTGGGAGAAAGGGCTTCTACCCAGTCGGACTTTCTCCGTAAATAAATTTAAAAATGTGGCCAAATATGCGGTAAAACTAAGTAACACATCAATGCCTCATCTTGAACAAATTAACATGGTTAAACCTTCAAATTCATCTCCCTTTGACTCCGCTTTGGTTCACATTATAATATACACATACCTCATCTATCTGGTCTTCTAATCACAGCAGATGCATCTGTTTTGCAAAATTGGTCAAAACTAAATAATTCAACAGTACCTTGGTTTCCAGGCTGTTTTCAAGCTGACTACCACCCAAACACATTTTAGGACCATGCATGAATTCTTTTGAGTTCACCTTCCTGATTTTTTTTTTTTAATTTCTTGTTTAAATAGTGCAACATTTGTTGGTATGATTTTTTTAAATTTGCTGTTTTAATCATTTTCGCAGTAATAGGTGAGGCAGGCGTTATCAACCAATAGTGACAAAAATGTCCATTTTTGGATCATTTCAACCATAAAAGGCCACACTGCTGCAGCCGTAATCCACCAGTATCCATATACGAGTTACAGCCACTTTGACTGTGTTAACATTATATGTTTGTGATAAAAATGGCCAGAATAAAGCATTCCAGTTTGTTACACAAATACACGCTAATCCTGCAAAGGCTGATAAATTAGCTCAGTGGGGTCAGTTATTTTTTATGTAACATACCCGGAGTCCAACAATTACAGCTACATTTTTAGACTGCATCCTCCTTAGATGTCTCTGTCAAAAAGTGTAGTGACCAAAGCAGCATTTCAGGTTTGTTTTCTATAAGCACACAGTAGCTATAGTGAAGTATACTGGATTCATTCACATACACGGTGTGAATGATAGCTCAAGGTACTTTAATTCAGAGGTAGCATTCACTGGCAGCTTTCGCCTTTGTACATTCATTGTTATATGAAGAAATTACATGTACTTTATTTGCAGCTTTGTCTCAACTACGTTAAATATGTATAAAGATTTAGTATCCTGTGAATTATTTTGCATAAGAGCTATTGGTAATAGATATGTTGCTGTTTGCCAGCAATTTTGCATTTCAGTGCTTCATCCGCAAATGCATTGCCAGATGCCCTTAAAGAATAAATGGCTTATGTTGTATTTAAAAAGTTGTGATGCCTGTATTACCTTAACACTTCCTGAAGTTGATCATCTGTGCAATAAAAGAATGGTTGGCAAAACCAACCATAGGCTCGTATAAAGATACTAGGCATGCAGTACAGGAGACCACAAAGGATCCTAGCCCGAATTCCTGTCTGGATAAGTGACTTGCTGAGGGTCACACTGGAGGTAGTTGATAGAAAGATTTCAAACCCTGCACCCTTCACATACAAAGCATCTTATTAGCACAGTGTACTAAAACTGTCACTTGCCAATTCCCATATTTAAATGCAGAAAACATTTAAAAATCTAATCTTGTAGAGAAGATTGTATCTTAGTAATATGCAACAATGGCTTCATAATGGATGCTGAAGGTCTGGCTGTGTTCTGATCATTGCTTCAAATAATGCAGACTACACTGAACCCTAACACATGTTAACCCCTTCAGTTACTGGAGGCTGTGAAGAGGGTACTACAGTGCAGCATATGTAACGGTATTCTTTTAATGTGGTGAGTATAGCAACATTTAAAATGGTTGTCAGTGTTGCAGCTTTTGTTCAACCCACAAGTAATGCAAAAATTTTGCAGTGTACAACATACTGTTTTGGATATGGGGGACTTGCATGCTTGGAGAACACCTACATATTTTTGAACTCCTTGTCCTCAAGAATAGCTAAATAGCTATCCTATCTAATATCACTCAGTACAGGCCTAAAATAACTGAATGGCTGAAAATGCTGTGTTGCAGCATACACCCCCAGCATCAACAGACTCTAGAGTGTGCTCAGTTGGAGCCCTATGCAGGGTAATGAACCAGACCCCCCACCAGCCATACCAGTATCCCTTAACTTGGGCATGTCTCCCATATTACCATGAAACACTGTTCAAACCTTTCAATGTGCATTCTGTTTCTTTACAATTGTCATACAGATTTGGATTTAAGCTTTCTGCTGTAAAATCTTAAATTAAAACACTCTTTTTTTTAAACAAAACACTTGTATTAAAAACAGAATTAGGTTGCTAAATTTTTAAACTACTTTAGCTCTACTACTCAAATGGATTTTCACTAAATTTAACAATCAAACTACAAGAGAAGTGCTGGGATTCATAGTCAAATAGCATATGCCAAAGTACTAATTGGCGGCTATGTGAAGGGTACAGGAATTCAAATGGTACATACAGTGCATTTGCTAATAGCCTGGGACACCCCACTGGTCCCAGGTGTCCCTTTTCAGGAGCAGCCCCAGAGCACATTCTGGGGAAGTGACTTTGTCAGAGCCGCACAGTAGACAGACGAAGGCTGTGAGAGGCCATGTACTGCATGAAACTGCTTATAGCCTTTCTGATCTGCAGTAGGTACCAGACAAACTGTTGTACCAACTAAGTACATAACACTTGTCTGTAAAAAAAAGCAACATTAAAAAATGTAGCCACTAATAAATTGAACAGCGTGTGAACTGAGTTTACTCACAGCCAGATAATAAACACAGTCAAGGAACTGAGGATCTTGCTCGAACATAGCTCATATAATGCTTCTGTTACAATAGTTTCCTTCTTTTTACACTGTAACTACTTTGATTCATGAACTCTGTGTATGTGTAATAAACGTACACTTGCCCAATTACAGCTTCTTGTGTGACTGCTTACATCTTGAATGTTTGCTTGGAGTGAAAGGATTGAACAAGTAATGGTGTAGGAGTGTAATTTTAGTTTGCTGTTATGAAAACATTGCAATGCAGTCAGATGACGTTCTGACATGTTAGCTCAAGGATTAGAGACTGACCCATCAAGAACAGATTTTAAATATTAGTGTTGCCTGCTAAGAAAGTCAGTAAATCTAAAAGTCGTGGTTATTGTTTAGTGATTGCAGTCTATAATGCTTTACCAGAAAAGAGAAAAAAACACTGAGGAACAGATACGAGGGAAAAGACTGGAGAAAGTTGAAGTAGTGTACGTGGACATACTGTCAGTTGTAGTCCCGTTTATGACAGTACACTTCCAGATATTGGCTTGATAATAGCCCCGCAGTGTGTCTCATCCCGATGCTGTCAACTGTACATTGCAGTCTGTTGTAGTGCTCCTCTGCCCTCTCAACTATGCTAAACAGTCTGAGATGAGGCTGTCTATAAGTACAAGTAAGCAATGTTGAGAGTTCTGCACACTCTGTGCTGAGAGAAGTGTAACATTTAATATTACAAGTGGCAGTGAAATGTTTGTTTGAAATGTGTATGAAGTAAATAGGAAATCGTAGCCTTCCCAGCAGATTTGAAGGTAACAAGTGTCTTTTCTTGGGGCTAAAGGTTAATGTTAACTGAAAGCACGCAAGTTGTTTTTCACATCTGGGGGGCATAGAGATGACGAAAGAACAGATGTAAGTCTAAGTGGGGAATACAAGCTGTAACCTTAATTTTAGATTTGGTACCTGTGGGTGTAATCTTCAGTTTGGGGCAGCTACGTCTGTCTGGACAGGTTAACTTCACTTACTGAAAATGTACATACTGTAATTTTGTGTATTCATTCCAAGTTAAAAGGGGTGGTTGGTTCTGCACATTATTCTTGGTGGTCTTTCTCATCTTGGCCTTACAGCATTGGACTCTGATTCAGGTCCAATAAACTTTTAAATTTTCTGGTTAGCGCCTGGGCTCTTATGTCTGGCACATTCCTTTGTAACTGTGGAAAAGGATTCATTGGCAAATTCTGTGTGTAGTTTGTCAGAAGAATGAGAAGCAAAGTCCCCATCTTCCTGTTGACTTGCTGTCTGTTGGCTAAACTTTTATGTCCTCCTTAGCATGTTCTGCATTCAGCAATGTGTTTGGTGATGCAGGAGAAAGTAAAAGTAACTGGCTATAGCAGCATGACTTTCACACCTGCCTCTTGGCCTCTTCCAATTGTAGGCATGTACTTGTCTTTTCTGCCTGGTACAGGGTGAGTAATTTTCCACAAATACTCTGGTATTTTCAGTTTTTAATACTTTTCCTTTCTGCAACAGTTTTGTCAGGAGAAGTATCTGTGTCTCCTGACTTCTAACGTTTTTGGAAAACCATTCTTGAGAAGACTCATTGTGCAGCTTTTGCATCTGATTTATGCAGTTTTTATCAGCTCATCTGAATAGCTGCTTAATGTTTGTTTTCAGGCATTTGTCATTTAACTTAAAAAAAAAAGGCACGAAGGAATATTTGCACACTGCAGAGTGCATATTATTTTTCTCCAAATTACTGGAATCCATCTCTTATATTAAAACCTGAAACATTTGTGCTGACCAGCTGCAAGGTTCTTGATGGCCAGATTTTTGGTTTTTCTTTTACTTTCTATACATTTCTTGTTTGCTGACACCCAGGCAGTGTAGTGAATAGCCACTAACTGAATTCTATCCAGATTAAATTTCATTGGCCCTTTTTTACCCCTTTCACACATCGGATAGCTTTAACTGACCACCCAAAGTCAAATTGGGATATATGTTTCTCTCTGACTGCAGTGAATACCACCTTGCAGTATGCGGTTTGTGTCTTTATGCTGAATGGCATATCTTTTGCATAAGTTTACTCCATTCTTGCTGATCATTGATTGTATATAGCAGTTTGTTTTAGTATCTTATATGTATAGTTAGTGTGTGTGTGTGTGTGTGTGTGTGTATATATATATATATATATATATATATATATATATATATATATATATATATATGTTTAAGTATGTTATTTGTATAGTTAGTGTATGTATGTGTGTGTATACATATATAAATTTCACATGCATTATATCTAGCTGTACACTAACTTCCATACAAGTGAAGAGGAGCAATTGATATGTTCTGTGTTCTTTGCACACACTTTGAACTGAGAACTGAAACAATCTACAGATACAGTCAAAGGTGCAATCATTGCTCCTGTGATCCTTTTATAGCGCATGCAGTGTCAAATAAGAGGCAAAAAACAACTTATAAACTTTAAATATAACACAAAACAGAGAGAAAAGAACACATGCTTTTTTTTTTCGTTTTTCTTGTACACCAATGCAATGTATATTTGTGTATACTAGGGTAGTGCAGTGATCAGCATTGCCAGTTTCAGACTTTGCCCATGTAGGTACAAAACGGTTACAAAAACACAAAAAGGTGCAAGACCTGATTAGAGTAGTTCAGGTTAGTACAGTAACAGTTTTCCTATGTAATGCTTTAACAAACAGCGGTGTGTAATATACAGTGTTTACATTAGTTTCGAACACTAGTTTCTAAATGGGTTAACCTTCTTCCTCTTTGCTCCTTTCACAGAATTAGTGAAGAAAGAAGAGAAGGGATAGTGTGTTAAGTGATGCATCCTGTGGTAAAGCAGGCATGTTCGGCTTTGAAGATGTGCTTTTTGGATTGCATTCTGAATTTGGTTGAATTTTTCTAGGACAGTGGGGCAAACTTGCCAAGGAGTTGCCTGAGTGGAGAATGCTTGTCCAGTGCTGTGGTGGGATAATGAGCGTTGGTGTGGTTTGAGAGCAGTGTATTGGATTGTACGAGGTAACTCGCTGCGGCAGTAGTCTTAGCTAATGTATGGGTTATACCTTGCCAAGCCTTTGGCTTCCTCCATATGCCGAGGCAGCTATAAGTTCTAGCTCCTAATGGAGTAAAAAGCCTTGGTGCCATGTGTCTTTAGTACTTTGCCTCAGAGGATAGACTATTGGCGTTTTCCAATTTCTAGGCAGACTACTTCTTTTCTGGAAGTTCTTTCCGTATTTCATTTTTTGTTTGTGAGAAATTGAGCCAGTCCCTTAAATACAGTATTGGTAATTGCTAATTGAGGGCTATCTGGCTCCTGTTTTGTGTTTTCTGAGGGAAAGTAAACTGCTTTTTGCTATTACTGGTGTATTTTATTGAAGATTGTAATTTTTTTTTGTTGCTTGGTAAAAAGGTAAGTTGTCCCAAGTGTAACGACTGCAGTTAGTAATGCCTACCGTGGTTCAAGCTTTATTCTTGGTGCATGGAGCAAATTTAATGGTATCTCAGTTCATAAGTAGAGATTTTCTGAATGTTAAATCTGAAGTCTTAAACTTTCCTTTGGATAAGAAGGTTCCCTTGTAGTTTCTGCTACTTTCGTTTTAAAACAATTTGAAAGAGGGAAGCTTTTTTCAGGGAGTTGGCGTAAATTTTCTAAAGCTTAAAAAATTTCCACTACCTTTTCATGAATAATCTTAACCAAACTCTGGCACGCAGTGTTTTAAAGGGGCATTATAGGATTTCTACAATTAGTTTATTGCTAGTGGACTTTTGTTTATATTTTAGGGCTGTGTAAGTCCCATTTTTATTTTTTGTATTTATTGTTTACTGGGAAAGTCAGACTTGGAATGAAGCCAATTTTCAGCGGAGGCCCAGGGAGAAATGCTCCAGATGCATGTGTATGCAATGTGGGAGGAAACCGCAGTACCCGGGGGAAAAAACCCACACGAATGCAGGGAGGATATGCAGACACCACACAGAAGGTGCACTAGCCGAAAATCGAACCAGCAAACCTCTTGGTGTGAGGCGACAATGCTACCGCTGCACCACTTCGCCGTCCATTGTTCAAAAGATAATCAGTTAACCAGTTCCGTCACATGTTCACATAGAGGCAGGCTTCAGAATAGTCTGTTAACATACTTCATGTCGGATTTCACAAACTTCATTGGGGTTGGATTGTTATAGGAAGTGCTAAGATTTGACACTGACCATTTGTATTTTCCACTCATGGGCTATTAGATTAGTTGAATGGCTTTCACTCAGCCAGAGATGCTATGTAATCACGTTCAGATCTACAGCCTTTGCAGCAGTGAAATTGTCTTCAGTATGTGCTTGTTTTTGTAAGACTGTGGGTGCTTATCCAGTCTAAGCAATTGCTACTTTGTTTTGTTTCATGCTTGTTGCTATATATTCTCTTCCTTCCGTGGTATTTTTCATATGGTCTATATTGGTGTTTGTTACTGTGTACCCATGCAGATATACTTTTATAGTTAGTGTTTTCCTTATTTCACAGGACAACATTGCATTGGATGGTTGCAAATGCCGTAATATTCTAGAAAAATAAAAATTTTGCAACTTTTCAATAAAATGACAGGCAGCTTTCAAACTGACAAAGTGTTTTCCCATTAGCTGATGCCCTTCAGGAGTCACACAGTAACTGTTTGTATAATACTGATTCCATCCCATTGAATTTTTTTATTTTCGTTTTTCTTCCTACATTGTGGCAAAATGTGTGGAGCTTTCACACTTTCTTGAACATTTGACTGCAGCACAGTTAACTGATTACCTTTTGAAAGTTGAGGCAAGTATAGTCTGCATATTTCTCCATATTTTCCTAAGTATGTGCATATGCAACATATAATCCATGTTTGTATTCTTGTGATTCTGAAAAACACAGCTTTAGTATGTCTTACTGACAGGCTTGCAGTTCAAGGCATTTTTGGTGGACTGTTAAATCTGTATATGCTGGATATGTGGTTCATAGGTAGGTACTAGGCTATTGGCCGTAGGGTCAGTATAAGCCTAGCCAAAAGGTACCCTGGCTTTCGCCACCCAAGAAAATTTTATTTTCCTGTGCCACTGTTGAGCAGAGCCACAGAAGTGATCCCCGGGGTGAATTTCCAATTTCCCATCCAATCATCAAGGTTTTTCTTTAAGAGTGCTAATGAGGAGCTTTGTTTGCTATAGATAGGAAGTTTGTTCCAGAGTATGGGAAGTCTCTCTCTGGGACAGGAATCTATCCCTCCAGCATGTTCTGTTTATTGTGGTGACAAGGTTTAGGTCCCTAGAGCGTATAGCTCGGAGGGATTGTGATTTCTTTTAAGTGGAGCATGTCCAAAAGCTCTTGGTGTTACACAGCTTTGTGTGTTAGGCAAAGATTGCCTCTGAGCAAGCGATATGCAACGGAGTAAAGCTGCAGTTTAAGACTGTCTGCATAGGGCATCTGTTTGAGGCCGGTAATCCTCTTTGTGAGGTATTTCTGTAGCCTTTCCAGTTGCTGTAGATGTCTTGTGAGGTACAAACCAAAAGGGGCGTTTTACTCTCTAATACGTGTGAGTGACGAGTAGATGGGAAAAATGACCTCTCTCTTTCCTGGGTGAGAAATCTTTTGTGATGAGGTGTGCCATGTAGAAGGATTTCCTGACTACTGTGGCGATGTGATGATCAAAGGAGAGACTACTGTCCACCTGTGTCCCAAGGTCTCTTATCACACTTTTGGTGTTAAGTAGACTACCACCTATGTGGTAGTTTATTGGTACAGAGCTTTTAGCAAAAGAGATGACTATGCACTTTTTGGCATTGAGCTTGAGGCCATGGCTTTTGACAACAGGTATCTGTCTCAGTGAGGCCCTTTTGTAGGATGTCCACATCTTTTGGAGTTTTGATTATGGCTCCTAGTTTGCAGTCATCTGCGAACTTCGTTAGCCTGTACTTCAGAGAAGTAGATACCAAACAAGAGAGGACCCAGGACTGAAGCCTGTGGTACTCCACTTGTCCCTGGTCTGAAGTTGGATTTGGAGTCTGCTACTTTCACAGTGTGGGTTCTGTCAGTGAGCCAGTTGGCAACCCATCTTGTGACATAGGGATTTATACCTAGTTTAGTGAATTTATCTTTAATTCCAGAGTGGGTGATGGTGTCGAAAGCCTTGGCGAAATCTAGATAGGCTGTGTGAACCACCTTGCCCTCATCTATGGCTTTGGTGACCGCTTGACATGATCTGCCTTTTACAAACCCGAACTGGGTGGGGTCCTGAGTTTGGAGATTACCAGTGTCATTGTTTACAAGTTCCATGATAGTATGTTCCATAGCCTTGCAGACCAGGCTCATCGGGCTAATGGGGCAGTAGTTTCCGGGGTCCGTGGTGGCTCCCCCTTTGTGGAGGTGGATAACCGTTGGTGTGCGCAATTCAATGGGCACATAGCCTGAGGTGAGGCTGTGACTGAACATGGTACTTAGATGGGGTGCCAGTTCATTCTGTAGTTCATGTAAAATGCAGCCTGGGATGTTGTCTGGTCCCATGGATGTTGTGTTCTTGGCTTTGGAGAGTGTGTGTTTTTTTTTTTTTTTTTTTTTTTTTTTTTTTGTATAACCTGTGCAGCTGTGATTACAGGAACTTTGCATTCTTCCGGTATAGAGATGGGCCCTTTAGGGGATGAGAGGGGGGTAAAGTTAGCACTGAACCTATCTGCCAGGATGTTGGCAATATCAGTTGGTTCTGTATCTTTAGTGCCATTGTGCTGTAACTCAGAGCAGATCTGAGTGTTGCCATTGAGATTCTTGACCTAGCTATAGAATGCTTTGTGGTTGTCTTTTGAGTCCATGATGATTTTGTTTTCGTAACTAGCTTTGGAGGATTTTGAGGGATCTCGGCTTCTTACTGAGGCTGACCAGGGAGTTCCTCCAATCATGGGATTTTACTCTCTTGCAACAGTTTCTTTCTTCTGTTGTAGAGTTTGTTTATGGCAGGGGACCACCAGATTGGCTTCCTTTTTTTGGAGGATAGCATCTTGGTTCTGTTGGGGATTGTACGATCTATGCACTCGTGTAAGTGCTTATGAAGTGCATTTGTGTAGGATTCAGCAGTCCTACCTGTATTGTCCATCAGCATGGGTGTTGTGAAATTTGCTACTTTTGTCTTAAGCATGAAGTTGGCTTTGGAGAAATATTTTACGGTTTCTCTAATGGGGGGTGGGGGAGGGATGTGGTTGTCTAGGGTGATTAGCTTGTGATCTGATCTGACCAACAAGGAATTGACCTCTGGTGTGGAGCACTGGTTGCCCATGTTGGTAATAACCAGGTCTAGGGTATTGCTGCCCCTGGTGGGAGTGTGGATAAGTTGATCCAAGGCACTGGAATTTATGAATTCCATAAAACGTTGCGCACGACTTTGTACATGAGTAGTTTTCCCAGTTAATGGTGGGGGGTAGTTGAAATCGCCCATTATTAGGGTCTTAGGTTGTATCAAGAAATGAGGAGTGGGAATCCTGGGGCATGATGTGGTATCTGTAGCAAGCTACAATTTGGATTGCGGTCTTGCCCAGAGTTAGTTGCACATGGATAATCTCGGATGCATTATGCTGAGCAACTAGCCTGGAGGTGTGGATATCCTTAATGAATATGGACATGCCTCCGCCTTTAGTGTTTCGGTACAGGTTAGTTGGCCGAAAGGTGTGGTATGAATTATAGCCTGGTAATGCAGGGGTACTCTCTGGAGCCTTGTACCAGGTCTCTCTCTCTCTGCACAGATGTGTCTGTTCTCCATTTTAAGGAGTGCCTTGAGTGAGTGCATTTTGAGGTTTAGACTTCTAGCATTGATTAGCAAAACCCTCAGATTCTGCTTGCCTGTACCTGTTACAGTGGTGAATTTGTCATTTGAACTTTGCCTAGAAAAGGCACTATAGGGGTGGCTGGAGCCTTAGCCAGTATCTGGAATCCCAGGGGCGACAGGTGCAGGCCATCTCTGGCAAAGCATCGTGGTTTGTCGATCATGTCATCCCAGGCAGACAGATACTGGATCCCCTTAGAATGACACCAGAAGCTTAGCCAATTGTTGAAGTCAGTCATTTTGTCTGTCTCTGTGTGTGTCTGTCTGTCTGTCTCTCTGTGTGTGTCTGTCTGTCTCTCTGTGTGTGTCTGTCTGTCTCTCTGTGTGTGTCTGTCTGTCTCTCTGTGTGTGTCTGTCTGTCTCTCTGTGTGTGTCTGTCTGTCTCTCTGTGTGTGTCTGTCTGTCTCTGTGTGTGTGTGTGTGTGTCTGTCTCTGTGTGTGTGTCTGTCTGTCTCTGTGTGTGTGTCTGTCTGTCTCTGTGTGTGTGTGTCTGTCTCTGTGTGTGTGTGTCTGTCTGTCTCTGTGTGTGTGTCTGTCTCTGTGTGTGTGTGTCTGTCTCTGTGTGTGTGTGTCTGTCTCTGTGTGTGTGTGTGTCTGTCTGTCTCTGTGTGTGTGTGTCTGTCTGTCTCTGTGTGTGTGTGTGTGTGTGTGTGTGTGTGTGTCTGTCTGTCTCTGTGTGTGTGTGTGTGTCTGTCTGTCTCTGTGTGTGTGTGTGTCTGTCTGTCTCTGTGTGTGTGTGTGTCTGTCTGTCTCTGTGTGTGTGTGTCTGTCTGTCTCTGTGTGTGTGTGTCTGTCTCTGTGTGTGTGTGTGTCTGTCTCTGTGTGTGTGTGTGTGTGTGTGTGTGTGTGTGTCTGTCTCTGTGTGTGTGTGTGTCTGTCTGTGTGTGTGTCTGTCTCTGTGTGTGTGTGTGTCTGTCTGTCTGTCTCTGTGTGTGTGTGTCTGTCTGTCTGTCTCTGTGTGTGTGTGTGTCTGTCTGTCTGTCTCTGTGTGTGTGTGTGTCTGTCTCTGTCTCTGTGTGTCCGTCTGTCTGTCTGTCTCTGTGTGTGTGTGTGTCTGTCTCTGTGTGTCTGTGTGTCTGTCTCTGTGTGTCTGTGTGTGTGTGTCTGTCTCTGTGTGTCTGTGTGTGTGTCTGTGTCTCTGTGTGTCTGTGTGTGTCTCTGTGTGTCTGTGTGTCTGTGTCTCTGTGTGTCTGTGTTTCTGTGTTTCTGTGTGTGTCTGTGTGTCTGTCTGTGTGTCTGTGTGTGTCTGTGTCTGTGTGTCTCTGTGTCTGTCTGTCTCTGTGTCTGTCTGTCTCTGTGTCTGTCTGTCTCAGTGTCCGTCTGTGTCTGTCTGTGTGTCTGTCTGTGTGTCTGTCTGTGTGTCTGTCTGTGTGTCTGTCTTGTCTGTCTGTCTTGTCTGTCTGTCTTGTCTGTCTGTGCGTCTGTCTGTCTGTGTGTCTGTCTGTCTGTCTGTCTGTCTCTGTGTTTGTGTCTTTCGCCTTTTCCCGGTTAGGGGTCGCCACAGCGGAACTCCGGTCCGCTAATGATTGGCAGTTGATTTTTACGTACCGGCTTGCCAGGCCTGATGCACATCCTTCAACAAAGGTACGCCCATTCACGCATGTCTCCACGCAGAAGACCCTCTAGCTGAGAATCGAACCGGACAGCGTCTTACTGTGAGGCGGTAGCGCTACCGCAGGCTGTGTACATGAGGCAATTGCTGCATTGCCCCAAGTTGCCCAGATTCATTAGGTAGGCAGGAGAAAACACCGGGAGCTGACCCTTAGACATGCCTGGATAGGTGTTTAAGTATTAGAAATTGTTTTCCTCTAGTCAAGTGAGTTGTGTTGTAGTAATTTGTAGCTTATTTAGTGCTTACGAGTTCTGAACAAGTGCTGAGCTTAAAGAAAGACTTGAGTGCTGAAACTAAAACTGGCTAGTTCGAAGAAACAAAATTAAGCTAGAAGGCTTCCCTCCAACACAGAAAGGCTTGGGGGCTCAGAAGCCCACAAACAGTCCTGTACACAGCAAATCTGTATCCAGACTAGACTACTCACAGGAAAGGCAGGAAACAAGCTTAGAAAATGGTAATTCATGTCTTTTATGGTAATGCATGTCTTTTATTAAAACTGTGAGCAATGCACATAATTTGATTTAATGGTGTACTTTTTACTATTAGAATTCTCATCATTTGGTCTAAGGTGCCCCTGTTATGGCTGAAGTGGCTGTGTTGATTAGACCTCTTACTTCATTATAAAGATGGATGCATTGACTACATGGGTTGTTTAAAAAGTATTTGCTGTGTATTTTTAACGGGTCCACAAATTTATTTTTTATTTATATTATATTACATTATATAACTTACGTAAAAATCTGGGTCCCTATCAAGATTATCAAATGTCCAGAAATTGGAAATTCATATGGCAGAGACCATACGATCGAATTTTTGGAAGTTTGAACGTTTTTGGTGGAGATTGCTGTACAGTGCGGATTGGGAAATTTACCTTTTTCCTCACTGGAGTGCTATCTCAAGCATTGGTATATTTAATTAGGGGGTGTAGGGGGATGTTCTTCATCTCACATTGCTGCAGTCCTTACACTTGGGTAGTCCGCTGTCCTCGGTCGGCCCGAATATCAAAGTATAAGGCTGACGTCGGTCAAGGCGCATTTGACTGACATCAGGACGTCAGGGTACAAATGCGCATGACCGACGTCATATCCTCAGTCTTTTTTGCCGCATGGTCCAATGCAGAAGCAGCATTGCAAGTGCCGGTTGGCGTTCTGAGATTTTTCGATTTCGAAGTTTCAGACCGAGTTCAAAGTTGGCTAAGTACCCGTTGGGAATATTTTAGTTTTTCTTGCCTCAGTCATTTACTGGATGTCAGAAAAAGTCAATAATTGCATTTCTTGTGGGAAACAGATACCGCATAGAGATTATCATACCTTGTGTATTCCTTGCTTAGGGCCTGAGCACGACGTTGTTGGCTGTCGCTCTTGTGCTAGATTTAATAAACACACTATAAAGAGAAGGTTGGATTGTGCAAGGTTAGTCTTTGGGAAGCGGTGTAATTATAAAATGCCGTCGGATGCTCCGACGCCCGCTTCTTCGAAGAAGCGCAAGGACAAGGCAGTTAAGCCTAGGCTAGAAGAACCGTCTGTACCGGACGCCGGTTCTTTAGAGGTGTCGATGGAGCCGGTGGCTCCACCGGAGGTTTCTTTGTGTTCCCAGGGTGAGACCTTATTATTGCAAGATGTGGCCTCTCAGGAGGCAAGTCAGGCTGAGGGGGCTTCTCAGGTTACTATACTCCCCTCCCTTCCTAGGGTGGCTAGGCCCTCTCCTTCTGTTTCTAAGGCTTCTCCCAGGGGCAGGCCAAGTTTGGCTTCAGTTGGTGTTACCCCTAGCTCTTCAGGTACTGTGCCCAAGAAGCATATGCTTAAAATGGCAGAAGATTTGATTACTTTAATTAGGGGTTCTATGCCCCCTCCTGATAAGAGACCTAGGATGGAGCCTGAGCTGGGGGGTTTTGAGCAGGCTTCAGATGTTTCAGAGTCTTCGGCTGAAGACTTGCAGGAGTACTCTCCTTATTCTGATGTGGATGATTCTACTCCTTCTGCTTCACCTCCTGAGGATTTTTCTTTTTCAGAAACTCTTCATTCCATGAGGGAGCATTTTAAGTGGGAAGGTCAGGACTTCTCTGATTCCAGGAAAAGGCTTAGGGAATTTGTTTTTACCCCAGCATAGGCCTTTGGCTATACCTCCTGTTTTGGATGTAGTGGAAGATGTTTTTACAGAGGCTTCTCTTAATCCTGATTCTTTGCCTCCTGCTCCTGTTAAGCCGGATAGGTATTACAGGGTGCCTGAAGCTCATAAGTATCTTTTTAAGAGTCCTAGGGCTGACCCAGAAACTGTTAGTCAGGGGCCTAAAGGTGTTAAGGATTCTGTTGTTAAGAATCCGGTTCCTGCTGACAAAGAGGCTAGGGCCTTGGATAGATGGGGAAAGAAAGTTTATACTTCTTCTACTCTGGCTATGAGGGCTTTGAATTGCCAGTTTCACATGTTGAAATACCAGAACTATCTCCTTTCACAATTAAAGTCTAAGGTTGATGCTCTGGCAGTAGGTATTGATTGTAAAGAGTTGCAAGATTTAGTGCATGTTTCTGAACAGGTGGGTAAGCATTCTTTGCAATGTGGTTTTGATGCTGTACAGGCCTCGTCTAGGGTGGCTGCCACTGGGTCAGTTCTTCGCAGGCATGCCTGGCTACGGGATCAGAATTTGTCTGATCATGTTAAAACAAGGATTTTAGATGCTCCTTTACAATCTGACGTGTTGTTTGGTCCTCCTGTTGAGACAGTTTTAAAGAAAATGGAGGACAAGGCTAAGTCTATGCAGACTGTTAAAGATTTTTTGCAGGTCCAGCCTCCAAAGTTTAGTAGAAATTGGCCTACTAAGGGGTGGACGTATCCTTCTTATGATTCCCAGTCTAGGGGTAGATCTAGACGTGGTAGGGGCAGAGCTCGGGGCTCTTTCAGGCCTAGAACAGGGAGTTCTCCTGCACAGTCTTCGGTGAGGGCAGGGGTCAGTCCTTTCGTAAACAGACCCAATGACCTACCTTTTCAGCTGCCAGAGCCTTCTCGTCTGGCAGCACCTTTGGGAGGAAGGTTGGCACTTTTCAAAGAAAATTGGAGTTTAATTACCCAAGACAGATGGGTATTGGATATCATACACCACGGCTACAGGTTTTATTTCCATACCTTGCCTCCTTTCAAAGGCATGCCAGACGTTCCTCCTCAACAAAGAATAGAGGCTCACAAGCAGGTTTCTCTGTTGCTCCAAATAGGGGCCATACAGCCGGTCCCTATGCCAGAAGTGGGCCTAGGATTTTATTCTCGCCTGTTCCTAGTACCAAAGAAGGGGAACACGTGGAGACCAATTTTGGATTTATCTATCCTCAACACTTATCTGGACATTCCCAAGTTCAAAATGTTGACGTTGCAGCAGCTTTTACCTCTGCTGGGCAAAGATCATTGGATGGTAACTTTGGATCTCAAGGAGGCTTACCTTCATGTTCCTATCAGACTAAGTTGCAGGAAGTATCTGCGTTTTCGAGCTGGGACTTCTCACTATCAGTTCTCTGCATTGCCCTTTGGCTTATCTACTGCGCCCAGAGTGTTCACAAAAGTTCTGGCTCCAGTGATAGCTTTCTTCAGGCTAAAAGGAATACAGATCTATCCTTATTTGGACGACTGCCTGATTCTGGCTCAAGGAAGGGAAGAGCTTCTTCATCATTTGGAATATGTGATAGCAGTGCTAAGATGCCTAGGGTATTCTGTGAACGAAATAAAGTCCAGTCTAGTACCCTCTCAGGACATGTGCTTTCTGGGTGTGAGACTGAATACAGCATCCCAGATGGCCTTTTAACCCCGGACAAACAGAAGAGTCTATCCCTTTACTTCCATCAACTATCTCATCAGTCCGTGCTGACTGCAAGGACAGTCCTTCAAGCATTAGGGTTCATGGCATCTTGTATTCTGGTGCTTCCCAATGCCAAACTGCATATGAGGAAGCTACAATGGTATCTCAAAAATGTATGGACACAGCACTGCCAGGATCTGGACACTGTCATTCAAATAATACCTTGCATTCGAAAGGAATTTTTATGGTGGGCTCAGGAATGTCACCTAAACAAGGGACTCTCTGTGACCCGGCCAGAGGCGAGTCAGATTTTAACGACAGATGCCTCAGACAAAGCTTGGGGAGCTCATCTGAATGGAAAGTGGATACAAAACAAGTGGCCTGTCAGACTACAACATCTACATATCAACATGAAGGAGATGTTAGCAGTCCAGTTTGCATTAATAGCTTTCAAGGAATTACTTCTTCCAGGGCAGGTGTTTATTCTAACAGACAACACAACTGTCATGTGGTACATCAACAAGCAAGGGGGGAACGCATTCTTATCCTCTATGCAGGCAAGCAATGATTTTGTGGGAGACTGCTCTCGGTTTACAGCTCAATCTTCAGGCAAGGTTTCTGCCAGGAGCACAGAACTCCTTAGCAGATGTGTTGAGCAGACGAATTATGGATCCCCACGAGTGGAAATTGGATCCTCGTGTATTTCAGAAATTGACTGTCATGGGGAACTCCAGACATAGATCTGTTCGCTTCTCCACTAAACCATCAGCTGCCAAAGTTTTGCACAAAAAGGTTTCATCCCACAGCTTGGAGAGTGGATGCTCTTTCTTTCAATTGGAGCAATCTTCATGTGTATGCCTTTCCTCCCAAAGGTACTTCTAAAGGTCAGACAGGACAAGCCAAGGATGATTTTAATAGCTCCAGATTGGCCTCGACAGCACTGGTACCCATTATTGAGAAGTCTGGTACGGAAGCCTCCATGGCCTTTGCCTTCGATTCCACACCTGTTGTCACAGGAGGACAGCCATTTGCTGAATGTCAAACTTCACTCTCTTCACCTAACAGCCTGGCATATTCTGTTTTGAACCATAGAGGGTCTCAACTTCCACAACAAGTTTTGAATGTGATTTTGGAAGCTAGAAGGCCTAGTACAAGGAAAGTGTACGCAGATAAATGGAAGAGATTTTTATTTTGGAGTGCAGCAAAAGATTTTGATGTTTCTGTGCCTAATTTGAGTGTGGCTCTTCAATATCTTACTGAGTTATTGGACAAGGGTTTGTCTTTCTCTTCTATTAAGGTTCATGCTGCAGCAATTTTGGCTCACTATGATTGTGACCCACCATTGTTTTCTCATCCTTTGTTCAAGCAATTTCTTAGAGGGGCAAAGAATATAAGACCCCCACAAAGAGCTCCTACTCCTGCTTGGGATCTCAATTTTGTGTTGGAGAAACTCACTCTACAACCTTTTGAGCCTGCAGCTACTTCTGAGTTTAAATATTTATCATGGAAGACTGCTTTTTTGTTGGCAATTACCTCTGCAAGAAGGGTTTCTGAATTGCAGGCCCTTATGGCGGTTGAGCCTTTCTTGATTTTCCATAAGGATAGGGTATCATTACGTACTAATCCTTCCTTTATGCCTAAGGTGGTTTCTAGTGTGGCTTTAAACCAAACTATTCATTTGCCTACTTTTTATGCAAATCCCCAAAATAAAGGGGAAAAGATTTTGCACACTTTAGATGTACACAGGCAGTTGCGTTATTATTTGGACAGAACTAAAGGGTTCAGGCAGTCTCAGCAGTTGTTTGTTTCTTTTGCTTTGAGTTCTCAGGGCAAGCCTGTGTCAAAACAAACTATTTCTAAGTGGATTGGGTTTTGCATTGCTTTCTGTTATTCCCATCATGGCAAGGAAGTTCCAGCTGGGATTAGGCCTCATTCCACTAGGGCTACTGCCACTTCAACAGCTTTTTTGAGGGGAGTGGCGACCAAGGATATTTTGGAGGCAGCTACTTGGAGTTCAGTGCATACTTTCTCTAGGCATTATCACCTGCCACTTTACTCTAAATCCAGGGCTGGTTTTGCCACTGCTGTTTTGCAGGGCATTTTGGCAGCTCCTGCTTCCTTGTAGTTAGCCATCCTCCCTTACCTCTGCTTTGGGATTCTACCCAAGTGTAAGGACTGCAGCAATGTGAAATGAAGAACATAGTACAGTTTTGTACCTACCATAAATGTAGATGTTCGAAGATCCACATTGCTGCAGTCCAATTTACCCTCCCTCCTTCCCCTCTGCAGTTAGGGGTGGTTGTGTGGGTTGGGTTGTACATATTGTGTATATTGTATATATATTGTACTTATAGTTGGTGCAAGGGTGGTTGGTTGGTTGTTTGCTGTCTTTTGGTTTTGACCTTTATTTTTAGGGTCTTCTGACATCTGGGGCAAGAAAAGACTGAGGATATGACGTCGGTCATGCGCATTTGTACCCTGACGTCCTGATGTCAGTCAAATGCGCCTTGACCGACGTCAGCCTTATACTTTGATATTCGGGCCGACCGAGGACAGCGGACTACCCAAGTGTAAGGACTGCAGCAATGTGGATCTTCGAACATCTACATTTATGGTAGGTACAAAACTGTACTTTTGCCTCCATGCCAAAACAATTAAAAAAAATTTTTTTTGTTTCAACATTCAAACTACTGAAAATTTGGTCATGTGAGTCATGTGATCTCTGCCATATGAATGTCAAATTTCCGGACGTTCGATAATCTGATTAGGATCCATGCATAATATATATTTAAGCATGGGTCCATATAAATGTGTGTATACAGATGTGCAGACACCAGAGTGTGTTGTTGGATATACAAATCTATGCATGAGCACACTCATATTCCTGGCATACAGAAATTATTTTGACTAAGGTGATGGCTGTATAATTGTTCCTGACAGCATCCATGTCACTGACCACTTATTACTATTTTTATAAGTAACCATCCTTTCCATTTCTTTAAGTGTGACTCGAGTAATGGAGTATTCTTACCTTCAGTCCTATAAATTTTTAGACTATAATCTTACTTATGTGTTGGCACTCTGATTGCATTGCAATTTTTCCCCCAGGATAACTGTTGCCATATTCCACTAGGCAAATATAGTGAGGAGTGTAAGATCTGGAGGGTACTTGAGAGGAGGCAATCTGAGCAGCAGGTGGTCAGTTAGTGGTAGACATTGTTATTAGTTTTTCTTCCTGGACATATAATCAGAAGGCAGCCAAGGTACTCCCAGCTCGGGGACGGATAACACGTATTTTGTTCAGACAGGGAGCAAGTAGTGAAAATAGTGAAGCAAAGAATAATGGGACATTTTACAATTTTTTATTTTTTTTTGCAGTTGACTCAAGTCAAACTGGCATTGGAAACTGCACCAGTGCAGGTACAAATTAACAGTATTGGTGGACATATTAGAATGGTAGCTAAATAACACCCACAGTACAGGTTATTAGGTGGCTTATAAAAGGTTACTACATCAGTTTCAAGACACTAGGAAGGTGCAGGTTTGGCCAGTGATGTGGCTCGTAGCAGTAAAGCAGTGGAGGGGACATTCTGCTAATGTTGGAGGCAGGTTAAAGCAACACTACACCTGGCAAGCTATCAGCTGGCTGCACAAAGCCATAGTATGGCAGTGCACACCTTAAGGGACAAACTCCAAAAGGTATGTCATTGGGAATGCAACAGATTTTTTTCATAGTCTGATAAAAATAAAAAGACTTCATTGAGAACAAGGTTTGTATGGTGAACTAGGGTATGTGACAGGTGTGTAGGGGATGGGGGGGTTGAAATGGTTACAACTAAGGCTAAGGTTGGGGCAAAGGTTGCAAGACCGGGGGCAACAAGAGAAGATCTTGCAACACCAGTGATGAAATGACAAATGTCACATAGCAAGTGGGGGACTGATGGTAGTAATATGAAGAGCAGTGGCATATTTTTGAGGCATATGAAGTCTGAAACTGAAGTTTATATCATTACTCTGTGATTTGGCAGAAAAACGCAACTTTCATGCTAAACAGACCAAATGTATGAAATCAAAAATTTGTCAGAATATTTAAAAATGTTAAGTATTTGTTTTCTCTCTAATTACAGACACTTTGTATTTAGTTCATGAGTAAAATGTAGGTTGGACTGTGTAATAAACAATGTTGATCTGTTTTATAGGTAGAATAAAGCAGCTGATGGGGATTTGTAGCAAGTGTTTTGTTAGCCAGAATCTTTAAAGTGACTGCAAGAATCTTCAGTTGCTAGATGTCCCTTTTTAATACTGATTTAAAATCTAAATTAGTTGATTTTTGACTTAATTAGGGGAGGATATCCCACGTGACAGTGCCATGTCTTTGGTATGATTTACCTTCCTATAAAAATGAGGCCTAGAAGCAACTTGCTAGGGCTGTGATGATCAGTGCAGGCACAGGTTTATTAACCTCCAAATGTGACATCTGGACCTGCTTAGCCAGTGCCAGGCTGAGGTTAGCGAGAGGGCTTCATTTATTTGCTGTAAGTGTTCTGTACATGGTTTATCGATTGTTTATTTGGGGTATTGCTTGTCCTTTTTGATTGACTTCTGTTTTAAGGCATGTGTAGTGATGAGTGTGTGTTACTGAGGAGGAAGAACCTGAATGAAGCAGCATTTGCAGAAATATATGAGAAAAGCAGCTACCAAAGTTCTCCACACTAGTTGAATAATTCTATAGTGCAACTCTCTAACCCAGCTGAAATACCAAACTCAAAAACATTATTCTTTTGTGACTCTATTTTTTCATATTTTCAGTCTAGTCTCTCTTGACCTCTGATTTACTAATACTGTCATCCCCCTTACACTCCGTATACGGTAGTGTCAGTATGTCCTTTACCATTTATATTATAAATGTATATAAAAAGAATGGCGTGTACTACAAGAATATTGCTAATAACTTTGTGCATTCTGTAAAGTCTGTGCAGTGAGTGTGCCATGCAATCTGTCCATTGACTGTGATTACTTGGAAGGTGTCACTATTATAGTTTCATGTTTTCCTGCAAGTGCCACTTAAGGAAACAATGCTGTTTTTAGACATTTTATGTACTTTGTGGAAGGAGTCATATTGCTTAATCTTGAGGCCCTACTACATCTGGAGTATGTATAGGCGTGTTTATTATAGAAAATTGTTTTAAAAGTAAAGAAAGCAGTTTCTCCTTTTTAGGGTTTTGCTCCTTCAACATCTTTCAGCCTGGTAGTAACTGTGGTATAGTATCCATATTTGGTAAAGACAACATTTCCAGGCAGATCTCGATAGTCTCAGAAACTGAACTGATTGAGATCCAAATCTTACTAACCAGAGCCTGCTGTTTAGATTAAGGCATGTAACAGGACTTCCTCTTTCCACCTAGATAACCGTTCTAGGTTCCTACATAAACTGGATAAACTCCAAATCAGGAATTCCATTATCAAAGGACACTTGAACTACCTGTCGGTAAACTGGAATAGCAATACCTCAAGTGTAGTTTACACCCTAAAATTCCTTGATTGGTTCAGAGAGTTTTTGTGTATGCAAAGAACCCACTACTAGAGGTCATAATGATCTTAACTTCATCCTTATTTCATAAGACATTGGTTTTAACTGTCCCTCTGGTACTCTTCTCCAGTTAAATCCAATCAGACTGGTAATTCCTTGAAAGTCTTCCGTCATTTAAAAACAAGCATCACAAAGTTTAGAGACTTAAAACATAGATCTGCAGCTGTATGAGGAAGACTCAGAATTAAAGTTTAACTGTGTTACTTAATATTCTGGCACAGCAAGTAACTAAACAGTGTGCACCTAAAAAAAATGTTGACCTGGCAGTACCTACAACATGCAAACAAAATGGTAAGTTTAAAGTAACCCAGAAGGGTGATCTATATGCATAAACAAGTTGTTGTTGTTGTCTTTAGGCTTTTCACGGTTAGGGGTCGCCACAGCGGAACTCCAGCCCGCTAATGATTGGCAGTTGATTTTCACGAATGCCGAGGTGCCAGCTCGACGTTCAACATTCAACGAAGGCACACCCATTTACGCATGTCTTTCGAACGCCCACCCAACCGCGGGGAGGACATGAAGACTGCACACAGGCACTCCCCGCACTCCAGCCGGGAATATAACAGGAGAACCTCTTGCTGTGAGGCAAAAATGCTACTACTGCACCACCCATAAACAAGTAAAAGACGAGAATGTTGTTTAACTGTACAAAAACAAAACATTTCTCAAATCAAGGTTATACATTTAAAACTCCATCAAAAGAAATAAACACCACCATCAGGAATATAAAGGCACCCCATGAGGTTTTTTGTTGAAGTTTTAATTGTGTATGCAATTTGGAACATAGAAAATGTTAAGTGTTTAACACGGTCAGAATATGTGAACTTTTTGAAAGAGGACATTTCTCGAGTATGGAATTTGAGAAGAGGGTGCAACACCATTTATGCAAACTATCTAATAACCAGATAGTACATAATAGTTTAAATTTGTTTGGTTGTGATATATTGCTAATAATTATTGAAGTTTCCATTTTGCGTCGTAGGATGAATTTATCCACAATGCTATAACTTTTACAGTTGTTGAAGTAGCATACAGTTGAATATCAGGGAATCCTATTCCACCATTATCCCAACCTTTTCTGTGCCAATCATAGAAAGCTCTGTTTATTAGGATGCCAAAAAATTAAGTAAAATATTTGTCTTCATCAGTGTGTTTATTTTTTTCGTCCTAGAGATGAGGCAAACAATGTTAAAAGGAGAATTGCCATCTTAAGCATTAGTCGTTCATAGTAAAGAACTGATAAAGTTCTACCACAAGAACAGAGGGTAGCAAGGGAAAGGAAGGGAAGAAATCGAACTCCATCATGGAGTATCGAACAACGAAAACTATAAAGCAATTAAGACAAGAAATGTCACTGTTTTAGACTGTAGAAGAAGGAATAGATCAACAAAAATACTAAGAAAGATGTGATAAAAGAAAAACGCAGTATTAGAACAGACCAGGATCTATCATGCACTATTGCAAATCACAAAGTGTAAATTTCAGCACAGGCACAAAAACTTGGAAGATACATAGATGAATATAAAGGAAAAGTACTAAAACAGGTTATTGATGACCCAAAGAAGTTTTATAGAGAACTGGGAAACAGCGTAAAATGAATTGAAAAAACACAAAAAAAGAGGAAATAGATACATTTTGGAGAAGTATCTATGAAGATCCTGTGGAACATAATGCTAAATGGATAGAAGAAATCAAAGAAAGAATAAGTTTTAAAGGTGCAGGATATGAAATGGGATGAAGTAACAGCCAGAGCGATTGAAATAAAGTTTTAAGAAAAGCCTCTAATTGTAAAACTCCAGGCGCAGATACAATGCCTAACTTTTGGTTAAGAGTGTTAACATCTTTGCCTGAAGATTTAGCCATGAGTAAGAACTATTTATATGTACACCCCAAACTGATACCAGCCTGGCTAACAGGCAAAACAGTGCTCCTACCTGAGTGAACCTGCAGGCTATCCTTTAAAATTATAGACCAGTAACTGCCTTCCGACATATAAAACTATACACAGGGAATGAATGCTGACAGAGTTTCTAGTCCTTTAGAAGAAAACTCAATTATGGTAGTAAAACAAAATGGCAATAAGAGTCATATGGAACAAAGGATAATTTGTTAAATAGTCATACTGGAGAATTCTAAAAAGGGGAATAATTTAAGTATAGCGTGGATTGACTAGCATTTGATAGTATCCCACATTTATGGATGAAAGAGTTCTTCATGTGTAAGCTGCACCCTATACTGATCGACTACATTGCAGTGACCATGAAACAGTGGCAGACCATTTTGCAATTAAACCATGATAAAGGGCAGATTATTATCCCAGGGATAAAAATTCAAAGGGGGATATTCCAGGGTAACACTGTCACCGTTGCTATTCTGCCTTACCATTAACCCATTAAGTTGTTTACTTAACAGCTTAGGCCTTGGCAATAAATTGGCTCCTAGAAAATAAAGTGTAAAGACTTCTCATCTTCTTTGTCAATGATTTAAAACCGTATAGCTTAATCAGATGATGAACTGAAAGCACAGCTGCAGGTTGTCAAAATTTCAGATGATATAAGAATGTAATTTGGTCTTTAAGTGTGCAAAAGCAGCCTTTAAAGCAGGAAAACTGCAGTTACCAGGTAAATATCAGTACGGGACAAGAATGTGATATAAAAGAACTTAAGCAAGAGGGAGTGTGTAAATGTCTGGGAATTGATGAAAGATCAACAGTAAAACATGAACAAATGTGAATAAAGTTTAGTAAGGAATACTTTTAGAAGATTTAAATTAATTCTGAAAACAGCGTGGACATCTAGGAGCAAAATCCAAGCTATAAACCAATTTGCTCTTTGTCTTAACTTACAGTTTTGGAGTGATAGACTGGCCTCAAAATGTGTTGGATAGATTAGATAAGAAAACAAGGAGGATGCTTCATGCGTTTTGAAACATGAATGAGGAGAATAAATCTAAGATGACGTCTCTGCTTAATTTAGCAGAAGCATATCGGCATCAAGCAGAAACAGAAAGCAAACCGGAAGTAGAGAAATCAGACAGCAACTGAATGTGCCAAAAACCAAAAGAATATAAGGTGAAGGACCAGATGAGAAGGCAAGAAATGTGGAAAAAGCATAAATATAGTTACAAGTATAGAAAACTTCTGGAAGAACCTCATGTTGCGTGGGAACAAACGCAGGAATGGGTAAGGAGAGACTAATTTAAAACAAGAGATGAAAGGTTAATATTGGCAGCCCAAGATAGTGTTCAGGCAGAAACTAGAACAACATGCAAGAAAGATACCCAGGCATTTCCAATAATAGTAGGAGCAATGGGTCTTGTAAAAAAAATCAACAATTGTGTTTAGATACATTACCAATCCGTATAACCCCATACGAATTGCAGGAGGAGTCATTACTGGGCACATTGCGGGTGCTGCGAAGAGCACTTTTGGCTGACATCAAAGATTGAAACAATACTAATTTTATTAACTTTAATCTTACTTTGACTTGGGAATGGGGTCCATTCCTGTTCTAGTATTGGAAACCCAAAATTGGAGAAATAGAGCAAAGTCGAATAATGTGGTCCAGTTTTTACCAAATTTATTTTTTGTCAACCTGTTGAATGCGTCATTTATTTACTATTAGACATAACTGTTTACCAAGGTATTTCGTTTTGATTGCCATTCCAACTGAAGTTAGAATATTTTTACATGAATTTTTAAAATTTTTTATTAATGTATTTGTTTTATTATGATTAAATCTTAAGTTTGAGATTTCTTCAAACTGACTCGTAGAACTAATGTTAAATGGATTTTTTTTTTATATTTCCTATTAATAAAATATCGGCAAAGAGTTGAATTTTTAGTTTTGAGATCTTATTTGAAGGGTTCTGTAGTTAATGCAAAAAAGTAAGTGATAATGGACAGCCTTGTTTTATGGCTTTTTGTAATTTAAAGGAATTAAAAAAAAAACAACATAAGCACAAGAGTTATAACTTGGAAATTAATGCAGTTAGCTCAGGTGAGAAATTATACACAAGCGTTTTAAACCGGTACAACCAATTATCTGAGTCAAAGCCTTATCTAAATTGAGACCTGATAGTTTTTCTATTTATTTGCAGTCTAATGTATGTTTTCTTACTGTAGTATGCTGTACTTGTCTATTTAAAATAAACCTAGTTTGAGCGTTAATTGGGTATAAGTAGATTAATTCTGTTAGCTAAAATAAGTAGATTAATTCTGTTAGCTAAAATAAGTAGATTAATTCTGTTAGCTAAAATAAGTAGATTAATTCTGTTAGCTAAAATAAGTAGATTAATTCTGTTAGCTAAAATAGACCTGAACATCTTACAGTCCACATTTAAAAGTGAAATGGGTCTATATGGTGAACACTTTGTAATATCCTTATCTTGTTTTAAAATGTGATATAAGGGAATATTTCCATGGGGGGGAGGGACTTCAGCAGTTATTTCTCTAATGACCTTATCTAATATTTTAACTGCATTGTCCGGTAGTGTTCTATATGTTTCATAGGTAGGTACTAAGCTATTGGCCCTAGGGCCTATATAAGCCTAGCCAAACAATACCCTGGCTTTTGCCACCGAAGAAAATTATTTTCCTGTGCCCCTGTCAAGCAGAGCCACAGAAGTGATCCCCGGGGTGAATTTCCTATCTCCCATCCAATCAAGATTTTTCTTGAAGAGTGATAATGAGGAACTTTGTTTGATATAGATAAGGTAGTTTGTTTCTGACTATGGGAAGTCTCAGACAGGAATCTTATCCCTCCAGCATGTTCTGTTTATTGTGGTGATGAGGTTTAGGTCCCTAGAGCGTGTAGCTCGGAGGGATTGGGATTTCTTTACATGGTGCATGTCCAACAGCTCTGGTTTGACATAGCTTTGTATGTTAGGCAGAGATCCAATCCAAGCCCAGTGCTTTAACAAAAGTAAAAGATCAAATAAAGTTAAAAACTAACAAAAGTGAATGGTCTGACTTTTTATTCACTTGTTAACTTAGATAATGACAGTTGAAAAACTAAAATTACTTGTATTTATATTTTCAAAATATTTTAAAGCCCTCAAAAATATCATTAATATCTGCTCTACTTTGTTATAATTTCTTTGACGTGATTTAGTTTATTTGGTCTCTCTAATCTAAGAGCAAGTTTATGCAAGCTTAAAGGGTTTACTGAATATGCTTGGTTTGTTCCATTTTTATTGAAACTTTATGATTTACAATTTCAACTTATTTTGTAGTTACGTTTTTAAGTTCAGACTGGCATTTGGTTTAAGATTTAACTTCAGTGTGTCCATTTTGGCCTGTAGTATATTTAATCTTTGTCCCATTCTCTTGTTTTACTAATATACCAGCTCGTAATGCTTCTATTTAAAT